>NC_071533.1:48668270-49028270 GCF_026979565.1 Vidua chalybeata | reverse complement strand
TGTGTGTGAGTGTGAGTGTGAGGGTATGTGAGGGTGTGTCAGCGGGGCTGTCTGCGAGTGGGTGTGTGAGTGTGAGGGTATGTGAGGGTTGTGTGGGGGTGTGCGTGTTGTGGGAGCTGCCTCCCAGCCCCCGGACGCGGCGCAGGAGGCCGCGCACCGCACCCGGGGCCGCCCCTTGCGCGCCCCGTCGGGGCGGGCGGGCGGGCGGCGGCGGCGGGGAGATGGCGGGGCGGCGGCGGGCGCTGCCGCGGCTGCTGCTGCGCTGCCTCCTGCTGGGGCTGCTGGGCGGCGGCGGCGGGGGCCAGCCCGGCGGCGGCGAATACTGCCACGGCTGGGTGGACGGGCAGGGAGGCTACCACGAGGGCTTCCAGTGCCCCGAGGGCTTCGACACGGCGGCCGCCACCATCTGCTGCGGCTCCTGCGCTCTGCGCTACTGCTGCGCCGCCGCCGAGGCTCGCCTGGAGCAGGGCGGCTGCACCAACGACCGGGAGCCCTCGGAGCCGGGAGTCACCGCCCGTGAGTGCCCGGCCGCGGGTCCCGAGGCGGGCGGGGGACGGTCCCTGCGGAGCATCCCCCGGGCCCAGCCCGGTGCGCCCCCGCGGCGCCTGCGGGGTCCCTGTCCCGTCCCGGCGGGTGGGCTGGAGGCGGGCGCGGCTCCAGGTGGTCTCAGGCGGTGGCGCCGGTGTTGCGGCCGCGGCTGCGGCCCCGCGCCGGGACAGACCGGGAGCCCGGGAGCGCGGGGACCGTAGCTCCGCGCTCCCGAGGACACCGGCAGCAGGATCCCTCCTGACTGGAAGGTGCACTTGTATTTTAAGTTTGCATCGGCAAACTCTGCTGTGTCTGTCTAACTTTACTGCTCCCGGAGGTGTGAGTGGGCCCCGATGCTCCGCACGCACAGCCCCACCGTGCTAGTGACCGTCAGTTTCCCAAACAAAAGAAATCCGGCAGCGCATACGGAGACTGGTTTCCCAAGTCACACGCTCTGCGCTTATCTTCCACCTTAGGAAAGGAAGCAATTTAATAGCATCTGCAGCATTTGAGTTTCACCTGCAGATTCAAGCTGTTACACTGGACAGTCCCGGCAATTTGGGGGATGAGAGAGGGGGAGAGGAGTGAGATTCTTGAGCTATACCTAACAAGAACCAGTGAAGGGGACACGATGTAGACAGCTTTTACCTTTGGTAACTATTAAAACTGTAACAGAAAGAATTTTTTACTGCAACCTACAGGTTTTAAACACTGATTTTGTTTCAATGATAATGGTGCTCTGTCTTCTGAGCAGATTGGGACTGAAATGATGTGGGGCTTCATAATCACTGTGGAGTTTATTTCTACACAGAAGATCTGTTACTTAAGTGGGCTAATTTGCATGGCTTTTCTTCTTCTTTCTTCTCCTAGAACCAATCTACGTTCCATTCCTCATTGTTGGATCAATATTTATTGCCTTCATTATCGTGGGCTCGCTGGTAGCAGTTTATTGTTGCACATGTTTAAGACCTAAACAACCATCACAGCCAATACGATTTTCTCTGCGGAGCTATCAGACCGAGACTCTTCCCATGATCTTGGCCTCCACAAGCTTCAGGACGCCATCCAGGCAGTCCAGTACCGCGACAAGTTCCAGTTCAACGAGCAGCTCGGCTCACAGGTTCTCCTTCCCCCGGGCAGAGCCAGGCTGCCTTGCGGCATCCTCACCTCCACCATACACATCTGGCTGCTTCCAGACAGCCCACACAGTCCACCTGACCCAGCCATCAGGATTTCTGGTGTCTCCACCATACTTTGGGTATCCTCTCCAGCCAGAGCCTGCCCTGGTTGGGAAGAACTGCTCTGATTTTACTCAGAGCTGAGAGAACTTGTGAAGAAGTAATGCAGCCTTTGAAAGCGCAGGGAATGCTCCTGTTGGGTGTCACACTGATATGCTCTGTGGCTGCAGAAGTCAGAACTGTTCCTGTGGGTGAGTTGCCCTTGAAAAGTGAGGGGTCTCACTTGAGATTGCATTTCCCAAACTTGGATCACACTTACAAAGGAATTGTAAAACACTGCAAACTGTTGCTCTAAAACTGGACTGCTCTGCCTAATTTGTGCAGAATGTGTTCAGAGACAAGTAAAAGAACCATGTTGGGATGAAGGTACTCAGTGCTATAAATGACATTTTACCCTCATGCAGTTAACTTTGTTAAGAAACAGTGGCTGCTTTCCACTGATAATAATCAGACTAGTTCTATAAAGCAGCAATAAGCCTGAGAAGTAAGAGAGGAGTAATACTTACTAAAGAGGATCCTTGAAAACATCTGACTACTTACTACTTCCATGAGCAATGAAAGTAAGAGGAAGAATTTTATTAGATATCAAAATGCAGAGGCTTTTTAAAAATTCACATAATCTACCTGAACTTACATTGCATATTTGGATTAGTAAACTTTAACAGTGGTAGATAAAACTAGTAGTAATTAGGCTAGTTAAAGATCAGACAGTCTCACAGAGCCAAATTATCTATGAGGAAAGAAGAATGTATTCAGCAATATCACCAATAACTTCTCCACATAAAATTCTAAAAATAGCAGTCTACTAGAGCATTCTTCAGAAGGAAGTATTTATTGTCAGCTTTTTGCTCAGCAAGTGTAAGTTGGACAAACTGATAATGAAGTTCTGTTTGTAAAATTAGCCATGTATAAAATGTAAAGACAAGTTTGTAATTTAAACTTGTAAATTTAAAAATGCATTTGCATCATTGACATCACTAATTATTTAGTAGTAACATATATAAAAAAAAAACCTACCAATAAACTGTGTGGTTGAAATGCTGTGTCATCAGTATGACTCCGTACAGGTAGTGTTCATTGAATTTGGTTGGTGTAACTCTTTTGTACTTTTTTCCTGTTAAAATAGTTTATTCTGCTTTTTAAAATGATTTACAACTTTAACTGCACCTGTTGTGCAGATTTAATATAATACAAAATTCTGACTGTATAGCAAACAAATAAATTAATTTCTGTCTTTTACATGCAGCTGCAGTGAAAAAGTGTTGAAAATGACACTGATTAGTTGGGTATTTTAGATTAAACATCCTGCACTAGGAATAAATTCTGTTTGCCCTTCTACATTCCTTCTCTTAAGTAAACCAACAAACCAAATGGAAGATGAAAAAAAAGCATCTAAACCAAATACGTGCAGTAAGCAAACAGAAAATACACAAGTAAAAAAATGCAGTCATTACAGGGCTTCTCTGTGAAAAACTGAAGTCATTCTGTAGGTCAGAATCTACAGTATCAGAGGCTGAGCTTTCCTATTTTATCAGCCTCAAACTCCCTGTGTGTATGAGCTGTTGAAGTACATTATAGCTGACCTATTTAACAAGTAGTTTAGAAAAGCTTCATTCGTTCTTTCTCAAGAGTTGAATAATGTTTTCATAGCAAATATCTAGTGATCAGTAGTTATGACAAAAATATTTCAAAGTAACCCTTTAAATAAGTTTTTTACTGCACAATTAACATTATAATCCAGCCAACATTACTGCTAGAAATGCAGAAAGACAAGTTCTATTATAATGATGTTTTAAGTAATAGGTTCTAGCTTAAATGTTGTAATCGTTAATTACAACCCAAATCATGATACACAGCTGTGTGTGTACTAAGTTGCAAGATACTAAAAATTAGATTTTGAGTATTCAGGAAATTAATTGAAAGTTAAGTGTCCTGGCCTGTAATTTTATTCAAGGAAGAAAATTTTTGCTTGCCTTTGATGATGTTCCATAGGACTCTTCACTGCATATTTTGAATGGCTATGAATGGGACTGCTCGTCAAGTAACTTTTTTGAAAAATCATTGAATATTTCAAGATGTGTCAGCTGTCTTGTTCAGAAGCATACTGTGAGATGTACTGATCACTCCTGTATACGGCAGAAACAGCAAACCAATTCAAATGTATTTTTTTACAAATTATAGTTAGTCTCCAATTAGAAGAAATCTTTATCTAGTAAACCAAGGCAACATAGACCCATTCTGGAAGCAGAAACTTGATCACTTTTGACTAAGAAGGGGCAATTTATGTACCTTTAAAGAGCGACTAGTCATCAGAGCCACTGACACAGGTGGTGAGTGGCTGAAATTCAGTGTTTTCCTCAAAGAAAGAGTGTACAAAGAAAGAAAGTTGTGAGTTTGGCTCAGTCACTGCCCGTTACCATTTGGTGCTGTACAGGCCAGGCTGCTTCAGTGTGATGGTCTCAAAGGATCTGCAGTCAGTTATTAATGTTTTAACATAGGGACAGATTTTTGCTACACTTGCATCCAGCCTTAAATTTTAATGACTATTCAGCTTAAGGAGAGCTGTGAAGTTTATTCACATTTACATTCTAGTTTATTCACTGTGAAGTTTATTCTATTCTTGCCATGTAGCAAGAAACTCAGCCTAGCAGGGAAGACCCCTCTGAGCCACTTCCTCTCTTCCCCTGATGCTGCATAACGGGTTTGTCCTCACAGAATAGTTGAAGAACTTGACACACAGGAATAATTTCATTGAATCAGACTTGGGTAAGTCTGTAAGTTTACAGAGTGCTAAGTATTTCACAGATCAGTAGCCAAACTGCAACAAATCCTGCAGATGTGGTTCTTTGGGTGGGAAAGATCAGTTGTAGTTAAAATAGCTGTACTGTGCTACCTGTAGAACAATTGAGGTGGGGATTATGCACCATCTGCAAATAGACAGACAAAGAAGAAACTATAAATAAAAAAATCTCTATTATTGTTCATGTAGTTACAGTAGCAGTGACCCATATAGCTGGAGGGAGAGAAAATGAGGTGGCCAGAATAAAACCCATGGATAGAAACACTTCTGCCTGTGCCAGTAGTTTCTGACCCAGATAGATTTGGTGTGCAGGTGAGAATGCTGAATTTCCTTCCTAATGGAAAGAGCCTTTTGGCACTAGATACTCCTATGATTTATAGGCACAGGAAATTTTCCTAAAACTTGCAGACAGAACAGAAATGACATTGTGATAGCACTTTAATGACTATTGAAATGGTTTGAAGGGCTGGATGTATGCTTGAACTGAAAGCAATTGCCTAGTATCAGAAGTAACATTTACAGGCAGTACTTGCTTTACTGCCATGTTAACAAAGTAGATTTAACTATTTCTTTTGGAATTCTGAATTCAGTTCATACTCCTTTTACTAGCACTAGATCAATCTAAAATCAAAATAAAAGAATATTCACACTCATTAAATCGATTACTGTCATTCACACATGATGCAACAAATGCTTTGATTGCCATTAACTGGTAATGACTAAGATGAAACCCAAGCCTTCTGTGGATAATGAGCAATAGTGGCATGCCATTTGTTTAGGGTTTCCACAATTTGGGTTTCTGAAGTGTGTATCTCCAAAATGCATCAAGACTTTCCAGCGCTAAGAAAAACATTACAAGTACTTGCAAGAATGCCTGAAGGATTCTGTTTGAAACTAGGTAAGCAGTACTGTATGTGGCTATGTAAACTCATGGATTATTTGTAATACTAATCCCACTGGAATAAAAAAAAATAGGTGACAATTTCAGAAGCATTTTGTCATTACTGTTCAGTTACAGCTTGACATAAGGACATTAATGAACATTAATGAACATTAAGGAGATGAAGTTGGTTTTCAGTGCTGTTTTGCTGTCTATTGCAATGTGCTGTCTGGATTTGAACTCCTTTGAACAATGAGTCTGCTTTTAAGGGAGCCACTGCCCCCCAATATCACATAAAGTTTTTGACTCACAGTTACAGCAAAGCTGAAATTCCATGCTATCCTGTTTTCACTAGCAAAGGCAGACAAGGAAATGCCTTTCTGTTCTTTTTCTTCTTTCCATCCATGACTTGTGCAAATTCAGGGGGCTGTAGTGTAAATCAGGTTAGTGAAATGATTTTAGCTTAAAAATAATGTTTGCTGTAAGAAGGGAAAGGATTTGAGAGGGAGCCTGGATCATTATAAACTGGATTATAAAATGAATAATTTCAATGGCCTCATGACTGCCAGTATAATAGAGATGGTAAAATATTATGAGGTGGAATATCCTTAAACCAGCTCTGCTACTACAGGCTGGATCTTGTGAAACTAGCACCATGTAAGATGCATGTATTATCGAACCCGCTTGGACAGAATACAAAATAAATTGTCTAGTGTATATATAAAAGTCAGTCACCCAGCTACTACCAAAACTCAGTTAAGGTTTTGATAATATTGATTTTTTTCAGTGGTGAGCTCTGTTAGAGGAAAGAAATACCAGCTATTATCAAAGCCAAAGGATACAGTATTTACCACTGTCATCTGGAAAGGGAGGTGACGTTTCCTTATTCTTATCATTCTTGTACTACATACTTCTCTTTCAAAATAGGTTATCACCACCAGAGTATGTCAGGGCTTGCTGGAAGTCACTAAATTGCAGACTCAGGTGCTCCTTGGTGTTTTTTTTTTTTAACTTTCCTTTTTTTTTTTTTTTAACTTTTCTCTTTTTCACATGAGAACTGAAAAAGACATCTCAAAATAGGTGTTAAAAAAACCCCAAAACCAAACCGAACAAACTTTAAACCAGTTTGCTACTTTTTCAGTTTACCTTAAAAAATGTAAGAACTCAATGATATTTGTGAAATATTATTTCTGGTATGTCTCATTTTAAAGAATTCAAACCCAAGAATGATGAGATATGTTTTCCTCTGAAAGTAATCCCTAGCATTTCCAAACAATTAAGTCAACAAAGCATCTTAATTTAATGGCAAAGTTTATTAATTCTTTAACAATTAAATGACAAAACATTTAAAATTTGCAGTTCAAAACATGCACATTCACCAAATGCCAAATGACATTTAACACTGCATAGAACTGAATGTATTACTAAAAGAACTATTTAAAAACCACAGTGCATTTAACATCCAGTTAAAACTAAACCTGAGAAACTACCATAAACACCGAGTCAAAAAAATCTTCATTCATGCAGCTTCATAATTTCCACAACAGTTTCAGCAGTAATGGCTTAGTGGAGCTGTAAAACCTCACTTCATCTTGAATGCAAATTTTGCTGTTTTAGACTGACCGCCTTCTGCAGCGGTTAATACATATCAAAGACTGAAAATTGTTATGAAAAAATATGTTGAAGTAGAAAAAAAATATTAATGCATTTATGGCTTCTACGCTACATTAAAGAAACACTATAAAATATGACTTTAAAAAAAACAAAACTTGTTCTGGTCACAGCTTTGCATTACAAATCACACTGTACATGGAAATACTTTTTTTTCAGTATCAACCCTCAGAAGTGCCCAACTTTGCACATCATTGCTCAGATGAGTAGTCCTCACAAGCAGTCCAGTTGAGTAGTGGTTTGCATAAGCAGGAACCAGGTTTGGAATGCTAAAATATTCCTTTGTTTAATAAAGATCTATTGGTTAACAGCGAGGAAACTGGGGGAGCGAGGGCAGAGAGGGGGAAGGAGAAACTCATTTGTTGAGTTTTGTAACCAGTGAAAACATCCAGTACCAAGGAAGCTGAACTGACAAACTCATTTGCTTACACAGCACTAGCTTCTCGATATATTATGAGCAGACTTTTAACGAAGGCATTAAGAAACAGGGATCAACAACCACCATGCATCGCCTCAGAACACTTAGAAATAGTGCCTCATGCAGACAGAATGATAAATTCATCAGAACTACAACTGCTTTTACACAATACACAAGAAAAAAAGGGAAAATCTTTTCTCCTTAAATTTAACACATATTCCAAATTACTCATCATTCAAGATGGGTTCAAATGTCATGATACACATCTTAAGACAGTTAATGCTCATCTTTGTAACAAGGTGAATTTTATGGATGCATGTGGACATACAAGAATCTTCAGCTATCTCTTAGTGTTTCAAAATATTTTATTTATCATTTTATACAAATAGAATGATGACTAAGTATAAATCTGTTGAAACTGCTTTGCAAAAATATGTGTAAAATTAGGAAATGGCAAGAAAAAATTCCAGATACAAATTGTCAATAGGTTTGTTAAAATTTGTTTCAATTTACTCTTTTGAATAATTTCTATATATATGTATGTATATATTTAAAAATAATCAAGCAAAAGTATTTATATAAGATACCCGATTTTTTAGTGGCACAGGTTCATCTTTTAGATGGAAATTTTTAACACTAACTTGCAGTGCCCATGAAAGAGATGGAAAAGTCCACGTGAACTCTCTATTTAATACACTTTTGAATTTTCGAACAGTAAGAACAGAGGCATTGTTATGAGCATTTCCGCCTCAACTGTTCTTTTTTCCTTTAAACAAACATCAGCAGAATCCCCTTATTTTAACAAAGGTATGACATGCTAACAGGATGGAACTAGATTATATTACTGTGTACTTAACATGAAAATAAAGTGCATATTGTATACTTGGCCTGACTTAAAAATGGGCACACATAGATAAGATAATCTTGTATTTTAAAATGGAATTGTATGAGCAATCAAAACCCACTGTTTTTGCCACATTTGTCTTTTTTGCTATTTTTAAGAAGTGGTATCTTTCAACAACTAATTATCAGAAAAAGTACAGAGAGAGGGGAAAAATTCATCAAAAGTAGTAAAAAAATGCACTTTGTGAAATACTCCTTCAAATTCTGAAAAGATGTAAGCATGAAATGCTGTGACAAGATTATCTTGCAAACCTTTAAATTAGTCTGAATTTAGGATCTTAAGAGTTGTTTCAGTCATTTTCTTCCTTTTTAAGGTAGTTAACTTGGGATGTACTGTGTGTTGTTTTCTTCAAAACTGTATTACAATGGTAAGACAATTTTATTTCATGGGAAGAATAAGAGATCATGAAAATATTTCACTGTATGTATTTCACAGTATATTCTAATCCATATCTGCATAATTAGCAATTCAACCAATTAGAACAGAAAAAAGTTGCCCATGAAGAGACTACGTATAGATTAATTTTATATGAATTAAGTACACAGAAAGATTATAAAGGAGCAACAGTGTCATGGTTAATTTCATATAAATGTTTTGAAGGTGGTCATTGTCCCTTGGATGACAGAAAATAGGGATCCCCTTTTTAGGAAAGGGGCATGCCCCTGAATTTTTTCTTGCCTTAGGTCAAGTGATTTGGCCCTCCCATATTGATCCATCTATTTATCTATGCCTGCAATGGCTTTTCTGAAGGCAGTTCTTGTCTGCATGACTGGCAGTACTGTTTCTAGCTCCCTTTCTCCTTGTGCCTGCTGTTTAAAGATCACTCTGCGCTACTGAGGAAGACACTGCATAACATGCATATGAAATGCAGACTGCCTTCCCACTGATACACCTTCCTAAACATGTACTTTCACATAGTGCCTTCTGTTGGGTTTTCTCTGTGTATTTTTAAGTTTCTCTCAGAATGGAGGATAAGAAACTTGGATAATGAGAATAATTACATGTTAAGCATTTAGCTAGACAAAAGGCAAGGAGGTAAAGTCACCTTTAATATGACAAATGAAGGAGGGCAGAGAAAAGATGGCACTGGATGACTTGTTATGTTTTGGAGAGCAAAGAGGAAATACTTAATTTAACAGATCACTGGGGATATTGTTGTTCTGCTTTTCCATCTGGTAGATCTCCATAGGAAAAAAAAGAGACAATTCCTATGCAATGCACAAAAATTTACTTAACAGTAAAATCAAATGCTACTATAGAAAATTGTATTTTTAATGTAATTATAGTATCTTTTAAACCTGGAATTAAACATGGACTAAAGAGTGGCAAGAATTAACTAAATTTTAAAGTTCAAGTAGCCTTTCTTAGTTTGAAACCTGACAGTTGTTGGATGGTAAGTTGAGAAATACCAAGTATAACTACTTGAAGAATGTATCACAATGTTCTCATTTAATACTGCTCTCTTTTTTTCCCCTCATACCAGGTGTGTATCTTTTTCTGCAGTCACTTTCTCACCATTTTAATTAAAGGTGAGAGTATATAAGTATTCTGCATGACCAATAAGTTGTAAAGAGACTGCTACAATGTATTTCACACCTTTATAGGAAGTGACTTTAGTGCAAATAAACCAGTACATACCACAGACTAATGAAGGGCATGCTTTGCTCTGTATTTCAATGTATGCATTTGAAATAATCTTAGTATAAAAATGTTGAAAATTTGATTAATTTTAAAAATAAGTTTAAACAAACTTTCTTTTGAACCTACAGTATAAGCAGATACAACTAAGCATCACAAAAATAATTAAGTTTGCTAAAGGGAAGTAAGGCAGAGCAATTCTTAAAAATTGAATAAAGTATTACGTGTACTCCATTATACAAGTTGGCAGCCATATTCAACATACGCAATACTAAATGAAAATAAGGGGAAAGCTTGTATAAGGCCAAAGGTGCAAAGACTTGCAGTTTTGAAAGCAAATGCCAAAAAGGCCACTCAAATTAGACTCACTGTACCTTCTCCTCAGGTGTGGAGACTCAAGCATGCAGTTCTGAGATCAGGACTGGAGATAGTTTCCTCCCAAATTGTTTCTAACAGAAAACATTTATGGAACTTCTTTGGCAAATGTTTTTAGATTAGTTTGACACAAACATCTATGAGCATCTTGACTCAAAATCTTTCTTAAACAAGGTGAATTCACACCATTAAGATACTGGGTTTTTTTCAGCACTTGTTGAAATCAAAGGCTTGTTATCAAATGTATTTAAATATATTAACACTTAAAAACCTTCACAGATGCTATTTGATCTGTCAATGTAAAGTACATTTAGTGATCTGACCACTGCCCTTCTAGTATATGACCAGTATTGATCCAATTTCATTGTAAAATAAGCAAGCTGGCAAGATACAAGGTAAATTCCAATCTGTTTACAAAAGCTAAGCAAATACTCGTTAAAAATTTAGAGATGGTGTGTTACAGTATAGTTGCACAGTGCTTATGTCTACTGAATACACAAATCCAAACTTTATGGAACAAGACCGTCATAGATCTTTCGATGTCTGATAACTGGACCATGGTCGCAGCTTCCAGCAAAGATCTAGTAGCCTGTCTCACAAAAGTAACAACTAAGGCCTAAATGTCCAGCTGTGTTGCTTCACCATTCCTCAGGCCTTTGCTTTGTGGTATCATAAGCTCTTATGACTTCAGACTGGGAAACAATTCCATTTTCATCTTGAGAGAAGGCGTAGCCATCTGCAGATATAAAGCGAAATAGAAACAAATTAAGTTTTGATAGTTTTTATTTTTTTAAAGCTTCAATAAAAGCAACTTAACAAAGATGAATAGAGGAAAATAAACCTCTTTTCAACTGTTAGGAAAATCCTGTGCCATTTCTTACAGAATTTTGCAGTTATAAAACAGCAGAAAGAACTCTGCACAGTATCTTGGGTACTAAGGGCAACTTAACCACAGGAAAAGAACATGGTCTAATGGGTTTAGGATACTGCACTTTTACCATAAATAAATGCAGTGAAAGGCAGAATTTTACTGCTGTGTTATTAATGGATATTAATTTTTGTCAGTGAACACTTACGAAGCAAGTTTTGTTGCAAAGAGTCAGAGCGATACAAGTTCACATGGTTCTTCTTAAAAACATTCTTCAGTAGTTGGGCTCTTTCAGTTAAGCTAGAGAGAAAGCAGACACGTGAAAAATATTTACTTACTAATTACCCAATTCCTTTATGTTTGAGTCTGCTCAATGGGAATTAATTGTTAAATGAGAAGTGTCCATCCTCCTTTTTCTTTTTAAATTGTGCCTGATGCCATAATTAAGATTATGATTAAAAGCTTGCATGAGGACAGATGATTAAGTTCTGACCCCTGGTAATGATTTTACTTGTCACAGTGCAGGCAAAATATCTGTTTCAAACACTGCTGTGTGCTGACAACACAAATAAATGAATGATATTGTGAACCTTTGAGTGTGACTCCTTTAGAAACACACAATGTAAAGGGAAAGCACTGTCTTCTTTGATGTAGCACTGCTTGAATAGTGCCAGGCTGAATTAGTCTTTTTATCTTACATAGAAAGTGTTCCCAGCCTCTGTTGACACAGTACCCCAAAGGGATGGGAAATGAGTGGAGGGAAAGCCACGTTCATGGTCATCAGCTGTGTGTACAGAAACATTATTTCCATGAAAACTGTTCTAGAAAGGAGCTTTCCCCAGGAAACTCCAGAAGGTGTTTTTCTGGAGATCATACCCAAATGACAAACTACTATTGCTGCTAAAGTTGGCCACTTCAGCCCATCTCCTTCCTTCCCAGCATTACTGAGTTTGTTGTTTGTGTACACACACTGTTATGTTGTTTGTTGTTACGTACACACACTTGGGTACCTTTAGTGTCACCCAAGGTACTCCTCATTTCAGCCCAAGTGGAAAACAGGAGCATTAAACATTTTTTAAATTGAGTCTCAAGCATCAGCCAAATGCTGCAAACTGTAGTGAAACAAGTAGCAAAGGTATTGGGTTTCCTTTCTGCCTTTCTTATGCTAAAGTTCTCTCTAATAGGAACATACTAAAGAAATACCAGGTAGATGAGCCATAGGTCAGAAAAATTGCAAAATCTGACAGTTTTATAATAACATATTAAATATGTGCAAGGGACTATATTAAAAAAACCCCAAACAAACTCTTCAATGTCCTCTTGATTTGATATTCACTGTGAATTACAGCCTGTGTTTCAAGAAATACCAACCTATCACTTAAACACTTCAAATGCTGAAAAATCCAGCCCACTCTCAATGTAAACTGGTCTAAAATCAGTTAAATTAAAAAAGAGATGTATCTTATGTTTTGTATGAATGTATACTGATTTCATATTGCTACAGTTTTGCTAGATTAGCAAAGTTGTCTCTTGTGCAATGATGTAGTAAGAAAACAGATTTCACACACCGTATGTTACCAAGTTTTGACTACTCAAATTACTTTTTAATATTATTGTCAATAAGCACAACAGACTTACCTTCCCAGGCTATCAACCAGACTAAGTGGTGCAAAGAAGGGAACTAGACTGCTTTCCTTACTAGATTACCATTCAAGCCATTAAATTAGAAATGTTCATTCTTTCTTAAGTGACTCTACACTTCCATATGAAGCTGAACCACTATTTAGAGCTGGAGAGACTAATGGTTTATCTCATCTTTCTGTTCCCCTCTAGTCTGGTGGTTAAAGCATATGGTGAAAGCTTGGCTTTTCTAAGTTGGAAATGGAAAATAAACCTATGATTTCCACATCCATAGAGGAATGCTAACTGGAAAATCTACAGGGTAAGGTGACAGGCAGGGGAAACTGTGTCTGTGGCCATGTTTTGAATGAAAAGATGTAATGAGACTTCCTTGTAAGAAAAAAAATTAGGTATCAATTCCAGGAAGATAGGTGGCATCTGCTGACTTAATCAAGAATGGAGAGGCTGAAGTACTGAAACACATCTTACTCCCAGTGCTTTCCTAAGCCAACTCTCTGGGGATTTTTTTTTCATCCTGCTTGCTCCTCTACGCTGTGTAGGAGCCTTCTTTTTTAGTTCAGAGCTGTAAACTGTTTAAGTGACACTAATAAAAAATTAGGGACTGAAATCCAAACCATAAGAATACAGAAAATGAATAAATAAATCAGTATTTTCATGTAAAATTGGAGGCCAAGGAGGTGGAAGACTATGGGTACACTTAGTTACAGTTATCAGCTGCATCTCCTTTGTAATACATCTGTGAAATCCTTATTAATGTGAGTTGAAATCAGAAAATTTCTATGAAATGTTTGACAGGTGTTATTTTCTAATAAAAAATATTTTATTTAAAACATTAGCATGCCTATTATACCGTTCTTGGTACCATCATTCCTTGCTTGTATTCCCGAATTGAATGTTCAGATTGAATCACAGAATGACTAGGCTGGAAGTGACCTTCAAGATCATCGAGTCCAGCCCATGCCCTGACACCTCAGCTAAACCATGGCACCGAGTGCCACATCCAGTCTTCATTTAAACACACCAGAGATGGTGACTCCACCACCTCCCCAGGCAGACCATTCCAGTACTTTTATCACCCTTCCTGTAAAATCTTTTTTCTAATATCCAACCTACATTTCCCTTGATGCAGCTGGAGACTGTGTCCTCTGATTCTGTCAGTTGCTGCCTGGAGAAAGAGACCAACCCCCACCTGACTACAACCACCTTTCAGGAAGTTGTAGAGAGTGATAGGGTCACCTCTGAATCTCCTTTTCTCCAGGCTAAGCAATTCCAGCTCTCTCAGCTGTTCCTCACAGGGTTTGTGTTCCAAGCCCCTCACCAGCCTTGCTGTTCTCTGGACATGCTCAAGTGTCTCAAGGTCCTTCCCAAACTGAGGGGCCCAGAACTGGACACAGCACTCAAGGTGTGGCCTCACCAGTGCCAAGTACAGGGGAAGAATGACCTCCCTGCTCCTGCTGGCCACACTATTCCTGACACAGGCCAGGATGCCCTTGGCCTTCTTGGCCCCCAGGGCACTCTGCTGGCTCATGTTCAGCTGGCTGTCAACGAGTACTCTCAGGTCCCTTTCTGCCTGGGCACTGTCCAGCCACACTGTCCCCAGCCTATAACATTGCAGGGGATTGTTGTGGCCAAAATGCAGGACTCGACCCTTGAACTTACTAAATGTCATCTTATTGGACTCTATGTATCCATCCAACCATTCCAGGTCTCTCTGCAGAGCCCTCCTACCTTAAAACAGATCGACACACTACCAGCTTAGTGTCATCTGCAAATTTACAATGAAAGATTCAACACCCTCATCCATGTAATCAATAAAGACATTGAACAGAACTGGCCCCAGCACAAACCCCTAAGGGACACCACTGGTGATTGTCCCCAGCTGGATGCAGCACCATTCACCACCACTCTCTGGGCCCAGCCATCCATTCCTAACCCCGCAAAGAGTGCTCCTGTCCAAGCCGTGGGCTGCCAGCTTTTCCAGGAGAGTGCTGTGGGAGAGAGTGTCAAAGGCCTTGCTGAAATCCAAATGGACAACATCTACAGCCTTTCCTGCATCCACCATGTGGGTCACCTGGTCATAAAAGGAGACCAGGTTGGTCAAACATGACCTACCCCTCCTAAACCCCTGCTGGCTGGGTCTGATACCCTGGCCATCCTGTAAGTGCTGCCTGATGTCACTCAATATAAACTGTTCCATTACCTTACCATGTACTGAGTCAGGCTAACTGGCCTATAATTACCAGGATCTGCCTTCCCACCCTTTTTGTGAATGGGTGTCACATTGGCCAGCTTCCAGTCACCTGGAACCTTACCAGTGAGCCAGGACCATTGGTAAATGATGGAGAGCACCTTTGCAAGGTCGTCTGCCAGCTCCCTCATCACCCCTGGATGGATCCCATCTGGTCCCATAGATTTATGAACATCCAAGCAGCTCAGCAGTTCTCTGACTGCCTCCTCCTTGATAACAGGGGGACCATTCTGCTCCCGACACCATCTACCAACCCAGAAGGATCCTGAGGAGAAGGCATTTTCCTACTAAAGACTGAGGCAAAGAAGGCATTAAGCACTTCTGCCTTCTCCTCATCTTCAGTTACTGAGTTCCCTTCCTCATCCAATAGAGAATGAAAGTTGGTCTTACTGTTCCTTTTGCCATTAATATAATTTGTAAAATAATTTTTTTTTCTCCTTTACAAAAGTTGCTAAGTTAAATTTGAACTGAGCTTTGGCCTCCCTCATTTTTTCCTACATGCTCTAGCAATCCCCTTAAATACTTGTTGAGACCTGACCCTCCTTCCAAAGATGATACATACTCTTTTTATTCCTAAGTTCCTTCAAAACCTCGTTGCCCATCCAGGTTGGACATTTGCCTCGTCAACTCATCTTTTGGCACACAAGGACAGCCTGTTCCTGTGCCCTCAAGATCTCTGTTTTGAAGCACACCCACCTTTCCTGGAATCCTTTGTTTTTAAGGGCTTCTTCCCAAGGAACTCTCTGAATAAGTCTCCTAAATAGGTCAAAGTCTCCCCTTCGGAAGTCCAATGTAAAAGTCTTATTAATGTTCCTCCTCATTTCACCACATTTCATTGCTTAAATGCTAAGCAGTGAAACGACTACCTTAAACTTTTACAAGAATGTGAAGTATACACATGTCTTAGTTAATGTATAGTGAAGTTTCCACTTCACAGATCTGATTGCTGGTAAAGAAAATACAAAATACATAGGAAATACACTTGAGAAAAGTGCTTTCAGCTATTCAAGTATTAAATTCTGTTCCTTTTCTATACTTGAAATACTGTGGGCTCTCTATTATAAATCACCCTGTTGCCATTCAAATGCATATTTAAATATCTACATGTGAAGCCAAGACAACATGGTTTCATAATTAAACAATGTTAGATCACAGTAACTAAATGCTTGTGCTCATTATGTGTACCTATATGGACAAGCAGAATATTAACTATTTTTGAACATGAAATATATACCTTTACAGGCAATTAAGCACAGTTATAGAAAAAAATATTATTATATGAATTCCTGTAACCCTCACAGTCAAGAATTTCTTCCTAGTATCTAAACTAAACCTACCCTCTTTCAGTCCTATCACTACATGCCCTTATAAAGTCTTCTGGCTTTCTTGTAGGCCCCCTTTTCAGTAAACATTCAGATACACACTGATTACAAAAACTATCCACTACAACAAATCCTGACCTTATATCTGTGGAAGCTGAGACTTCTATTTTGTGTTGTAGTATTTCTAAGATGGGAATGGACAGAGAGGAAAAGTTTCTGAGTTATCTTTCTCACTATTTCCCAGTTACCTTTTAATCATGCAGTGATTTGTATATTCTTAGGTTATCCTGGCATTTAATGAGAACAAATCCCTTCTTCTGCTGTAACAGAAAAAGGTACTCCCACAGACATGCACACTAGAATAAGAAAGTCTCATGTACATATCTTAAACAGATGTAGAGGACATTCCTCACCCATCTAACTACTTACTCTTTACTGGAAACTAATTAATCTGGGCTTTTTAGGATTTTATTTAGGAGACTCAAAAATATTTACAGAAGTTGAATCAAATTTTTGTAGATGCAAGTAAGTCAGTTCATCAGACCACTTCTTTAACAATTAATGCTTTCTCCATAAAAGATTAAGTTTTGGTTCTATCACCTCAGTTTTAATACATTAAAAAATAAGTGAGGGAATAAAATCTTGAGAGATATTGAATTGTGTAACATCCAGTGATTTGCATATAAGGTGGATGCTTGTATCCTTCAGAAATACTGGTCGAAAAGTAATTGTGGAGAATTAGATCTAAGAAAGATATTCGGGCAGGTAACTAAACATCTGTCATGGACCCCTCATAACTATTTAACCGTGGGATAAAAGGGTAATTACAAAAGCGGTGGTGAAAACACCAAGCTCATTTTACCTATATAAGAAGGGATTTGGAAGACATGCTGTGTGTAGAACGAGGGAAAAGCATCCTGCCTAGACAACTGAAGTTAAAGTTTCTGAATTGGGAATACAAGGGAAGTCTTGGGAATGCAAGTATGAAATACTAAAAAGGTAGGTTACCTTACTTTTTTCTATACCCACAAGATATTCCCCTTTTAGCACCATCTAGTGCTAATGTCTGCTTTCTTTTCTGCAAGTCATTCTTCTACAGCTTTTGCTCTTTGCAAAAGAGCACAGAGCATACGTTGCTTCAAAGCTCACCACACTGATAGATGAGCCGGTTAATTTGGGAGAAGATAATTGCCCTCAATCTGCTTGAATGACCACTGCCACTGAAGAAAAGCATCTGTAACAATCAGTTTACATCATATTTAAAAGCAAGAGAACTTACTCTTGCAATCAATGGTTAGGTCTTGCAGTGATGAATGAAAAGTAAGCTTGAAGCAGGAATTGCCACCAACTAGGGGATTCTATAGTACTTCCAGTGTGAAGCTGCTGCTACAAAGACAGCATATAGAGCCTGAGAGGAGACTGCATGCAGGTATGTCCTCTTCTGTAACCCACCACACTAGACTAGGTGTTCCATGGGTGGCAGGATGAGCTTCCAGGCCTCCTGGAAACCCAGTTCCTTGCTACCAGGAAAGATGAACCCAGCTAGAGACAAAACATTCTTGTGAAAGCTCTCACACAATCTGGATATTGCCCCATTAAAAATGGTGTTTATCACCTTGGTATCTGATGTACTTGATCTCAACCTGGTAAATCCTAGTACACAGATTCCCATTGAACTGGAAGAGGAATACAGTAAGATTGCTAAAATATCTTTATGAACAAAAGGTACTTTCTGAAAATTGAACCTCTAGTAAAAGAAGTGGCTGTGTTTTTTCTGGTCTCTTTCTGTGCATAGCTTGGTAGGAAAAAAGTCTTCTTGGCTAAGCTTTTTGCCATGAAGACACAAAATAACAGTGGTCCAAAGAAAAGAAAGAACAGGAAAATCAAGTATCAGCAGTTTTGGCTTTTTTTTAGACTTCACAAAACTCATGAAAATGAAGACAGGAAAAGAAAGCTCCAGTTCAGCCAAATGGCACTAATGAATTGGAAGGGGGTGAGAGGGGGATTTTGTCATCTCATACATTCAGCGAGTGCTTGCTACAAGTTCAGCTTGGGGTTAAAAAGTCTGAAATATTTTAGTGAGTGCACACCTTTATGCTGAGTTTACATGTAGAAAATGTCCTATTCAGTTTTACCTTCTCCCTTTTCAAATTATCTGCCTGGTCCATGAAGGAGGACATAACAAGGGAATTCTTGTGGAGTCTTAAATTAAAAATTTTACTTACTTCATATAGGTTAATCAAATTAGTTTGCGCTGGACTGGAATTAAATACAAAACCAGCTTGTTATATTTAATTTCAGAAAACACTAGACACATTGTTGTTTTTCCCTACGCTACTGAGCAGCTTTTATAGAATTTAATTTTTGTTTTTTGTGCTTAGGCCCTGTTTACGGCTATACTAGAAAATGATGCAGATTTAAACTCATTTTGTTCTAACTCATTTTCTTCTTACTTAGTTTGTGAATGAATTGTTAACACAGGCAAAAGTCACTGAATTAGAACTGCACCTCAAGCTTGCTCTATACATAAGAACCAGAAATCAGTCAGCTACAAAGAAAAACATCAGTTAAAGTTTTTGGTAAAAACCTCTATATAAACCTATGAAAAAACACATAGGCTCAGTAGACCTGAAGGTCCCTCACAGATGCTTTTCATTTGTACAGCTTTTGAAAAATAACCTTTTCTCTTTGATACATGTATAAAGATAAAAATATTTAGCTTTGTTTTTTAAGACGATGTTCTACAGATTTTTACTGTACCTCTTGCCATGCACAACTGCCCCAGGATCCTCAGACTTTGCTTCCAACTCCTGAACTTCATCTACCAGTGTCTTGTAAGTAGCTCTCTTTACCCTGTAAGTACATACAAAATACTGCCAGACTTACTCTTCTTGAAAGTAGAACAACAGATAGTTTTAATGCTTATATAAATATTCAATTTATAAATCAATTTCCTCAGACTTAAAACTAAGATTTACAAGGAGAAATATCAAAAAACAAATCTAGAGAACATATTTTATAATCTGTTCTTGCAAATTAGAAAGAAAAAATATGTATTAATAAAACACTACAATCATTGAAACATTTAAAATAGTAATAACTCTTGTAATAAAGTTTTTCCAAAACAAAGATGGTAAAGAATAATTTCATATAATCACCAGAATTGACCTTATATAAACCCCTGAATTGATCTTAATTTGTTTGTTATTATATTAGTAATTAGAACACACAATTAGAAGTCAGTACTTTCTTCTGTAAATACTGGCATTTCCATACTCACACTTTGTATACTATATCAAGAAGTAAAGCTGTCATAGGAATACACAAAAGTCCCATCCAAAACACTCCAGAGCTGAACATCATAGCTGCCTGAAGAGAAAATGCATAAAATGCGATGTCATGACAAGAACTAGCAAAAAAAAAAAAATCGTATAAATATCAAGTACTTTGTTGAGGCTATCAAAAGCAATTTTAAATTAATCATTCTAGTCTGACTAATGTGAAATAGAACTTGAACTCCTTTCTAAAATCCCCTGAGATGCAACATGAATCCAGTAAACAGTAAGCACTATTTCATGTCAAGAAGCTGGTAGAAAGATACACTGCTTAGCTCTTAGCATGGGGGAATCACCCCTCCACAATGCTGCTCCATACCACTGTGTTGATTACAGGCATTTCTACCGAAATCAGATTTATCAAAAATCCACCCTTTTCCAACTTTCTCAACACATTATGACCAGAGTTTTCCAATTTGCAATTGACTCTAAGAGGATATAACAGTTTCAGACCCTTCATTTGGATACTGGACACTGTTACAATTATCCTGCAATCTAACTTGGAGCAAAGTTTTCTCCCATAGAGCTCGTTGTACCACAGTTCCCACACTGCCTCAGACTCCTGCTAAACAGATTGCTTAAAAACAAGAAATAAGGAAACAACCATTTATGTAATTACAAAAATATGCAACATATTGTTAAGTGAAGATCTAACACATTTATACACGGTGAAATATTTGAAAACCACGTAATTGTTTTTATCTGTGTATTTGTTTTTTCTACACACCACTATATGCAATACATAGGAATTTCTTCTGTTTATAACTTGGTCTGTAGAAATACTAAAAACTAAAACATATTGAATGGCCAAAACAAACATCACAATATATGGACATCAAAGGAAAAATGTCTTTACCCTGTAATTCATGCTCATTTGTCTACATGGATAATATTATGGATGCAAAGAGTATGAAAAATACTTACTGAAGCACATTACTACAGGTTTGAATTGCAGCCAGTATTAGAAATACTTTCATAATGTAATTTGATTGTAGAGAAGCTGAAAGTAACACCACTACACAACAGAAGACTTTCAAATCCTTTGTTTCATTACTTGGAGACTAATTTCTTTCACAGATTAAGCCTCAGTATGTAAAATAAATAAAACTTTTTACTAGTTTTAATTTTACTAGTTTTAATTAGCAGACAAATAGTAGGTAGCTTGCAGTAGCTGAAATCTAATTTCTCAACATGCATACATGAACATTTAAAAATTATACTCAATATGTAGATATATGAAAATAGAGGTGAATTATTTTCAGAAAAAACCCTAATTATCAGATAAGCAAAAAGTTCAATTTACCTTGTTTTTGTATCCAAATTCCTAATGACATTGATTCTTTGGAAAGCATTAGAATGTACTTTAAAAATGTAATAACCTTCCCATGGCTATGTTAAAAGGACATAGATACTGCCCTGAGATTCTACTAACTACTTCTGTCAACAGCTGCCAGCAAAGGTGTAAACACTGAGCAGTGGCAGGTTCAAAATAAAGCAATTAATATTTTCAAAAAGGAAAAAAAAGAGAAAATTTTGTATCAGGGTGAAATGTATCAGAAAAAAAATGTATTAGCAGTCACTTTATAAGCAAAACCTGACTTTTGACATATTTGATGAAATACTCATTTCCTAGAACATGAGTTAATAGGAAATGTCTATCATACATGCATTTTGCAAGACATTTTATAATTAAGTAGCAATTAGATAGACAGTTCCCTTAAAAACAACAAAAAAAAAGGCATAAAATACAATTTGAACTAATTCAATTATTACTTCCTATTATTAACAACATTTTTTTTTATTTATAAGAACATAGCAAAGAGCTGTCCTTGTGTTAGCCACCCGGTATGAAATGTTTGCTGGTGAAACAGCAAAAGTGATAATGTAGGTCTTAGGATGTTAATTCTGACCATTGTAATGCTAACTATGAATGAAGGAACAACTGGCGCCTACTATTCACTCCATCCAGCCTTTGGCTTTACAAATGAACAACATGAATTGAGGTAAAAAAAAAAAAGTTTTTCTGCGTCATATTTGAAAGCCTGTCAGATTTTTTTTCTTTTACAGAGTTAATCCAAACCTAAAAGATTTAAAGCCGACATTCGCATTAAAGACAGAGGCCCTCTTTGTATTTTTTGGACGAAGAGGGGAAAAAATAAAATCCCACAGAGGTATTTCCTTCCTTTCTGTACAAGAAAGCTCCCCCCTCACTCTGTAGAAAACATTTTTGTCTCTAACTTTTCACATCTCTCTACACATAGGCAGGTCATCTGGGAAATGGCAAACCAATCCCTTTCAGACAATGGCACTAACAGGAGCAGCCTGTTCTGGGGACGGACTCTGGCTGCCTCTGTTTGTGGTTTACAAATTGTTCCTAATGTGAGAGATTTGTGGTCTATGCCAAGTCTTCCCCCTTTAGGCCTTGTGAAACCAAATGGAATCTGCCACAAAAGTGGCTCCCAGGGGAATTCAGAAGTAATCCAAAATGAGAGCTGGGAAGCCCAGTTTATTGTAGGACTTACAAATCCTGCAGGAAAGATAAATAATTTGTTGTATGTGTAGTTCATGCTCAATATTAAGACTTTCTAAAATAAATTAACTTTTTTTTTTAAGTTTAGATTTTTATATAGGTTCTCATTTTTCAAAAAAGAAAAAATTGCTGAGAAATACTCCTTTTCACGATTTAGTGGCAGATAAGAAATCCTGGCTGCAAAACATTTTTAAAGCACTGCTGAAGATGTAGTGTTAGGAAATTACACGTCAGAATGAATAGAGAATATTCACTTTTTCCTCATTATGAAATGATCTGCCAAAAAGCTGGCTCAGATTTTAAAAAGCCTTCAAAAATAAGAAGAGAAAGATGAAAACAGTGGTAAAATTCTTGCTGCAGAAAAGCTTACCCTTTTCAGTTTATCTATTTCAAGTATCATCTAAGTACACATCTCCTTCCTATGAGCTACAAAGCTATAAAATACCTCAACAGCATCAAACCAGCAAAAAACTTCATTAGTAGTAGTTATGTGCATGTGTTTGCCTTCCAAAGTACTTACTGTTGTAGTACTAAACCAGATCTGCATTAACTTCCAGTGCAATGAAGTTCCTACAAATAAGTTCTTGTATTGCCTCTAGTCTTTCTTTGCTATGTAGAGTTTAAAAACATCTTTGAGCTCTTTTTAATTAAGAACTGTGTCCCTCAGAATTGCAAAGAATTAAGTTCCTCTCTTTAGGATCTCTAGTTATTAGGTATATTAACCAAGACAGACCACTGGAAGCAGAAAAGATAAATTGGGCAGTTCAAAGATCAGCTCTGCTGTTCCCGTTTGAGAGAATGAGAATGTAACTACTGAATTTGGAGAAGGATCTTTGAAGTATATCTGGGAATAGCAGATTCTGGCTCACAAAGAAATCTCCGCTAATAGACCAAGAACAATTAAACGTGAAGGTTTGAGGAGTCAAAATGGAAACTACCTATTGGGAATTAAATGGAAAAAAAAAACCCTTTAGACAAATACTTTTGATTCCTGAAGTGAAAGACAAAAAGCAAACTTTAAATATAAATTATTAAATAGGTAAAATATGTTAGTATCAGAATGGTAACATAATTTTAGGCTCTCAGGTGAGGACAGATGACTCAAATGGATATGTTTTATGTGATGAATTCCGACTAACTTAAAAAAAATCATCAATAAATCATTCTTTATTTTAAGTAATAATATTATCCACAAATGTACCCTGGAACTTTTTTTCTCTAAACAAGAGATCCACATAGGTATAGAAAGGAAGACATACAGATTACTGATTTCTGTTTTGTAAAGACTCACAGGTTTTAAAAGACAAGCTGGGAAAACTTGGAAGGGGGATGAAAATCTGCTAAAGCTGTAGGAAAATGCCTATAAGAACCTTCTGCTGAGGATGAACTTGAGAAATATTTTGGACTATGAAGGAAAAGCCTAGCTTTTACTGTTGAATTATTTCAATGTTCTTGAAAATTTAGTACACCAGTTATTTCCCCTGAAATATCCAGAATTTGGATAATATTTTAATCTAGACTGGTAAAAAAGCAGCGCAACAGAAAAGAAAAAAAAAAAAAAAGCACAGCTACCCTAGATATTAGGCATTGAAGAATGACTATATTCCACAAGTTTTGTGGTAATGAAGTGAGACTCGAAAGACTTTGGTATTTGCTTACCATACAGAGCTCAAAGCAGTTTTTTGAAATAGAGATTGCCAACTCAGTTATCTGCCAGGTTCCCTTAAAAGCATGGCACAGTAATTCTCTTGTTTGGAGGAATTTAGAGAAATCATTACTTCCCAGATTTTAGGGGCATTATTTATAGCTCTCCCTGCTAGTGCTGAGGAAAAGTACCGTACCAGTTTTTCTTAAATATACAACCATTTAAATTTATTTATTATGCTATATTCTGCAGAAGTTATTAAAAAAACATTCAGCTGTTTTTTAAAAGTGCAAAAGACAAGTATCCATTAAGAGCACCTTTTACAGCTGGAGTGACAACACAGCAGGGTGCAAAAGCTCTAAGATCCTCACAGAGAAGCTGTTGATGTATGGGCTGGGTGAAGGACTGTGAGATAGCTGAAAATGGGCTGAATGGCAGCTGGTGATCAGTGTCAGGCTGGCTGGAGGCCAGTAACTGAAAGTATACCCCAGGGGTCAATACTGGGTCCAGTTTCATTTCACATTTTCATTAAAGATATGGATGAGAGGCAAAGTGTACCCTCAGGAAGTTTGCTATGACACAAAATGGGGGAGGAGTGGCAAATGCAGTAGAGGATTGTGTTGCCATCCAGAGACACTTCAAAGGGCTGAAGAAATGGGCTGACAGGAGCCTCATGCAGTTGAACAAGGAGGAATGCAAAATCCTGCACATGGGAAGGAACACCTCCAGGCAGCAGCATATCCTGGAGGCCACCCAGCTGGAAAGCAGCTTGGAAGAAAAGGATTTGGTCCCAATGGACACTAAGTCGAAAATGAGCCAGCAACGGGCCCTTGTGACAAATAAAGTGAATGGTATCTTTTGGCTTCATTAGACATAGTATTGCCAGCAGAGGGGAAGGCAGGTCCCCTCTACTCAGCACGAATGAGGTTACACCTAGGCAAGACCTAGGCAAGTCGCCAGTCCTGGGCTCCCCAGTACAAGAAACACAAACATACTGAAATTAGTCCAGTGTCCTGAAGCATCTCTCATACAGGAGAGAAACGGAGACAGTTGGGACTATAGCCTAAGAGAAGGCTTAGGGGGATCTCTCACCCTGAGTGGAGGGTGCAAAGACAGAGCCAGGCTATTTCAAGTGAAGCCCTGTCACGGCACAAGAGGCAAGGAGTGCAAACTAAAACTTGAATCTGAACATCAAGAGAACCTTTCTTACTGTGAGGGTGACTGAACAGGGACACAGGTTGTTCAGAAATGTTGTAGTGTCTCCATTCTTGGTAACACTCAAAAGCTGTCTGGAGCAACACAGTCTGGGGCAACTTGGTGTCATGTCGAAAGCATTATATCAGATGACCTCCTGAGACCCATGCAACTGTTCTATGATTGTATTCTATGCTAAATACTTTGCTTTGTAGGCTTTGCTCTACATTAGACTGAAACCAATTCCCACTTTTGGATCAAACTTTAGACAAACATCTTACTAGAGAAGACCTGTCCGTTAGCGATTGAATTATCTGGCAAATGATATTTTCAAAAAAGTTATTTGGTGTTTTTGTGTAAAAAAATCCAATGTAGTAAAGGCATTAAAGGATGCATATCTAATATTTTAATAAACACGATTTCATATAAGCCTGGATACTTGGCATAATATAGAGAGAAGCAATATTTAAGAAACCACTGCTGTCAATATAGTATATTGTAATACACCTTTTCTACACAGTGCAGTTAAATCTTCCCAAAAGAAATATTACTGTTTTTCACAAGCCTTCTGCAAACCTCAATCAAATGATCTTAAATTCTGTAAAATACATGCTTGTACCTTAACTCCAATTTCCGCCAGTAGTTTTATAAATCCCCTGGGTCAGACAGAGCAGAAACAGATGGTGCTCTGGAGAACTTTACAGTGCGTTGTCTACAGTACAACAATAAATTAAAAAGTTCTGTGGGTACTGAACTTTTGCTTTAGTATCAATGTCATACTTCTTATTCAAGTAAAGTATTATTATTATAAGCTATCTTATTAATCATATAGGTGTAAAAAAAGAGGCTTAACAATTCAGAGCACAAAACAGTAACAAGGAGCTTTACTAGTGTGAAATATACAACAGATTGATTTGTTTTCACCCCTCCTCAATTACAGGTTTGCAACTCAGACCATAGCCAGCTTTTTTCAAGAAAGAGATAACCATATTTGTTTAGAAATGTATCTATTTTTACAATTTAAAAATTAGTCAGATTTTTTTAAAGAGAACTTAAAGGAAAAGTAGACCTATTAACTGCAAGGATAGAAGCACTAATGGAAGGTTCTTGCAGCTTTACTGACACATGAATGGAGGCTGCTCTTATTAGCTGATTTAAGTCACAGAAATTTCATTAGTCAACAAACAAGTATCATTTTCCTAACTGTGAGTACTTTGTGGGAGGGAAGTAGGTGTTCTGGGATAAAACTCCCCTCTAAATATGACAAAACATTGACAACAGGAAACTTCTGGCAGTTCCCTGAGGATAAAAAATCCATTTTGTTCAGTATGACAGAACAGTTTTCTGTGTATTGAAGAGTTTAAATGAAAAGGAAAATACTCCTACAAAGCAAATACCTTATCAAATACATACAGACTCGGCATTTACTTTTAAAAACTTACGCAAACTTCATCTGGCCTAAACAGAAAATACTGAAAGTTGTTTAAAATATTTTGGAAGTATATTTCAATTATCTGTTAATATTATACATAGAAGTATCAACCTAATTTATATCAATGTAGTAGAAAGACAGACCAAGGCAGTTGATTCTTTCAAGTCCACAATAAAAATTTTCTTCTATTCTGTAGTGACCTCTTTTTTGAAATTAAATGCAACTTGTTTAAGACAATGGATCAAAACGTATGGTGTTAAACCTAAGCCAAAAATGTCTACAAAGAATTTTATGTTGTTTTATTTTTGCTTTCTTTCCTGTGCATTTATATTTAAAAGTACAGTCTTTACTGTAAAAAGAAAATATTAAGTAAGTAAAATAGTAAAATATTAAGAAAATAACCCATAAAGTTCCTTGTTCACATGCTTTCATACTAGACAGTACCGACAGAAAGCAAATGCATGAATAAGCATTCCTGCAGATGCAATGCAAATTGTAATATAATAAAGACTATGCTAGAGAGGATGCGAAGTTGTTAGAAAATCAATGAAAGCTTTTGAAATGCTTTCAGTATTTCTCTCTCATAAGCTGTGCATCCCCATTCCTTCTCACAGAAATAGTGTTTTGCGACTACTACCAAAATCCTCCTTGCAGAAAAGGTATTTTAATATTTTGTTATAAGCAGCTAGAAGTTGAATTCCTAGTTTTTTAGGATCTGTGTCTAAGACTAGAAGAATATAGTCCCTAATTCTTGGCATAAACTCAAGGAAAGTAATTTTTAAATGAGTGATTTTAAAGTATAAGCAAAATAATACGAAAGTAAACAGTAAGTTCCACTTAATCAATGATAAAATATTTGTGTCTTGTTTCTACTAAAAGACTCATGAAGTTGATTTGCTACAGTACCTCAACTAGCTACAGCTACTATACTATATAATTAATTACTTAGGTTATCACCCCTTTTTATCACATATTCTTCTTCAGTTTTATGGCCTATTTTTCCATTTTCTTCAGCTTCATAAAGCCCATTGCTTCTCTTGTAGTTTTCATCCATTTTTCCTTCTAGCCTGTGTCTGCCAAAAGACAATAGTGAACTGACAGTTTTTATCTGAACATCATCAATCAGTGAAAATGAATGAACCTTTCTTCACTTGGAACTTTATTTCTTTGAGGAAAAAACCCCGCAATTGGAACATGAACTGTTTTAAAGTTGGCAAGATGTAACTGGTTTCAGAATTTTAATATGGAAAGCTACTATAACCAAGACACCTACTATCAATCTCTAAGAGATAATCAGCTACAGAACTACCAGTTAACTCATATCAGAAGAACACTTGTGCCAGGATACCTTACTCATGTGACTCAAAAGTCAAACTGCAACTCTTCTGGTGCACTACCTATTTAGCAACAAATTACCACTACTTACAGGACTTAGGACTACTGTACCATGGAGAGCCACGTAGCTCCCACACTGTGAGAAACAGTACTGTATAGGTGGGTGAGTTGGCCTAGTGCAGATCTACCAGTCTTGAAAAACCACAAAACAATGGTCTTGGGGCCAGAATTGTCTCAGCACGCTAGATAAACTGGACATTTTGGATCAAGGGGGGCCCTGTGTATTTTTGTTCTGGGAAAACTCAGAGCAGAAGAGAGAGACAGAGAAATACACGTGATTGTACTATTAGGAACATGTCAAGGAAAGGGGTTTCAGTGGCCTAGACAACAGAGAAAAAATGCTGTAACTGTCTTAATTTTTCATTTCACTCTATTTTCTTTTAGAGCACAGCATTCTGCAATCTTTCCTTCTGTGATACCAACATACAGCAACCTATATGTAAAAGACAACTTTAATTATCTTCTGTATAACTGGAACAATACACAAAATGATGGAAACAATTAGTGTAAAAAGTCAGAAAAACCTGCAAAAATATGTGATATATTTGTTTCTTTGTTCAGTAAGTGACTGGATGATGCTTGGATGGTAAAAGATGAACACAAACCAACAACTCTTATGCTTTAACTTTGGGCCACTAGCTTTAGTGCTCAAACATAAGAGTATTAGCAGCATGAACTGACTTCTGTTACAACTAAATTTTTTCTCAAGTCATTACCTTGCTGTGTTCTCACTGAAATACATTTATCAGAATCTAATATTTTATAGGAATGGATACAAAAAATTAGTTTCAAAATATTTAGATTAAAACCTTCCTCTGCATCCAATGAATGAGTTTTCCATCACCTCCACATGCTTTTTCTCTCCCCTTCAAGAGCACTAGAATTTTATTTTCTTGGAACAGAACCAGGAATAAGCAGGAAGAATCTTACTATTTTCATGACACTAATATGAAGAAAGACCAAATCCTTACTAGAATGCTTCATTAAGTGCTTTTCTATCTCAAAGAAGACATGAAAAATATGTTTGTAGAAGATATCATCTAGCCAGAACTTAACTGTTGGACGAATATTATGTCAAGAATACAGACTGGAAAGACTATACACCTACTAAGACAGAATTGTTACCAGCTCTAAGAAGAAGAAAGACAATACTTTTAAACTTTCTAAGGACTATAGTTATGTAACCTATAACTATATATCCTTATAAATCTGAAGTTTATTAAAAAGGGGCATTTTTAATGAACACATTTGGGGAAAAAAAATTGCATTGAAGTCCCCTTCAGCACAATTTTTCAGATAATACCAGCTAAAATGGTTAAAAAGGTAAGAAGCAGACATGTCAGCAGTATGTCAGCTTTTGACATACTCTAACTTTTGCCAAGTATAGTTGGATGAATTTTTCAAGTCTGACTCACACAGAGAAATTTTTTGAAGAAATCAGACAAGCAGGACTTGCACATGCAAGTAGAGTTGCTTATATGGATTTGTTTCTGTCACATCACAATCTTTTGCATAGATAAATCCATGAATCTTTTAGTTTCAATACTTTTGGAAGGCCTGATTTGCTGCAGAGAAACTCAGTGAATTATGCCCTGTCAGAGACCATTCAATCAGTAGAGGGGCTTCCAGGAAAGCTTACAAAAATCCTGCTTCCAGTCTGAGCTGTAGTATGCATCAACAGGACTTTTAGCCACACAGAGTGCAGCACAAAAAGCTGGACCAGAGTTTTGAACACAAGCTTCAGTGGCCTGTGATGCTTTTAGAAGACTTTATTCTGACATCACAGACATTCAAATATATTCCTAGAAAGAAAATAAAACCAACCTCAGTCAACAACACCCCCCCCTTTGAACAACTTCATGCACATACACACATCAAAACTACTATATACACATACATGCATAAGCAAACACACTAACAAAATAAGACTGCCTGTTTCAAGTACAGATAAAGTTTTATCGCAACAAATAAATGATTTTAGGTCATAAGTCAGACTACTTTGGCACAATGTTGAATTCAAACCTCAAGAGTATTATTTTGTCACAGCTAGATCTCTTTAATGAAGAACCATTTCTAGAAGATCACAGGAATTACACTCCCTCAAAAACTGGTGTTTTCACAGTAACTTCAGGGTCTGAAAATGTACTAACTATAACATTGTTATTTCAATAGTGAAGTATCCACCCTTACATCATACCAGGTGTAACACACCATTTTGTTTCCACTGTGCTTATCAACATAAATGTTCTGCTATCTTAAAAGCCATAAAGTTCTTACAAAATCTCTAAAAAGACCAAATTCCAAAAACATTTTGTCTCTTCTATAAAATACAGTATATATGAAGAAAAATGCTGAAGTACAATAGCTTTGATTACTTTAATTTACAATAATATAGAGAATTAGTTTTGAGTAGTGGAGGCAATGTGGTAATGTACAAGATCTATATATATATACATAGGTAAGACATTATGATACAGAGGAAAACCAGCTAGAAATGGTGTATTTTCAAATTTTTTTTCCTTAGGTGTCCAAGTATTTAAGATAACACTGCTTTCCATGAAAATGTAGTAGTTACAGAAATACCTGTATACTATTTTTTCCTCTAACTGTTTAAATAGGAGGTTGGATTTATGAGTCTTAATTAATTTCAAGACATATGTGCCTACATTTCCCACATCCTATACACATTTTTAAAGTGCTGAATTATATCACAGTGGTGGTGGAGTTAAAGGGACTCACTCTTTTACTGATGTAAGGCTTGATTTAGTTGATATGCTTTGAGAACCATTAGAAGAATACCCTTCTGACACAAGCTGGTATTCTCAGTTTCTGATTCCCACTGAGAATGCACATCGAACTTCTCAGCTCAGGAGGTATTGGTCATGCCCAGAAGCAGACATTAGTGTCTGGGTAATTTATACTTCAGATGTTTCTGGAACTGAATGGTATTGAGAATTTGGGACTGCAGTTCCAATTAAATCAGATAAGGCAGCAAATAAGCGTCTTTTACAGATTCAATCCAATCTGGAATATTCAGAGCAGGTTTACACAAATGCAATTAAAAATGAATGAGAAATCACTAATTACTGTCAAAAGGTTAAAGATACATTACAATAATGTATTCCAAGAAGCACATTAATCAAAAAGAAAGTGTGCATGATAAGCAGTTCATGCAATGTTATAGCACCTCAAATTTTTTTGAGGCATTTTATGGAAGTACTTGGAAAATTTGTAGAATTCAAGATTAAAAACAGCCTTAACAGCCTTTAATTGAAGATTAAAGTAGCCTTATCCAGCAGGCTACTACTGGTTACTTCATTATAAAAAAATGCTCCAGAAAAATAAGCACTGTAATTCTGAGAACTGCATTTGGTAAGACTTTTCTTTAGAAAATTAAAGCTTACCTAAGAACTGAAAAGCAGCTTACCTGTCTATTCTTTCTCATTAGACCATATACTCACAGCCTGTTAGCTGAGCTCCATTTTCACAAGAGTGAAAATTGATTATATTTTAAATAAACATGGCTACCATATTGAAGGTAAAAAAGACAGAATGACATATGCTCCTCTAGTTAGCAGAAGGATCCAATAAATATTAGGTCTGTACTACAGACTGAAACAATTTTTTTTCACACATTTGGATGTTAGTTAAAATATATTTTTACCTCTCCTGACATATCTGGTGCCATAGGAATGACTGGCCACAAAGAAGAGTAGATTCCAAAAAACACTACCCAAAGGGCAATGCTTCCCCAGATTGCTATATGGCTGAACTGTTAAAACAAACCAAAAAAGAACAATTATCACAGATGCATTATAAAATAAAATAAGATCTTTGCTACCTAGTATTTATAAGGCTACTTTGATATATGGGATTAAATTTCCATGCCTTGTATTAATTTAACTCTACTACTTCAGTTAGCTATTTCTTAAAGGAAAATGATACCAACAGCAGCAATATTACTGCATTTAAAGCCAATTTAAATTCAGTTACAGTAAGTCCAGAGCAATTTGATTTTTCTATTTTAAGTATTACATCTGTCGTAATTTTCAATATTGAGCATTATTTTTTGTATGTGGATATTCTGTCCTTCCACACAGTAACCACAGTTTGAGACTGACAAACTCTTAAAGGGTGAAATATAACAAGTAAGAAGAAAACAATACAATTATTCATCCATCATATTTCATAGAACATTTGAGAATATGGTAAAGACATTTGCTTACCAAAGTCCAATATGAGGTCTCTAATCCAGCCTTCAAACACACAGTCAGAACCACAAACTTCAGGAAAGAAAGACAGAGAGAGGATTCTTAATATGGGTATCTTAACATACGGAAATTTTTAGTTTGGTTAAACTTTCAGGAGAAGACAAGAAAAAGTAAATTGCTACTACAAGATTTAAGGATACAACCCAGTAATAAGCTAATAATAGAACATTAAGAATTACTAGCATTCTTAGTTAATAATGGCCACTCCCTTGATTTGGAAAACTCTTATTTTGCATTAGAAATCTTATCCTTGCTTCTTAGAACTCTGTAAGTCTGGCTCTTACAAAGGTGTTGCATCTTTATTGATGGTATTTTGGTTACACAGAAAGGTTTGTGGAAAGTGTAGTGGTCCTCTTCAGTAGAGACTAAAGACTCTCTAGTTACAGACAGGATGACTACAACTTTCTACACCAAGACAGATTTAGAAGACATAGATGCTGGACTGAAATCTTGCAATTGTTCAAGTCTACATTAGTCAAAACAACCAAATATTTTGTTTACTTCATTAGTAAATAAGTAATTTGTACCAAACCCTGAAAAGCCCAGGAGTTAAATGTTGATAATATAAGACTTATGTTGTGCATACAAATAACATGTTGAGTAAGTCTGTTATGTCATTTTCATTTTCCCTCTTATCTTTATCCTTTTCTTATCTTTATACTTTTTACGGAGCAGTCTCTGAAAATATCATGTTTGTAGGACATGCTCCATTTTAGCTTACAGATGAACAGGAGGAAAAAGTTTATAATCCCACAGCAAGGATGAGTTGATCCAGGAAAAATGTTTATCTTCTTCCTTTGAAATTCATTCAAGCAAGTTTTCTGTTTACCAGAGAAATAGTTATGACATGTTGTAACTCACTCGTAATGTGTATCTCAAGTTTTGCTTTACATGTAATCTGAACAACATGAGGTTGAAAAAAGGAGTCACAAAAACCAAACTCCAACTCTAACAGCTATAGTCTAAATTCTAGTTTGTTGGACAAGTTGGCAGCACTGACTGTCAGTGCGTTTGTTTGTATCGAACTTCAAGCAGCCTCAGAAATTCATAAGAAATGTACTTCAACTAGAAGCTGAAGCAACTAGTTAAATCTTTCACTCTGTCTGGTGCTCAGAAGGATACAAATACATACAAATACTGCCAGAAAGCTTTCACCTATAAGCTTATACTTTCAATTCTGAAATCCTGAAATTTCCTGTTTCAACTGTGCTATTAAGGACCAAAAAAAAAAAAAAGTCACATCACCACAATTTCATTATCTAAAACATGTATGAAATCTAATCAGAAGAAAATTGAGGACGATTATGAGTATTCTAATTTGCTTGGTCTATCCAGGTTGAGTTCTGTATTTGGATGCATGAAAAAAAAGATTTATGGAAAAATAACCCAAACAAACTCCTTTGGTACACTTGTTCGCTACTTAGGTCAGTCATAAGAGAAGTAAACATCCTTCAGGATAAGATCAAACATTGCTGCTGCATAGACAAAATGTATCCACAAAACAAACACTGCAGATCTCTAGAAAAGGAGATACACAGTGTGAGTATAGAGCCTTTACTGACCCGTGATGGGATCAGATCTGATACCCCTAACAAAATCACCACAAGCCACTCCCTCAAGGATATGGGGTTTATTGCTCCCTCCTCTGCTTCAACAGCACACTAAATCCTACCCAGGAAGCAAGAACTCAAACTGGTGTTCTGTATAAAGACTGAGCTTCTTTAAAAAAAAGATTCTCTGAAATGGTCATACAAACATTTTCACAGCACTCTATTCCTATTTGGAATTTATGTTTAAAGAAATAATTCCAGGACATATTATGAATCATTGCATATTTCTGAATTTTATTTGTGGATCCAAAGAAACTAAACTATATCAACTTCTGAATTCCTTTCTTATTGACTTTTGTAGAACTGATGACTACACGCATCTGAAATCCACATTGTAAACAGTATGAGGAATGAGAATTACCTTAGCCTCAGAATTTTGATGACTGACAACTGTTACTATTCATATACTTCACATGAACAGATTTAAAAAAAAACAACAAAACCAACTCTCCACCCTAATTCTGAAAATCTCTCCAAAAATCACGTATGTTCCAGATTTCCTTGAATTCCTGTGCAAGAGCAGGAAAACATCAATTGCAGCTTCTAGATTTCCCCAGGCCTTTAACCCGAAGTGAAGGAAAAATGTTTTTTTTTGGGAAATTCTTGACCACTCTGCAGGTTAGTACCAAGAAATTAACCTCTCAAGATGGTCAAGTTTCAGCTCTCCTAGTTGAGAAGCAGTTGCAGAATGTGACATATGAGCAGCATTGTGACCTGTGTTTTAGCATGTGTCTAGAAAATTTTCTTTTTATTTCAGTTATGGTGTTTCCTTATTCCCCAAATAAGTGTTTTTGATGTAAATTTGTATTACAGACCCCTTACTTTAATGAAAGAATTAATTTCTTTTTTGTACCTGCCAACAGTGAGGAACCTGAAAAATTAATTGAACTTTTAACACTGAAGAACAGAAGACAATAAGCATAAACCTAATTTTGCTTCTATGAAAGATCTTGGAAACCCCACTATTGAGTAACATTCATATCTAGTAAGCACATATTTAGCTTTACTAATTTATTCTAGGAGATAGAAGATTAAAATGAAAAAACTCAATTATGACTACTATCTGTGAGAGCAACAGAAGTTTACTGTTAGGTATGGATCAGGTGTATTTCTGGTGGTTTGACTGCCTCTGAAAAGCCATCCCACAATCTTTATTCAATATGGCTCAATGCCTCTTTTAAGGCCTTATGATAAATTAAGAGAGAGAGAACAGGATTGTAACATTAGAAATCCACAAACCACTTCTGTAATCAACAACCTGAGATTTCTCTAGTGCAAGAACTTAAACAAAATTAATAAGCATGCTAATTAGGGAATTATAATTCCCATTATTCAAAAAACCAGAGAGTTAACAGTAAAGAACAAATGTATCTTTTGCATCTTTTTTAAACTGCTTTGTTTTAAAAATTGGAATTAGAACACAAAGTGCACTCCAAATCTTCTCAAAGAGTCATTCAAGAGCCATTTCTTACTCTTATGGCACTGCACTGAATTAAGTCTTCTATGAATAGAATTAATAACAATAGTATCAGCATTATCTTTAAAATAGTTAGAGCCAGTGTAGACTTACAGTGTATACAGTGTTACCCAGGAGCAGGTAATCAGAAGTTTTGCCATTGCCGAACACAGTACCTGGAAAAGGAAATGGATAAAAATAAAAACATTTAAACATCCACAACAGAACTATATATGATCTTAATTTTGATACAAAAGAGGTGGCAGCCCTTTTTACAGGGTACTAAGAGATTTCATCTTGAATTGCAGTGAACAATAGAGAACTATGACTTGTATCATGTTTAGTGCTCTTAAACTTTCAGTGACTTCTGGGATCATGCAGGAAACAGGAACTTTCTGTGACACCATATCCCAAAAAGACCAGCTTTGAATTCAGTAGCAGTGCAATTAGAGTTCCTTTTAATATCAGAGATATAAAATCTTATCTTCAGAAAGATGTGAAATATAATGGTTATAGTATATATTGATTATAACATGTAAGCAAGCAGAAAGCTTAGAGTCAGATTTTCATGAATTCTGTTATTTTTGGTATGGAAACATATCTTTGCTCTTATCCATATTTCTGAATTCAGCTTCACTAAGAATACAAAATATACTCAGTTTAAGTTCTTGAGATGCTTGTCATTCATAAAATTTTCAAAATTTACCCAACTCAAATACGTAGATTCATGTAAGTACATATCCATTTGGCACATATGAAAACACACACACACATCAGTTATGCAGAGTCAGAGCTCTCAAGAGAGGCATTTTCATAAAAAATTGTATTTTCATAAAAACCACATGCTTCCTAAGCTTAAGATTCTAAAGCAGTGAATTTTCCATTATTTATCAGAACTTCATGACTATTTTTACAGCATAGGCCTTTCTGATCCCAGTTCTGTCAAATTTATTTTTAGACATGGGATAATCAACAACTGAATTATTATGAGGAAATTCCTCATTCTCAATTAAAAGTATTGGGGGGGCTGCAGTTTCCCATGTTCAGTTTTGAAATGCTTTTAGCACTCAAGGTTGTTCATACACTGCAACTAAACCAACTAAACTGTAACACTCTGCTGTAGAGGTTCTAACCACTGGGATATTGCTTTTTACTGCATTATATGGAGTAATCAAAATGCTGTGTATGTAGTAAGCAAGGATAAAAGTAAAAGACAATGAAAAAAGAAAATAATAATAAAGAAGGCTTTTAAAAAAAAACTGTATTGGAGGAAAGAGAAGAATAAAGGTATTTCTCTGTGGGGGGAAATCAGGGATGGATTTATAACTCCTCTGATTAGGCTGGACAGAGGAAGATGACAGAAATGGGGATAAATGCTGATAAAAACAGCCTGTAGTTGGAAACACTTATTTTCCACTATCTCAGCTGGCATATGGTATATTAAACACTGCTAATTAAGTATGTTTTCATATTTGCGTTGAATGTTTTTCCAGCCTCCATTTCATCTTTATATATGCTTGAAATTAAATCCATTTTGGTTGTGGATGAAGAATGCTCCTCTTTAAAAGCTTTTCAAGACTTGCAAAGACAGTTTAACACAGAAAAAAATGATGCATTTACTGATATTCTGGAAGAGACAGCTGGGGACAACTTCACATAAAAATACTAGGATAGAAGTCCTCCTTAACCTAGCTGTCTCCCATTCCATGATGAGGAGCCCTCAATGGCAGCATCATCAGCTCTAGTGATACTTGTTGCATTTCTGACACTTCCCCTATTTAACTTTCTCTCTGGACAGACTAGCACACCAAGAAGGACTACAGGAGCTGAAGCCTGAAAAAAAAAAAGCTGAGACCATAGCTTATTTTAAAGATTATACAAAAGAGGGAGCAATCTACTAGTACATATAAGTTTGGCTTCTGCCATTATATTGACAAAGTTGCATCCAAAGAAGCTTCTGTGAAGATTTATGTGTCACTTTTTGTACCCACATGACAGTACCTAGACTGTAAATTTTGTGTACTGTACAATGGTAAGGTCCCATGGAGCCAATTCTGACAATTTTTACAAATCTATACTTATTCTCTGATCCCATATTTCTTGATAGACTCTACTATGACATATGCAGTTTGAAATTTTCTACTTACAGGTAAGAAACAGGCGGACCAGCAAGACTATGACTAAACAGGAGAATTTGACCAAGAGAAGGGCTCCAAGAGATTTTAATTATCTTCAAGATTTGTTTTTCAACATTCTAATAACTACCTGCTAATATATGCACTGCACTGCTTTACAATACATACCTAGCAGTAAAGAGCATAATGAGAATAAGACAGAGGAACAGGCAGGCAGCTAAGTGTATTTCCACCAGTCACTGCGCTGGAACTCAGCACTCTAATGCACAAAGCTGAGCTGTACCTTTATGTATTAGGACCTATCTGTACCTCTTCTTTGTTAAGAGAAGGTGGAACCAGGGACCTGCTCTCTGAAGTTCCTGTCTCTGGTACTCCTTAGGAAACTAATAGCATTATTTTCCTTTCCTCTTCACACGTGCAGACACCAGTGATTTAATTAACAGTGTATCTCTTTTTTTGCACTTGTATCTCCTTCATGCAAAACTCTGAGCACCATCAGACCCATGCTAGGTACTGATTGTATCACCTCACGATGTACACAATTCCCCCAAATCCCAGTTCTGTTCCCTCACCCATCCTTTCTCTAGCAAAGAAAGGGAAGGTAGCAGGCAATTTGTTCAGACTCACAGAGGCCACTTGCCAGCAAGACAGTTCTAGTTCTAGTCCAGGGTTTGCAGGCTGAGAAGGCTGAGCTCTCACAAGTGCTTGTACAGGTATCTCTGCCATTCACAACTCTACTCTGCATCACCACAGACACTCATTGAACGCCTATCCAGGATGTAATGCATAAATCTCTCACATGGATTGGCTACAGCTTTGAACAGGAATTTCAGTTTGAATTTGAGATGATGGTTTTAGAGTATGCACTTGCATTTTAGGAATCTCATTCCTCCTGGGCCGTCTAAACCTCTCCAATGCAAACTGTTGCCACTGAACTCACATTCAATGTGATGTGAGTGGCCTTTCAGAGAAAACAGGCTGCTACATCCCTCCCTTTACCCATTAGGAGTCATGGAGTGTTTTCCCCTCAAGCTTTTAGTGCATAAGCAGGTGTTACTCAGCTGAGCTGAGCCGCTAGTCTCAGCAGTTTCAAAGGTCCATGAGAACATTTCTGTCCCCTGTGCCAGGGCAGACTGCTTGGCTACATCACCAAAACTGAAAAGACACTAATTTTCAGAAAAGCTGCGAGGTACACACTTGTTTTTTTGTCTCCCCACAAACTAGAAACAAAACAAAACCCCACCTTTATGAGAGCTCTTCCAGCCCCAAGCATTCCCACAAAATGGAAGCAGTGCTTTCAAGTTTCCTTTAATTAGCAGCACTTTCCTCTCAACCACCCCACTTCCTTCTGCAGCTCAAGCATATACAACAGCTGAACTAGAAGATGGACAGGACTGAGCAGTCCAAGATGCCACTGTTCCTTTGCCACAGTCCTACTCATAGAAATATAAACTAGTAGGTTAGTATGGCCTTGAACCAACAGGACAGAATGTATGCACAATAAAACTAAATGTTGACAAAATATAAGAGACAATACAAGGGATCGTAGCGTTTTAGGATCGTGTAGGTATTTACTGTGGTAGTGTATTTTACAAAAAATAGCATAATTAAATAGCAATCTCTTTTTCTCCATCTCGTTTCAGTTTACATGAACACTATTGAGATAGTTAAATGTATAGGTACATATTATTATTCCTACTTTTACACAGATCTTATATAAAATATTTTATGTATATGGCATCTGGTTCAGTTCTAGAAATGGTGTCTTGAAATTTAATCACACTGACCTGTTATTATTTATAAATCTTCCCTTAGAAAAAAGATAATATCTAGAAATTTTGTGCTTTTAAACATTTATATTTTTATTTTTCATAATACTTACCATGCTGGAGGGCTTTTAGTGGAAACCAAAACAGAATGAATGAGTGGAAGAGGCCATTTAAACAATGAACCCAGAAAACCTACGAAAGAGAAAACAGAAAATCCATGAGAACCATTTGCCATAAACTAGCTCTGTGAACCCTGACCTTTCTTTTTATCTGTGTGTTAGATTCACAAAATGTGTTTTTGTTAGGCCACCACTGTGAAGTAATATAACTGACAGGCACTTTCTGCCTCTTAGCTCTTCATGGGTCATTTGTTTATTTTTATGCTTTGAAAAAAAGTGTGTATTATCTCCTCTTTTTAATTTCAATTCAGAAGGGAAATTACAATATAAAAATATGGGAATATCATCAGAAAAATTTAACTAAATTAGACAGCTGGAACAATTGCTACATTCTAAGTGTAGGAGAATTTCCTTAAATTTAAAGGAATTTAAAAGGGCTATAGCTTTTATAATTTGCATTTAGTATAAGAATAAATTTAGATAGTAGAAAAATTAAAACCTGAGTTACACATATGCCTAACCTATATATTCCCCACACAAAGGAATTTAAAAAGCACAAATATCAGTTTCTTCCTTAAATTTTTCCTTATATACTCCATTCTTGAGGAGCACAATTTGATCATATTAAAATTCCTTTAATGTATTTGCTAAACAATTGAAGTTTTACTTCCAAACTTATTTTCATTTGTAAAAGACGCCTTCTGCAAAGGATTGTATTAAGTTTAAGAAAAAACACTCTATTAATGCTTTCCATAATATATTGCATAATGACATAAAAAGACTTAATAAAAAATATGTAGCCCTTCAATATGTATTTCCTTCAGTATGGCAATATTCATTTTTTCACTAATAATGCTTTTGACTGTTATGGCTTTTATTGTAACTGACTGCTGCGTATCTTGAGTGTTAAGGTGTTCAAACAATTGAAATTAAGTTGCCTGTCTCACATTTTCCACAATGTCTCAATGTCTTTTGTTAGATTATACAGCTACATTAGGTTGCATGGTCCAATTTACACTCTAATACTTTGCAGATTTAAACTTGTGCTACTCATTAACCTTTGTCTCTCCTTCTTGCTATGTCATTACCAGAAGTTTTTATTTGACAGAAAGCACAGGTGGGTGCAAGAAAAATTAGTTCTACTTTTCCATTTTCCTGACCAATTCTTTTTGTCCTATGCTAATCCTTTAACCTCTGTCATGACCTCATAACCTTTGATCCCTTTTACCATAACAAATATCTGCATCAATATTCAAGGCAGTAATGTTTCCAAATCTTTAACACCAACTATTCAACTTATATAGGTGGGAATTTTGTAGCTGGTGAGTTTGTAGACATTTACTCATAGCGAATGTTGTATGGGAATTAAGTCAACAATACCTCTGTGCAATAAAAAAAAAATTAAAGCTTATTTTAAAACAGAAAACTAAAAACAACTATTATAACTCATACTTACACTGTTTATTTAAACTATCACAGCACAATAGTGTCTATATTTATGGGACCATGAAAAGCCTCATATTTGGAAAGCATTCACAGGGACACAAGAGACACTGTTAAGTGTCCTTACAAGTTTCAGGCTGGCTTTTGTAGGTGAAGGGATGAAGTGAGGAAGAAAGAGAAAAATCTCATCTGTTTCAGTGAATAAAGACAGTTTAGACAAATAATTATATGTATATTGGGGTAACGCCAGTTATATAATATAGCACAAGTGGCGCAGACATGAGAGTTAAGTATGCTGTATCAGCTCTGCAGATTTACTACAGATCATCACACCTAGGCATTGTTAATTCCAGGATATCCTGAAAATGTCCCCAAGTTCAACATAAAATGACATTACTTGAAATGTCACAATTATATTAACAAAAAATAAAATCAGAAGATCTTTCAGAAAAGTCAAATACTCATGAAATCACAGATTCAGGCACAAGTTTAATTTAGTTTTTTTAAAAGAGATTTTTATGGGCAATGCTGTAGAAATTTTGTGTATTTTATGCATTAAAGAGTCCTACATTCTTTTACTACTACTTATGGTAGTCTCTCTAAGTTGAACATCACCCATTTCCCACAAGAAGTAGCTTCAGATTCCTTTTGATCCACATTGACACATTCTTGACTCCAAGTACTTTTTCCCAAAACTCAAAATTAAACCATAAAATCACAACTCCAAATTGACAAAGAATAGTACCATGTCCCTCCCTCTACAAATCTAGTGACAGTTCTTATTGTCCACTGCAACACTTCTCCACAGGCTTCAGTAATCCATTTCCATCTAACAGTACAAATACATACAGCCCAGTGACAGTCAGGTCTAATCACTTCTGCCTACTGAAGACAGCTTTATTACCATCAGAAAAAAAATAAAAAAGGGTGGAAAAAATGAAATCCTTGTTGTTCATTTCCATACTTGGTAAAAATGAAAATATATGTATATGATTTGTACCATTCACTGACAAGTGTATACATGAAAAGAGCAGCAATAAAAATCCTCTCAATTTTTAATTATGAGCAGCACAGAACAAAAAGGGTAACTATACTGAATTCCTATGAATTTTTGCTTTATGTTTAATTTTTACAAAGATCTACCTTAGTATTAAAGTCCAGTGCATTTTGGGAAGTCTTGTATAACTCAGGGTATTTCAGCATGTTTTCTTTTCGGCAGGATCTCTCAAATATTCCGAGAGTTAGAGGAGGCATTGCTGTAAACATCTAATAGGTGGTTTAAAAAGAAAAAATCGCAAAACTTTAGAGGTGAGGATTTGCTTAAAGATTGCTTACTCAAGAAACATTCATGGTTAAATGTAACTAAAGGCACAGAAATTGTCTTACCACATTGTAAAGACCTATACACCATCTTTCAAAAAGAATTTGTCCAGAAAAGCCATTGACAAATGCAAACCAGACCTGCAAAAGATTAGAACCATGTATTACTCATATGTCTTGCAAGGTACAATAAACAGGTTTTTCCTCAGCTTCGCAAAAAGGGATACCCCTACAACACATTTATAACACAGTTGAAAATGTTTTGGTTTAAACCCATATGAAAAAATTAATGATAAACCCAACTTTCAATCAAGAATAGATAGTGGGCAATCTAGTCAGATATGTGAGCAATTCCATGCAAATAGGGAAACATTCAAAGGAGGTTACTATTTTCAGAAGAAACGTCAGGTTCTTTAAGGTTTTAAGAGTGATTCAAGCTCACTGAATTCTTAATGAAATAAAAATTCTGAGAAATATGGGCTGGTAGAAGGGGAACCTACAGACTAGTGGTCATAGACATCCCATTGTTAGCAAACTTGACTAACAAAATTAATTGATTAACCTGCTGTTTGGAACTTAAAACTACCAATAATCCTTACTCATGAAAGGATTAGGCTTTACCAGAGCACTAAAGTAGAACTACTTAGTTAAGAACCACTAACTCAGCTACAGGGTACTGTAGAGAGGGAAGCAGACATCTCTTTAATTGCATAATTTAAATCATTTTTTGCTAAAAGGTTAAAAGAAAAGATATTTAATTTGAAATGTGTGATAACATATTTTCTAATGTTTTTCAGCACAGCATGCAGTATATCTATTTTCTCCTATTATTTTCATCCTTGAATTAGTTCAATGACAAAGTGGAGAAGTTGCACATCTGATGGATCTTTATTAATAAGTTACATTGAAACTATATTGTCTAGGAAAAACAAAAGCTCTTAGGTAAGACAAGTCAAAGTCATCGGAACATTCTGCTCTGTTTAACACCCATGTTTTACAACTGAATTTTTAGATGCTGCTTTCTTACAGTTCACATTTCATTGAACTTCATTAAGGAAGCATGAATTGCTACAATCAATATGTATGTTTATCAGTATGTAGCCAGCATTGTCTCCAGGTGATTGGATTCCATGACCAAACTCAGATTTTTTTTTTTTAATCATGTGTTGCAATGCCTGAACATGTTTGTGAGTACTTTGACATGGAAAACCTCTTGAATTTGGCAACTATTAACACTAAAAATGGGAGGTAAAATCCAGCCAAAATTGCTATTTGTTCAACAGATAAGAGTAAATTTTTTTTTTTGTGGACACTTATTAAAACAAGATTGGATACAAAGTAATGACTGTTCAAGCTTGCAATACAGAAAGAGAGAATACCCTGAATTTTCCAAAATCTTATAATGCTAAATTTGTATACCTTGGTAGATTTAAGTGCAACAAGCACAATTTTCTAACCTTTCAGACTATAAACTGAAAAGACAATGGAATTACTTTATTTCAGCTGAGTCAGATTTTTAGCATATCTTTTGTATTTTTATTTTTGACTTTCAAAATACGAATTATGATTTAATTGTGATGAATTTGTTGGCAGCAGCTTCTCAGTAGCTGAGTGTAAGGGTGCAAGATGAGTACATAATGAATTGTGCATTACAGAATAATTACGCACTCAACATCAGTACAATTGATGCTTTTCCCCCCTTGTTTGTATCAAATACTGGAGTAAATTTTAGAAGTATTGATTTGAAAGGGTTAGGGTGGTGGAAGATATGTGACTCAGTAGCTGGTCATAAATGTGTACATCTCATTGCTGGTAATTTGAGATAGAGTTAAGCAAAGTATCACTCTCTAGGAAGAAAATAAAAGACCACAAGTACATATAGACTTGACCCTTCATAACCAAGGAGTATATGGAAAAGACATTAACTTTCCACTGTGATTTAACCAGGAGGTGAAGTGTTATAAAATGCTAGTTTTAAATGAAAGGCCTAAATACATACACTGAATCTATTCCACATGTTGCCTGCTCTTACAGGTAAATTATGTTAAGCAACACTCGGAAATGTTTTGGAGTGACTTTTAAAAAGCAATAAAATTTTAATTTGCAATGGAATGTTGCTTTCAGCTTATTTTGTACAGAATTTAAATTAGAATTTTCAAGGTATTTAAGCTGAAAACGGTTTTAGTATAAAATTGTAAAGAAATCCTTTAAGGTATAGTATTGACTTCCTGAAATAGTAACATTTACTTTTTTCTAAAGAAAGCACACAAGTTATAGGCATTTTAGTTCATTTTAGTGTAATAAGGGAGTGGAATATATCTTGGTCAGAGGCCTAGATGCAAACTAAAGAGAGATGAAATTTGGTAGCATCTCTAAGTTCTGAAGTTCTTATGGAATCTATCAAAAAAGTCTATGAATAAGAAATCTTTCAATGTGGCTAAAAGCAGTAGTCTCCAGTAGAAACACTATTGTTTAGTGGAATACCACATATTTAACTTTAAGAGACAAAACAACTTTAGTATCTAAGCAGAACCATTAATTTTATATTATTTACAATATAGTATTTGAATGTTCACATTAAGAACAACTGGCTCAAGCCATAATGGCTCAGAATTAAAATATCTAAAAGGTAGAGAAAGAAAAGACAAAGGACAAATACAGCCCTCACCTCGAACTGTAAGAGAAGAAAATAACCCACCTATTTGCCTAAACTTCTGAAACTTGGGCCCTAGAAAATTACACTCTTAACCCTACATGAAAAAATTAATATGGAGCTTGCTACATTATTAACAGTGACAAGAAACACTTGCTCTGCAAGTACAATTTATTCAGACAAGTGTGTTTCATCCTAGTTATGAAGGACAATGAAGGCAGCTGTACCTGAAAAATAAGTTTTTAGGATGCTGGACATGACAGTAATTTAGGAGCAGACTCAAACACTTCTCTCTTAGGGTATAGGTGCTACTTTAACAACTCAATTACTAATCCAGCTCCCTTTTACGGAAGGACAGGCGATTGGTGCTCTTACAAAGTATTTTAGACTATGTATGTGAACAGGCAGTGAAAATTCAGACCATTCAGTAGTTCAATGCCTACAAAATTTTCCATTGAAAATGAAAGATTTAGGTCCCCAGCCTGTCTAAAATGAGATGGATCGCAACACAGACCCTTCTATTTCTAAGTTTTCCAACCATGTAATGTCAAAATGTGGGCATGAGCACAATCACTTTCTGCTGTGTGTTTCAAACTGAACTTGGTGCAGTTTGCACACCTCAAGTAAGCCATGGCAGAGTGAACCACAGCAGCTGAACTGTGCAGCTCAGACCCAGTGTGAGTATGCCTAGAAGCCTGCTCATGTTTGGGTTATGCCTTATGTGGGTCTCAATATGATCACGGCTATTCATCTGATATGTCAGGCAAAGGAAATAGGAACAAAATGGTAAATTCCAGTTATGGACATGAACAGCTTGGGGGAAGGGGAAACATAACCTCTTCCTCATCCAAAGTTTATGGAATAAAAAAAGTCATTACAGCTCCAATTACTTAATAAATTAATTATTTTCATAGTATCACTTCAATTGCTATGAACAGCCATGTTTAAACATCTGTGACTGAAATTTAAATCTCAATTCCACACATCTGTTTCTTCTGCTTGTCTTGGTCTTTTACTCTTTCATTTGATGTTTCATGTTGGGTAAAATCAAATCTTCTGATTTTTAAAAACTGTAAATCCTTTTTACTTAATATGAACCAGTTATTTTACATTATTACTAGTTAGTAATATAGCAAAATGAGTTTTGCTATAGGAAATATAACAAAATAGGAATAGGAAAATTTTGTTCCTCTGATGTCAAAGGATGATTTTCATGACTTCATAAAATGAGTAGTTTAATGACAGAGTGTATACAGTAATGGTAATTATAAAAAAAAAAACCAAAAAAAAAAAAACAATCCACAAAGGAGTTCTCAATCATGAGATCAGTCTCAATTCCCTTTATAAAATAATGACAGCTAAATAATTATGAGACTTTGCATAGGCTTATCCTACATGAGGTGTGATGCTCTGTACAGGCTTAATAAAGCACATTAGTGGTTTATTAGAGATTCAGAGTTTTCACTTGTAATTTAGACTGATACATCAGAATATAATCTCTCAAGTCATTGTGACTAGTCCTATACAAAAGATGAGGCCCATATTTAAATAGCAATTGCATCAAGACACAGAGTAGAAAAACATTATTACAGATCACTTTGAATTTCTCATGAATAGTTTAAATGCCAATAAGCACTGCTCACTGTGCCTGAGTATCACTATAGAGCTTTACCATTTTCTGAATTAAGAAACCAATTTACATCAATTTCATATCAGCCCATGAATGCCTAGGATAAAGGCTGTACTTTAGATTAGATGGGATATTTTCTATTATTTTCTTGATTAGTACTGAGCAGACATTTAAAAACAGGATACGTATCTATTAAGTAAAGGTAGGTATTTTTAGTTATTGTCAAAATAAAAGGAAACTTGTTGAAAGTAACTTCCAGACATGCCTTTCACAGTACTATTTTCTAAACTCCAAGACAGAGGAGGTGTGGCCACAAAAGCCTCACAGAAGTTTTCCTGATGTAGCATTTCTGCATATTAAGCAGCAGCTTACAAATACTCATTGAGTTCTCTGCTCCCACGCCTGGTCTGTACAAAAAAACTGAAAAGAGAGACTCAAGACTGGCAGTTGTCCTTTCTGGAGACATTCAATGATGAATTTCTGCCCATTCACTCACAGTATTGACATGAGCTATTAACGTCTCTGAAAAGTTTTCTGAGCTGACAAACGTGGGGTATACAGGAATTCAAGTAGAATTTATTTTGTCTTCCAGAGAAGGTGTATATGGCAAAATGATTGCATGCATTATATATATATATAAGGGGTCATAACAACCCATATAAAAATGAACTCTTTGCCCTTCCATCTCTCAGGAGGAAGAGACTACCTGTTCATAAAATCAAAGCCTTAGATCTTTAGGCTACGATCTCTGTACCCTGCATTTAACTTTCTCAAAAATACAAGCAGTGGGATACTTACATCTGATTTAAGTTAAAAATTTACAATATATTTTCAGGTGACAATGACAGAAATCTAAGGAAAATAAGTTGATATGTTTTAAAGCCAACCTTTGTATGCTTTCTATAAGCAAAGTATACATTAATATTGTTTTTTTTCAAATACTTCTAGAGCTACAGCTAATCAGCATTTCTGGAAGTCTGATCATGTAAGTAGATACCCAGCCTTTGAAATACAGCATCTAAAGTCTGCCATTTCTACACAAAACAGGACCTTTAGTGAACTTGCTTTTTCTATAGCTTCCTAATTTATATTTTTCTAAACAGGCTAAATCCACTTAACTTGCTGCTATTTAAATAGAAATCTATTTGCAGTAATAACACAGTAAGGAGAGAAAAAAGAGGAAATATAGAAAATGTAAAAATATGGTAAGAAAAATGCACTCTTTGGGATACAACTTTTGTACATAAAAATTATTAAAGTATTTTCAAATATTACAACAAGTAAGGTCACATAAGTAAGTATCAAAATTGGAAATATTAATCTAATGTTTACATCAGGTTTAACAGAAATAGGTCATTTTCTTCCAGTAAAACTGAATATACTTCGCAAGTTTAAGATACTAATTTGAAAATATGTTTTAAAAAACTATGAAAATTTAAAGGGTATCTGTTAACCCCATAAATGTAAAAAATATGTAAGACTATCTATAAAATTTATTTCATGGTCAAGATTTTCAAAAATAACCCTGAAGTTTCATTGTGAATATAATGTTTGAATCAATTATAAAGAAAAGTAAGGGAGGGGAGAGAGGAGCTTTAAAAATTTATTTAAAATATGTTCAAAATCTTGTGATTTCTGTGTGGTCATGAAGGGAGTGAAAACTACCATTATACATTCTGTTCTAACCGTACCTAACAATAAATGTACATTTATTACAACACAGTCCTCTCATACCACTGTATTTTTTGCAAGATTTCACTCCTTAAGATCCCAGGTGAAAAAACTAGGTCAGCTACTTTCAGGAAAGTATCCCTGTTCTTGAACAGGAGCCTGCGGATGCACGGTCACCCCATTCAGCACGTGAAAGGTGCCCAAGAGTGGAAGGAAACCTGTCTGTAGAAACCCTGGGCAGTGCTCTGAACAGCAACAACCCTGCAGTGCAAGAGAGACCTTCCAAAGGGCTTCCGATTGCGAACCCGACAGTCCCCGACAGTCCCAGCGCGAAGAGCTGAAGCACACGCATCGCTGGGTATATTTAAGACAAACTTGCAACTGGATTCCTTAATTACTGCAATGATGTTACATGTACAGCATTTTAATAAGCTAGCAATATTAGAAACGCATTTAGTACTTAATATTTGCTATGCATTTTTAAACAACTGTGTTTTTTTAAAGTAAAAAGAATAATACTAATCAGTTTATTAAAAATGTCAAGATTCAGTTCTAGTAGGTATTTATTTACAGTTAAAGTGCTTTTAAAAATCATATATAATATATCATAACCAAAAGATCAAAATTTAAGATTTTACTTTCAAGAAGTTACATTTAATGTACTGTAAAATTACCTCGATAATATAAAGGACTATATTCTTGTAGAAACAATATAAGATGCATTTAGCTACTCTGTTATAATTCCAGGCTCCATGAACCAACAGCAAGTTCTTCAAATACTTGAACTGCAAAAAACATGAAAAATGAACAAACATACAATTAAAACATACACATGCAAATATTAATCATATTCTAATATATTTTAGCGTAGTATTTTGCAGTGTAATGACTTACCTGAGCAATTGAGTAGTCTGAAGAGTTAGCAGCCTGCAGACCTTCATTCCCACTGATACCAACACCAACATGTGCTGTTTGTATCATACTAACATCATTTGCTCCATCACCAATTGCTAGAGTTACTACCTTGACTTGTTTTTTAACCATTTCTACAACTTCAGATTTTTGAAGTGGTGATACCCTGAGGGATAAAAAAAGAAACATGTTTAATACAGGACTTTCAAATGAATGTACTTTTAAAACATACTTTATATTCTGTGAAAAGGTAATAAACTCAGGCCAATTAACACCCTGGTCAGCGACATGATCTTGTTATTGCCCTTCAAGGATACATGCTAAAAGCACATTCACAACAAAATTAATAAAAAACAACATTTCTAAACTTTGGATTACTTAAAAGCTGAAAGAATATTCTACGCTGAGAAAGTCACCTTACCAAATGTGCTACAGAGAACTGTTTTAAATGTATTTTAAAAAAAATAAAGGAATGAAAAATAATACAGCCTTCAAATTGAAGCTGGCTATGTAATAACATTATTCAGGGGCTAGCACAACACATGCACAACTATTTGACTTCTGGAAAAGCTGCATGGGATGAGTGCAGCTTTATGGAAAACCTGGGTTGAAAGTTTCTGGGCAACAGCCCTTCTGAAAAATTCTGTGGTCCACCTATATAAAAAATATCTTTCTATGATCTTTTGGTACATGTTTTATTTGAACTCTGCTGTTGAGAATTGTATCAAGACTTGCTACAGCCAGCTTCTACAGAAGATTCCTGACCTGAGTCCTTCTTTTTCATCTTTTTAACTTCTCAAGAACAGTGCCTTAATTCCTTTTTAGACAATGTTATAGGGGCAGCTGGAAGATGACACTGTCACTGCCTCAAGTTCATGGTGAAACCAGTAAAAAATATTTTTCATTCATTTTGCTCACTCTTAGCTCTACATTTTTACTCCAGAATAACCCATTTAACATTCTTCTTGCATATATTACTCTGAAACCAATACAGAGTTGGAATTCAGTTTGCTAAAGTCTTTAAGCCAAACATCTGCTTGGAATTAATAACATACACAGATTTTTTTTTTTTTTTTGAAGAGAAATGTCTACTGAATATTTGTCAGCATCATCTGTTCTACAGCTAGTCTTAGGAAGAATCCACTGGTAATAAATGCTTCTACACAAGTCAGTACAGCCTGCAAAATTAAAAAAAAAGTGGTGTAATTTGTACTTTTAGAATGAAGGAGAATTTGAGATGTTTACTGCCTTTATATGGATGAAGAAAAAGCTTACATTTTTGTTAAGTCTGGATTATATATATATATATTTAAATTTTTAAAAGTGGTTTACCTTAAATAAAAACTACCATTTAAAACTTTTTTATTTCAATCTCATAAACAAGGAAAGGAAGTTTTTGTTACTAAAGACAAAGCATTTAACAGAAACAAATATTTTGGCAGAATTTTGACTTTTGGGAAACATGGGATATTAAATATGTTCACATTAAAATAATGAGTTTTATGAGCAAGCATTTTAGTTTTAAACCTGTAGCCAATTTTTAAGCAACCACAAAACATGTCAGACATATATCTAGATATGCACTGAAACCAAGTGACCTAAGTATATAATGGAAGTGTAAAATGAAGAAATGGTAGAGAGAATACTACTACAACAGAAACTTTCATTTTGCACTTTGCAGTGTTTCTTTACAAGAATGCCAACATTAAAAGACAGCTTTTAATGTTGGCAGTGCAGAATACCACTCAATAGTTCCCCAGTTCAACAGAAACAGAAAAAAATATCTTTTCAAATGGCATAAAACATATTTTGTAATCAAGGAAAGAGGAGAAATAGAAATATAGCTTTAAAAGATCAGTTCTATATGCATCTCCTGCTTGTTACTGTACTGAGCAAACTCAACCTAGCAGAACAAGCACAATACTCCAACTTATCTGTCAGAAAGACTCCTGCCGTTAGGAAGGTGTTTATACACAGTACAAATTGTTCATCAGAGTAACTTCTCAGTTTAGCAGACAGTAAAACCTTAGTTTGAAATTCAAACTGTTTCAGGCTGAAGCATGGCTACAAAGCTTAGACACAAAAACATTAATTGAAAAATCCCTTGGTAGCATGATATTGATTTTCAGAAGGGATGGAATGACTAGAAATATCGTAATATTACCTCCTTTCCTGTGTCGTTTTGCAAAGCAGAAAAATAGTTCCATTTTGAACAGATTTTTCAGATGAATCTGATTTATTTTAATGGAACAATGGAAGTTTATAGCTGTAATAGATGATATTTACAGGAAAGGATGAAAGGGTTCATTGTATAAACAAACCCTATAATAATGATTAAAAAAGGCATTTTCACCAGTTTCAGGTAATAAAAAGCACACTGAGTAGTACCTTTAACACTTTTGTACACGTCTTATACAGTGTAACCCACATCTTACAGAAAACCAGCCTGTGGAGAAAGATCTACAGACAACTCTAGATATGCTAAAACCTGTGGTTAACTGTGGTAATTTCAATTCAAGGTCAAGATTAGTGTCTCAACCTTATTGAGACTACTCTCGATGGATTAGAAATTATATTCCTGGAAATATGCAATCTGAGTGACTCTGACAAATACACTTTGTTGCAGACTGCTCTACAGTGATATTTCACTTGAATGACTGTATTTCATAACTTCAGTTTATTTTAATACGTCAATAAAAATAGCATGGAGAGAGAATAATGTAAATCTTACCTGCAACAAATAACAGCTTTACATGACAAAGCCAAATCCAGGAAATACTGTCTTACTCCAAATGTCAAAGCATACTTCAGAGATTTACCATCAATGATGAGAGCAAAATCATTTTCCTTCCTTAAAGCATCACCAAGAGTACTGCAATGATGGCTAAGTGTCTCTCTTGTTCCCTGTTGCACAAAAAAATGGTGTCCATTATTTTTAGTTCTTAATATTCTTAAACCCAAATTTTTCAGTGTGATCAGAAACACTGGCACTTTGGTTTTTGAGGAAGGTGCCCTTTGCTTCTGCTATCAAATATTATAAAGTGAAATAATATAAAGTAAAAAGAATAAAGTGAAAATTAATTTGCAATGGCTGCACTATTAGAAAGACAGTAGAAATGTTGTGTAGGATTGCTCTTTCACTCTGCCAAAAAAGACGTGTATAAGTTATGGTGGAACTTTTAATGCTCTTTGAACAGCAACAATAGTTGCATAAATATTTGCCAGAAGACACAGGTATACAAAAAACTAATATAATAATACAAAAGATGACTCACATATATAGAGATACTAGAATTTGCTATTATACAAAATGTTCCTAAATGCTTTAAAAAAAAGGAAACACACATAATTAATGACATAAATATATGCATTATAACTGATAAATCTATTACATTAAATTAATATTTTAACATAATTTAACAATTATAACATGAAGTACATTTTATACAAAGGAACATATTTTGTATTTTTCAATTGCTAATGACAGTTTGAATCACACCTACAGAAGTCACTGTTTTGTGATCTAGTACTGATTACATTCAGTAGACAATACATTCATATGTGCTTATTTACACAGCAGCCTGCTTTGGGAAGGTCACTGACATATAGTTAGCTACAGTGCAGCTGTACCATGGAGTGTATGAAGGACAAAAAATATTGCTTCTTGCCCTTCTTTCTTTTTGAAAGACCTTTACAGAGCTACAACATACTTTTCTTCTGTTTCCTTCTTCAAAGCCCAGAAACAAAAATGTTGGGATCTGTGATATTTAAATGCTCCCAAGATTGTAGCAAGTTTCTGTCTTTCAGCCCCGCTGCCAAAGAAGAAGTCATAATTCATCTGTGCTGGTTTTCAAGGTTGTTTATTTCTTCTTATCTAAAATATTTTCTCTCTGACCTGCAGCAGGTGTGTCTTGCAGGACAGCGTGGGGGCTCTGCCCCTCAGTGGGATGTTACAAACATTATATACTAGAAACTACGTGTGCTGTATTTACAATAATGTGCCAATATCTATCACCCATGTTGAACAGTGTGTCCCCAGCCTAAACCAACAGAAAAATGCCAACAGCACAGTGAGACATGGAGGGCATGAAGAAGAAGAAAAAGGACAAGGCATGCCCAATTTCCTCCATGTTGCCCCCTTTGAACCCCTTATCTAGAATCCTAAAATTCTACTTTTGCACCTGTGCCACACTAATTACTGCTTATATCAAACACTCAGAGCTTGTAATTCATCCTGTAAGATTGAAAACTCTTTTCCATGGACAGAGATCAGAGACAGTGTCTCTCAGGGCTCTGTACAGGGGGGCTCCTGACCCCCTGCCAGGGTCCCAGACCTTCCAGGGCAGCCACAGGGATGCCCTGGATTCACACATAAGAAGTATTTTAGAGGAGAAAGGAAGACGAAAAAACCTCTTCTGCTTGTAAAATATTGACTTTGGAAGCTAGTGACATCCTATGACAACATGTTCCCATATTTTTTTACATGTTTACCAACCAAATAATTGTGCTACTTCAGTGATGTCAGGCATACATAAAAAAAATTTGGTGTAGCCACCTAAAAATAAAACACTGAACTAATTAAAAATCTCAAAACCTTCTGAAATGAAATTAAAGATACTGCTTTGCCTTTAAGATATTTGCATCTCCATGTACTCTGTATTATGGGTATATAAGGAAAGGATCTCTCAATCTCTACAGAATCTAGACACTCCAGTTTGAAATAGGGAGTACACTGTAGCTATCATTGCAGCTACTACCTTTTATTCTTATACTATATTTATATAAATTTACTATAAAAATATTTTGTTTGATAGATATTTACTGAACTTTAGAATCATCACACTAGAAGTGGTTCATCTGTAATGCTAGTATAATGTGAAGCTCCTGGCTTTGAGCCTGCATGGATGAAATCTACTACATGGAATTCATTTGCTCATGGTTGTGAAGTTCCTTTGTGTAGTAGCTGCACTGTGATTTCAGAAGGTGTAGACTGTTTTCCCGTTATTCAGTACCATTCTGTCACAAAGTTCATAGAGTTTTCCAAGCATGGAATACTAAAATTAAGAAAGCAACACCCAAAACAAACATAAACAACATCCCCCAAACCATGCTTTTGGCAAAATTTTCTGTTTGTCCAGATATATAGACACCCCAACTTATTTTTTACACTACTTTCACCATGATGTCTGGATATTTTAAGCAATAAAATAATGTTTCATTAAATGAGAACTTTAAAGATTTTACTTACATCAAGAGAGCCTTCATTTATAACAATTAGTCCCATGTTCTTTCTCAAAAGTTTACAAGAGTGACCTGTTAGAAAAGATTTTCTTTTTAAAAATCTGTTTCACAAAATGCATTATAATATAACAAGGCATTTTTTTTTCCTGTAAGAGACCTACAGACAGAATTAAAAATAAGATTTCCCTAGTTGAAATAAATGATAAAAAATAAATTCTACTGCATTTTATATAAGTACATACAGGTACTAAGACAGAACAGTTAGAATTTCCCTTGCTGCAACTTCCAGCTCTTCTGCCTTATTCAGAGGTGCTTTAAAGAGAGTTACAGAAAACAACAAACAGATCTCCCTAAGCCATGTAAATTTTTAGAATGCAACTTGCATTTCCTTCAAAACTTGCAAATATACACCTTTTCATTCTTTCTTTTATTCTTTAATGCATTAAACAGGATGCATTTTTTGTGCTAATGATTTAGGCTGCCTAGTCAAAAATATATATCACCATTCTTAATATAGCAGAAATACTGGTATTATGTGTATTGCCTTAAACCTGAAGGTACTAAGGAAAATAGCCTTAGATCAACTGTATCATGTGCATATGGAGAGTTCTTTAAGATTAGAAATAATAACATCCAAGAAAAAGCATATATAGGACTAAAGTGAGGCTTTATTTTGGACCTGTATCTACACTACAGCAGTAAGTGCTGATGTGGTCACATGCAAAGAATATTAAATGTTAAAAACAGCTTTTATGTATAACTATTTAAAGATATAGATTTATCATTGTTGAAATCAGTCTTTTTTTACCATCCTTCATAATAAAAGGAAATAATAAAGATAAACCTTTGTTAAAATGTTATAGTACTTTAGTTTACCTTTCTTGGAAAGAGAAAAAATACAGAAAGAAAACTAAGAGTACTTACATTCTCTTAATATTATTCCCTCTCACTGTCAAAAGTCAATATGTTCTTTTAAATTCACTTTGTATGTTATAAAAAAGTATGATTTCCTATTTTTTTTCCTTCTCTCTAATGTAACTTTTTCTTGCTCTTAGTATTTTAACAGGGGCAGAATCTGTCATTCCCTATCCTCCCCCTATCACTGACTAAAAAATAAGTTCACATTAAAATTCTGGAGTGACATACAATATTATTTTTTACAAGACAACTTTCCATTCTGAAAGAAATTTTACTGCATCTACTGCTATTATTTTTAAACATGTAACAAAGACATCAAATAAGATGTCTATAGATGTCTATACAGATATAATACCAATATTAATGGCAGTCTCTTGTTTGTCCCCAGTAAGTATCCAGATTTTTATGTCTGCTTTCATGAGTGTCTCTATGGTTTCAGGCACTTTGTCTTGTAGTTTATCTTCAATTGCTGTTGCTCCGAGCAGCTGAAGATTCTGTGAAAATAAAATATTTCATACATACAGGTTTTTTTTTTTTGTTTAAATTCAATTTCAATGTTCCATTTATTTTATTTAACTCCTTGTATTTATAACAAGATTAATGCCCTCTAAACTCTTTAATCAGATTTGGTATCAACAAATAAAGAAGTTCCACATTATTCCATGAGCTTTAATTTAGATACCTGTGTGGCTTGACAAAACTACACAGTGTGACCACTCAAACTTCAACTAATTATTCACTCAGTAATTCAGTAGCTTCTTCAGCAACAGCTACCTTTTTCTGAGGAGTACCTCTCTGATTTCAAGGCTTCCGGAGTGCTAATACCATGCCTTCTCTCTTTTAATGATTTCTCTTCACTTTGTAAAAAAATCCAAAACACCTGTAAATTTATCTTAGTATTTTATGTTTTATTTTAGCTTCCTATGGAGCAAATCTACACAATTTTTGTGAATACAGCCATTTTTATATTTCTTATTTCTATACCTTTAAAACTAGTTAAGTGTTAAAGACACCACTATAGATCTAATAGTGTGCAATCCTGCTAGCAGCATGGCCTGCATACTACATCCTGAGGAAGTACTTGTGCAACTTACACACAAATTTGTAGACGTAGCAGGGTTGTCATGGCATTAAAAAGTAACATAGTTTCAAGACTGTTTTGTCACATCCAAATAAACTGCTCAGCCATGTTTATTAGTGACTGAAGCTATATACCCTCACCTTTCTTTTTCATGACTTAAACACCACAGATTCATGAGGCTCTGAATTTTAAGTAGCTTCATCAATCTCTTATACTTTCTGAGGGAAAAAAAACCCGAAATAACAACCCCAAAATTTAAGTATCAAAACTTCAAGCAGTGTTGGTCTCATGTACTCCTTTTTCTTATACATTTAATAGTCATGGGACCTTTTTTTGCTGAGGAAGTCTTAACCTCATGCTTGGCTACTCCAGGAGCAGTGTTGCCAGAAACTTAAGGCTCTGCTCTTGTGATGCTGTATCTGGGTGTAAGCTTGCTTTATGGGCCTTCAGTAAAACAGAGGCTGACAAAGTGGAACAAGTCCAACAGAGGGACACAAAAATAGCTTAGGGCCCAGAGCACGCTATATTAAGAGCACTGGAAGAAGTAGGATGAGTTTAACAAGGGAAAAAAAGAAGATTAAGGGAGGGATTCCTTCTGCTAACTGAAGCTTGCAGAGCAGCCATCCTTCTCCAAAATGTATACTGCAGAGTGAAAGAGCAAGAGGCATCAGTCACATTCTGCAGCAATAAAAATTTTAATTCAGAAGAAGGAAAAAAGACTAAGTTGAGCATAAAAAAAAATTACCTGCTACAGCTGGGAAAACTCCCTCCTTGTGGATACTCAAAACTTCATCAAAGTGTTGGGCAAGCTAAACTAGCCCTGCTTTGAGCAGGGATTTGTGTCTAGATGACCTCCTGAAGTCCCTTCCAATCTTGACTACTTAATTGTTCCAAGACCATTATATAATGAAGCAGATGTTATCTGTTACTGAAGTTTTTTACACTCTAGAAGAACTCTGAAAAAAAGCTTTCCAGTAGTTCAACCCATAATCAACTTTTTCCAGCAAGATATCTACTTGCTGCCAAAACTTTATCAGATTGTTTCCTTCATTTTGATTATTTAAACTGCAAGGACTACCTGACACAACTGTCAGTATATTGCTAGAGTTTGTTTTTCTCTCTAAGCATTATTCCTCAATAGTGATTCACTTTTCATGGTACAGAAAATAAGGACAATAATGACACTCTTCTGCTCATCCCTCTGTCCACACCATCCTCTCCCCAGCCAACCCAAACCCCAAAAAGCTGCACATACTTTTTCAATTAGTTCATAGCTCTCCTCAAGTTTGAGTACTCTGTTTTGTATAGCTGTAGAAGCACGGTGATAGACATCCAACCATTCTTGATAATCACTTTCTGAAATCTCAGCCACAGCAAAACACAGAGTTCTTAAGCCTAAAGAGAAAGCAGATAATGATTCAGTATTTGATAGTCCCTTCCCTGATATGCCTGCAATGAGTACCTTTTGAAAGCTGAAATTATTCTGTATTTTATGTATGCTTATGCCTGATTTCAAATTACTGCTGCACATCTTGGAAGAACTTTTGAGATATACATAAAGTAAAAACGAACTATAAATAGAAATTTATTCAACAGAGTAACAGTTTCAAAGAAGCTGAATGTAATACAGGTGATGTATTTCACTGGAAAAAAAATTTATGTAAGATTTGACTTAGTTTAAACTGTAAAAAGACATGAGGAAATCCCAACATTTGCTGAACAAGTATGTACATTGAAACATTAAAAGTGCAAAATTTAATTGTATTTCTGAGAAAAAGCTTTATAAACTTAAATGTTGCTAGGCTGGAAAGAAGTAAAGTTAAAATATATCAGCACAATGTTACAACTGCCCTCTTCACCCCTCCTCAATATTCTTTGGGAATTCTAGTTTGAAATTTATCGCCTAGAAGCCAACTTTGAATCCCCTCATTTAACTTTCCCATCTCACAGATTGTTTCAGCTTTTCAAATTCTTAAAATAAAATCATTATGTACCATTTGGCAATTTTACTTACCAACTTCTGAGCTGGTTGATATTATTAACAGATTTTTTCCTTCAGCAAAAATCTGAATTAAGCATTACAGCAAGAATTTGAGACGGCATGATGTTAAGAAATATCTATTTTTTGATGGCACACATTTTACACTCAATTTAAGTAGCTAGGTGTGAATTTTCTAACAGCTCATTTTCACATATTGCCAGATTTCTGGAGAATGACATTGATGTAACTCTTTATATCCTAGCCACAGTTCACAGGCCAGTAGATTTAAAAGGGGGGCAGGCAGGATTAATGTAGTCACCCTTTAGTCACTTGCCCACTCTGTTCTAGGAGACAAATAGCACCATAACCAGGGATGGTTAAATGTAACCTTTATTTGATCACAGGTTTCTAGAGCATACAGCTCAGCAGCAGTGGTAAATTTGAAATTATACGAGCTTAGGAATGAAATAATACATGTGTCTTAGATGTAAGAGTAATTTAGTATTTTCAGGATAAAAACCACGTGTAATGTGGGTATTCTGACAACTAAACAGCATTAGGAACAGTGTCTCACCATCTAGACTTAGAAGAATAAACTCAAGGCTGACAACTCAACTGATTTTTTTTCTCTGCATAATAAGGATATGCATACAAGGTCCAAAGCAATGAATATAGGTGAAGGGGAGGAAAGGAATCTATGTCTGACTAACAGTGATACTATTTCCACAATGCTTTCAACATATTTTCTGCAGACAGTAAAATGAAGAAAAGAAATCCAAGTGTATGGAATGTCAGCAAATAGTTTTTTCAAGGTATTTGCTTTCTCTTTTTAAATCACTGTCTAATTATATATTTTTTTTATTTTTTATTTTTAATATACTTCTTTTCATTGTGATTTAAAAGAATCTTCCAAATAAAATGTGGAAAACAAAATATCATTAAGCCTGGTTGTTAACAGACTGGAGCAACACAGGAAAATTACAGAGGATTTTTCTATTTATCCAAGCAGGCATTAACACTCAAGCTTAATAAACGCTTACATATAAATGCCAGCCATGCTAACCACTTCATTTTTGAACAACACACCAAGAGCAGGCAGCAAATGCCAAGGACATACTGTCCTGCCACATGAAAGGATACTCATGAGAAACTTTGCAACATAGCTGGCTGCAATTTAAATCTGAAGTAAAAATAAATACCAATTTTTTAATCAATTCCAGAGATATGTGATTTTTTTTTAAAGATTGAATTTTATGCTTTTTAAAAGGTTAGAAATTCACCTTATGAACAGTAAATCTTTTAATCTGCTGAAAAGAAGGATACAAAAAACACCTGAACAAAGTTCTTATTCTATCATATATACAGTGATTCTAAAGACAGATGGAATTTTCCACTTTTTATGTTGATTTATTTAGTGCAACCTGACTGCTAAGGAGTTGTACTACCAATGTAATGAGAATAGTAATTAAGAATTGGATTGAAATTTTCACATCAATTCACACAGGACAGAAGACAGTGATTTAATTTTGTCTTCTGTAACCAAATATATACCTTATGACTCAAACTAACTTCACACCTAAGTAACTTTTTCTTGACTAATTCTGGTTAAGCCTTTCTAGAACCCCAGTGTGTATCTGAGGCTTTGGGCTATACCATCAGTCAAATTTTTTCGGGTATAGTTCTGCTTTCAACTTTATTGTAAAATTTATTCTAACTTTATTACTTTAAGATTCTTTAAGACCAACCAAATGCTTCCTGCAGAGATCTTGATATGAAAAACTAACAGAAACAGATCTGTGACTTGTTTCTGCTGTCACTGATAGAATCAAGAGACTGAAGCTGCTTAATACACTAGCCAAACTCAAAATTCGATAAAGACAATAAACCAGAAGACAAAAACTAAAGAAGTCAAATTCATGACAAAAAAATGACCTTTCATGATAACAAGAATATATGGCCAGAGATCAGTTAACAAAACATAAGCATTGTTTTTAAGTTTACTTCCTAGTGTAAGTTTATTTTTAAGACATATTAAAGATAATTTTAATGTTCTAGTAGCAGTGTATTCGAAAAATAAAGAGGTAGAAACTCTGCAGTTCAGATTCCCATAACTCTTATAATTCTGCTTCCAACTCCTCCCTATCAACTCATTGATAAATTGTAACACTATGATACTGCACAGTACAACTCCTGAGATACCAATGGCGTATGGCATCGAACATCTAGGAGCTGTGCAGAAACGTTTCTACCGTCTGCTTTTCTCCTCACATCTGTACTGTGAAATCCACCATAATTAAATAACTGACTGGCTGCTAGTATCAATCATCTTAATTTCACAGTCTTTTAAATTTTACTTACTATTTCTACTTCACAAACCCTCAAAGAGAGGTTCCCCACCTTTGGCAACTGTTTTGTAAAAGCGACTGTTAAAACTGCAGACACCAAAACAAACCCTATGGATGCTGGCAATCCCCCTTATTGGGACTGGTGACAGAAACAATACAGCTAAAAGCTACCTTAAAAGTACTACACTAATAATTTCCAACCATCTTTACTTTGGCTACTTCTCCCTGTGTGCCCATCCCTACAGCATTCACTGGGTATGGAACATGAAAGCGACCATGGGAAATGAGATCTTCACAGAAACAATGTGCTATGTGTTTGCTCTCTGGAAAAATATATTTTGGTTAAAAGATTCTGCTGTATACTCTGTGGGTGTGTGGGTTGTTTCTTAGAGTTTTTTTTAAAGCATGAAGTTATTACTGAAATTTCTTAGGAAGAGGAAGACTTTTCTTAAGGAGACATTGCTAAAACGTACTTTTCAAACTTAACATGAGTAAAACACTACAACAAGACAAAATTGAAAAAATGGAAAGTTGAGTGGTAACTGAATTCCATATTTGTTTTTATGTGGAATAATATCACCCACCTTCTGTAGCAAACTGCTCTAGATGTTTTAAGGTGATTTCTTTGTATTTTGAACTTTCAGCAAGACGGTCATAAATTACAGTATCCTACAAAACAAATAACTATAGCTCAGAACACTTTAACAGAAAAATGATTTCTATTTTGGGTAGACAATACAAATAATGTAGAAAAATGGCTGAAAAATAGAACTGTATTATTTAAGCATCAAAAATTAATAGACATAATCTTATTTCATAAGTTAGAAAAGGACTTTTTAATCTTCAGATTTTCTAAATTCACACATTCTGCTATAATGCAATTTTTTTTCTTCATCATTTTTTGATGTTATTTCCCCTTATTTTGAAAAGTACCAAAATGTTGTCCTCCTCTTTTAATATTATGCCCACAAAGTAAAATTAGTGCTTCATAACTGCCATTCTCAGATTTTTTTGTAGCCAACTTAATACACGGAATATTAACAACAGGTTTTTTTTCCTTCACTCGAGATGATAAAAAATGGACATTTATATTCAACAAACTTCCTTTCCTTAAACCATTCTGGAACTGGATTTCATCTCCTTCCCCCTCAAACTTGACTTGACATACAGACTGAGAACAAATGAGCAACTCTGCCATTCCCATATGCATTATGATAAGGATACCTTTTCACAGGTCCTGCTTTTGGGAAAATCTACTTCTGCGTAATATCAAGGCTTGGTTAACATTCCCATCTAGTCAGTTATGCTACATTATTATGTCTATCTAGTGATCTATGCTCAGCTACTCCAGCAAGTAATTAATACAGGCTCATCCATTTTCTTGGGAGTACAGAAGGAAGCAATAATTAGGAAACATAAAGGTATTAGTCCAGTACAAAGAACAGGATGAACAGGTCTGTCATACCTTCATAGGCAGTTAGTAAAAAAAGACATTAACTAGTTCATCACATTGAACAGCTACATAGCAAAACAATGTAAATTGAAAGTGGTACATCAACATTCCTTCCCCCATATTTTCAATGTTTGACTGCAGTTATTACAATCTTTTGCTTTCGTATTTGTATTGGTAGCGTGTATTCTCTGTTACAGTGAAAAAAGAATGAAACTCACAGCTCCTTTGCAGTAGAGTCTTAACTTCCCTGATGGTGTGCGAACTATCACTGACATTCTCTTCCTTGTGCTGAAAGGGAAATAAATTCTCTATAAGGCAGTTCATAAATATAAGCATTTACCAATATTTTACCTAATAATATCAATATATATCTTATATTACACACAGTATAAAAAGTCAATGCTATCTATTCTGAATTATATTCTCAGCTGAGTGGGATGGAAAACAGTTTTAAGTGTCTAACAATTAAAATGAATGCTATTTTTCTTTATGTGTATACTTCTGTAGGCCTTTTTTCCATCAAAACAATAAGAATTTTCACCTTCATCTAAATACTGTATGACAAAAAAAACCACCTTAAAGCACAAAGCACTTATCAATATCATAAAGAGGTAGTGTATCATGGACTATTTCAGTTTTATTTTCCTTCCCAGCCAGCCAGAGTCGCTCATACACTGTACAGCAATCCTATTACTGTAATCCCAGAGTTTTGTTTATCACACAAATTTTCAGTATGCTAAGAGCTGGACTAATTTTAACTATTGTCTGGCTCTCAGTTATTAGTAAAATCCAAGTTATTTTTTCTTTTTGTCCTCATAACTGAGGTAGAAATTGGAAGAAAACATGGAGAAGATTGTCACGGTCTGCTTTCTGTCTTCTTCCCTTTGAGGTTTGCCAACAAGCATTCTTTAGGTGCAAGATCATGTCCTGTCAAGATGTGTATTTATACCATAAGTCTTTCAAATTTCAACTTTATAAATAAATCTACAGAAACTATTCAGGGAACAAAACACTTCTCATAGAACAGTTCACAGTAAAACAGAGACGGAAATAAATGGTTCTTTAACAATTTTGGTTGCTGTTGGAACTGGATCCCATTTATACATCATCAAAGAACATTATTGTATGAATGGTTCCTGAAGTTCAGACTGCCATGGAAAACATCCTGTAAATGGAATCTGGACATAGGTGAAGGAAATAAATTTATAATTATAGGTGAAGTAGTGGGCTGAAGAGTATGTTCAGGAAAACATTTTCTAATTCCACCTGGGTGTGCACTCTTCTTCAAGTAAAAATTTCTGAACAGCAATATTAAATGACATTGCTACTGTGAATACTGCACAAAAGCACAGACAAAGCCATTACTGCAATTTCTTTTCCATTTCACCTCTAAACCTCAGATAAGTAGAATTCCAAAAAGCTTTAGACAGTGTCCAGTTGTGAATTTACTTAGACAACACTGTAAAATAAGGATCATCTAAACTACAGTTAAGCTGCCTAAAATAAAAGCAAGTCTCAGATCCACATTAATTCCAGCCAAGACTATCTAGCTTCTGCTACTTGAATTCATTACAGTTGCCTGAATGTTCAATTCAGAAATAGTGAAGAAATTACAGTGGGTTAGGGGGGGTTTAAAACAATAATTTGATATATTTACCCTTGACAGGTAAAAACTCAGCAGTTTTGTACTTGTCTTGCAATACCAGAAGATTGCAACCTTGAAGTCCTGTATGGAGCTGCATATTATTCTACTGAAGATGTATCAAAGAATAACCAATGACTTCCTGTAGCATTCTGAAATTTTAGCTATAGAGACAGATATTGAATCTTGACTGACACAAACTTTCTTAGTAAAACTACACTAAAGCTAATGACCAAGAGTTACTGTCAAGGACTTCTAACTTTTTATGAAACTTTTTATGGCAGTGACAGTTCTATTTCCTCTTCCTGGTGAACTACAGTAAGCCACTAAAGTGCACTACTACAAATAACTGTCATTGTGAGACCACTGTTTTGTTCTGCTTGCTCTCTGTAGAAGCAACGTTAGCAGCCATAAGGATGACCTGGTTACAACAGGAAAAATACTGAACAGAATATGTTTGCTGAAACAGTGACAGAGAAAATGTCTGCAAGCCTAGAAATTGGAGACATCATGAGATTCCATCAATACGCACAAAACTGTAACTAGAACTTTTTGTCTGGAAAAGGGAGAAGATACCATAAGAAATCAGGAATTGACAAAAATCTGGGAAAATAAAAACTGGTCTGGGAGAAAAGAACATACCATCATCTATGGCTGTCCCATGTGAAATACAGAAATTAGCAGCATCTACTGACTGCTGAATGTGGTGGTGTCCTGCACTCCTGTATGTCTGTGCCCCACATAAATTAAATACTTGTACTGAACCTGGAGCCTCTCTAAGAGCCAGCCCCATGAAAACCATCCACAGGGTGTGCTTGTATACATTCCTTTGCTAACAGTAATTTTTAATAATCTGTAATTAAAAAAAAAAATCAGGAAAAAAAGCTCCCATGTCCTTGTGTGCTATGGAATCCTGCAAACCCACTGTTCTGATCTCCATGAACCTGCAGGCTGGGTAACCCCTTGGAATGTTACAAAGAGACAGAATAGCTGGTAATTCCCAAGGAGGTGCCGTGGGATTATAAATAGACAGAAGCATCTTAAAGAGACAGAAATACTTCTCTCAGTCACAAGATTTGCCAAGCAGCTCTTGACAGGTCCAGTTACTCTACAATCTGACTGGACTTAAGATTAAGCAACCACAGAAAACAAACATCACTATAGAGGTTTTGGTACCTCCTCTGTCAGCCACTCATTCTTCTTTTACTTTTAAAAGTATCAGGTCTTCAGTCACAAAATCAGAGTATTCTGGCGCTCTCTGAATGATTGAGAGGAGGTAAGGTCTCAAATGTTCTAGGATGCCTTCTGTCTGCCCAGCAGAACAGCTAAGATAATGTGGATTACTCATGAAACCAATCACACAGGAGAGACAAGAAGCTTTAAACTGTAACTATCACAGATGATTTCTGCTAGGTTGTGGAGGTGTATCCCAGGGATATAGACGAAAATCAGTAATTAAATCAACAGATAGTACATACTCCAAATATTGAGATATTATTACTACATATGTACTCAATACTTGCCAGTGAAATTAATTCTGGTGCTAAAAATGCAATTCTTTCCTCTAGGAAAACAAATAGATACAAATCAAAACCTCGTTCATTAGCATTGCTAGAAATGACATGTTGATTCAAGGACTGATGTGCAATTTGTGCCCTGATAGTGGACATTGATTATCCTTAATGACACCAGGAATTACAAACTCGAAATCTTATTTGATTTCACAACTGGCTCAGGTGAAAACACAGTGCATGTAGCTGGCACAGGGATGAAACCAAACATAAGACTTTCTATGCTTCTGATCTCTGAGAGTGACTTGCCTTCCCCTGCCCTGCAGACACATATCCTAGGAGTTGGTTTGGGTTGCCAAGAGACAGCTGCAGTTTTTCTATTTGTTATAGCACAGGCAATACAAGCACAGGCACAACATTGCACAATTCCTTCCCTAACAGTACAGGGAGGCCTGAACAGCAGAGAATCTCAACAACCCTTCACTTCCTAGAACTAAAGGTACCACAGCAGTTATGGCATCTGAGCAGACTATCTACTGGAGGCTACGTAAACACTACACAAGTTATTAAGACATTATTTGCTAATTTAAAAAATTATCAGTATAGTACTTTCAGTATGCTCACCTGCCAGTTAGACTGACAACTACCTCCTCGCCATGAACAAAGTATAATTACTATGTTGTATAAGTTTACTTCTCTCTTTACAGGCACAAGTGTAATCAATCAAAAAAGAAAATACCAGAAGTGATGAGTCTCCCAAGTATTCCTATAAGTTTTACTTCTGTAACATGCTTCTCTGTAAGACTGTCCTATCAAATCTTGATGCTGTTGCACTCTACTTGCAGAAGACTCTTAATCTAGCCTGTACTGGAAAGTGGCAAGGAATTAATTTGCGTTTTTTTCTGGGAAAAACTTGGAACACCTGCAAACTCTTAACTCAACAGTTTCTTCAAAACCGATTATTGCTCTGAAGGTACATGCTCCTATTCATACAAGTAGTGCTGTTGTGGAGCCAAAATTTCTCTTGCTGTGGAACTCGGGTGACCTCTAGTGCTTCCAACAAGTCAATTCCAAGCACAGCTAAACATTGCAGAATAAGAACAAAAACATCTATAAAAACGGAATACTTAACAAAATTCTGGGATCAGTATCTACCAAAAAACTTGTACCTCCAAAGGTTGAGATTTAAAAGCAATTCTCCCATCTCCATGAAGTATTATTGTTTAAATTACAATTTTATACTTACACAGAAGCTTAAAAAAATCTATGAAATCAAAAGATCAAAATCATAAACAAAGTAGCAATCCTTCACTGCTACTCCAGAAACACAGTATGAACTTTCACAGAAGTCAAATTAACAGCAATGCGCTTTGCACTACATACTTGCTAACTTACAAAAAAAAAAATAATATGAAAGCAATGCCTGCAAAAAAAATGAAATCATTACATAAATCTAAAAAATTAACGTATGTCCTCCACAATATATATAAAAAAAGAATTACAAACATACATTAAAATACATTCAAAAATATAAAAATTACTTTCTGTTGAATCTTTAATTGTTTCATACTATTATTGATATTACTATAACTATAGGCAACTACTCTGATTTCACACAACTTACACATCTTCAGTCTGTCTCTCATGCATTGGATTGTTTTATTTTTTTTTTTTTGGGTTTTTGTTTTTGTTTTGTTTTTAGCTAAGCTTAAGGGAAATATAATATGACAGGAAGGAAAACAACAATCACTTTCCACAAGCACAATTATGAGGAATCATTTTAAGAAAAAAAGGAACTTCCTCTACATACAAAGCTCTTCCTTATCCTGTGCCAAAGTAAGCAATAGACCTACAAAACATTTAGAACACAGACAGCATACACAGATACAATATAGACAGCTCTACATAAGAATTGAAACTGCATCCATATTTCTTATGGGTATATTTGTAACTCCAAGAACTTTAACATGAAATTTTTACTGAAAGCAAAAAGATGTGATAAACCCAAATCCCAAGTAAACCAACTGGTCAACACTGTAGTGATGCTGCTCAGAAGATAATGAGACTCAGTCTAGAGCATTTAAATAAGCCGCAATTATACAAGCGTGTTTAAAGTCAAATGCAAAATGTATTTTATCAGTCATGATAAATACATTTACTTTTTAATAAATCATATGGTGCCAGGGCTTTCAAAAATACATTTAGAAGTCTGAGTACTTTCCTATATTATTTTCCACATATTCTTTTAAGTTTTGAAATCAAAGGTTTTTTAAATCTTTAAGCAAGGGCAAAAGTGAAAAATATCAGTCACTATGTAGACAACAAGAAAGAAAAAAGCCTCTGAAAATGTTTTACAATAAACCAGGAGGTGTAATCTTCATCATGTACTCTGTTTTGTCTATAGTGTGTTTACATATTACACAGATACAAGCTATACAACCTGCATACTTTGCCTGTAAAAATATAAAAAAATGCAAGCATTTTTTTCCATGAGATAAATGTCTAAGTATTTTCACAAAAAGACACTAGTACAAATTTACCTTGTAAATTCCAGGACATTTAGCAGTTCATATCTCTCTTCCTGTCCCAACTGAAGAATAAAAAAAAAAAAAAAAAAAAAAAACAACAAAGCAGAAGAGTAAGAATTAAAAAAAAACATCTCAAGGAAAAGAACCAAAACCAACCAAAATGTATCATAATGCAGTTATTCAGATTATTTAAATGAAAGCATAAGCAAATACAGTAAATTATAATAAAGTACTTACAGATTCAATGATTACTGAGTCAGGTGTCCTTCCAGTGAATACAAAATGAAGATTCCTGGCTGCTCTGACCAATGCTCCTTCATCTGCAGCAAGTTCAACAGTTATTTTACAAATATGCCAGAAAACTGTTAATCATGATTTAATCAACACAGTCGAGGCTTTTCTACTTTTCACTTCCTTTTCCCTTTATGGATTTTAAGATTAAACATGGTGCTGGAAAGAACTCTTTGTTTCTCCTGTGAAAACTGATGAAATGAGTTAACAGTTCAGAGAAAATAAGCCCTGAAAGGACCACACCTCTCAGCTCAGTAATGAGAGCAGCCTCTTCAAAGCACCTAGGTTAGCACCTTCCTCAGCTCACTGGACAACGTACAGTGCTTTTTGCTGAAGTTTTGGTTTGGAAGAGAAGAGTGGTAAGTCATTGCTGCAAATAACAGATAACTTCAGTGTTTACATTCAGGAAACCAGCAACCATATCTCCCACAGTCATCAGTTGTCTCCAAGTGGCTCAGAATGTCAGAATGGAGTTTGTTTACAATGCCCTGTAAAACACTGCCATGACCCAGTTAACTTTATTTAAATTAACTTTATTTACCTCTGCCCTTGTCTTTCAGCTGTTGAAGGACAGGATTCACAGAAGTAGCCACCTAGAAGCTGGGGAGCCAAGGAAGAACCTCTGCACTTGAGGTAATTTTTCCCATCATAAATTGTAACACATTAGCTCAGCAGAGCTGAGCATATTTTAATCTTTCTGCCTTGCTTATTCATTTCCTGAATTCAAAAATTGTCTATGAACTACAATAGACTTGAAACAGACCTTTTGCACAATAATCTTTTCTCAATCCTTAACAGAATTTATCCTATTAAAAACATTTGTTTTGATTACACAGTCTCTGTTTTAAATCATTATCACGGTTACCAAGTACAGAATAGGCTTATAGAATAAACAAGGCCATGAAATTTTTGTCCTGATTTGACTTTTATTTACTTCTCAGCACTTCCTTTAGAACTCCACAGCAATCTGACAACACCTGAGCAGTGCTGTATGGTTATTGATTCTTTACCCTTACATAATCCATGTAACATTGAAATGTATTTTCTAATGAAAATTTAAAAAGTCTAAATCCTTTTTTACAAAACTGATTTTAGCTGATTTATTTTTTGAGGGATAAGTTTGGTTATTTTTTCTTAATTTTAGAAGATTCTTCAAAAACAATAAACTGAGTAAAATTTGCTTGTTGAGTTGATAGGATATGTTCACTGAGTTATTTGTGTCTCACCTGGAGATGCTGCTTGATATATAATTTTATCACCTTCTCTTTCTGGAACTGCTGTATGACACACTGCCATCATTGTCAAGAACTCACATATTATAGGTGCAGTTGGCTAAGGAAAAAAATAGGTCAGAGTATGATTAATCATTTAAGCAATAAACAACCAAAATGTAGTAATAGATATAGACAAATAATAGCTCACAAAAATTTAATGAAAGGCACCTCTTTTCTTTAAATACTATCTGTAAACTAATTCCAGCATGCAGGATAACTTCTTTTTGCTTACATACTGGTTATATAAATAGAATTTAGTGGCATTTGTTATCATAACAATCAAAATTAGATAACCAGAAACACGGAACAGTTCAAACAACTACTTTTTAGGGAAGGTAAATATGAATGATGTATTGAAAGAATTTTACTTTATTCACAGAAGTCTATTTGGATGTTGTCCTTTTTACTAAAAAATAGTCTTTTACTTTTGCCTTGTACTGTATTTGACAACACTTTTTGAGAACCTTTAGAAAGATGTAGCAAACAAAAATCACATGGAGAATGCTGCAAGATCAGACTGCTTTTAAAGATGAATATATCAGGCACTTCAAAGTGTAAAAAGTGGAAACAATTTAAAATTCTTTAGCCACAAGAGAGGAAAAGAAACATATAAGTAGAACAGTTGATTGGACTTGACAAATACAGCTAAGAACCTTATTACTACAGTTGGCATTTGCAAAATGAATGAACTGACTGGTTTAAAAGAAACCCCAGCATTCCCTGTAAATGAGCTCAAAGCAGCTGCCACCTCAGCTGAGGGTTTCTTGTAGCATACTTATGGTATTTCAGATTTGTAGTAGATTAAGAATAACATTACAATTACTGTATAAAATACAATAATGTCTGAAAACCTAATTTAATTCTGTAGTGCAGAAACACTAATGGGAGCAGGTTCTTCCTCTCTTCCACTGATGGCCCCCAGATCCTCTAAGATGCATTCAGAAAGTTGAATTACAAATTCTTTCCCAAAGCACTTCAGAATATATTTAAAATACAGTGTTGAAACCTCGCTTTGAATGTGTACCTGAATTTTTAAGATGCATACAAACACATTTTTATAGCATGCTCATATTATATATACTTAATACTACATATCTACCAGAAAACTTTGAAGACTCAACAATTGCACACCAAGGACACTTCAAGAACTGCAGTAATAGCTGATGCCTCTTTCCAACTATGCCACTCTCCCTGTTACTAGCACTGTAAATATAAATGGCCTGTGCAGGTAAGTATGAGAGTCCCCTTTGCTTTAGATACACTTGAGAATTGTTCTCAGATGTCTACCATTAAAGACTGACCCATTGGTAAGAAAAAGATACCTCACTGTCTGTCAGTTAAACTGAAACTAGCCTCCTGCAAGGACAAAATTTAAGAAAAGAAAAGAGCAATTTACTTTACCTCTTCAAAAAGAGAACAGTTACACTGTTTAAAGTAGGTGTTGTTTATGACTAGGTAAAAAAATCTCTTATACAAGCAAAAAGCAGAAAGTGGTAATGATGGTACTGTTTCTTAATCAGATAATAAATAACTTGTTATTTTCCTGAGAAATGCATTGTCTCTTTGGGGCAAATATAAGTCTCCAAAATGCCTCCTTCATTTCATCATCTGAAGATCTAACCTTATGGAAGCATGCACAGAAACCCAACGCATACGGTTAACTCTCCAAGCCCAGGAAAGTCATGTCAGGATGCAAGTTAACTTGGCTTATCCTGAAAGCTTTAATGGATGTCATGACATCATCTGAACAGCAGGAGTACCAGTAAAACACCCAGAGAAATAAGAACACAAGACTACTTCAAACTCGTAACATCTGAACCATAGCATCAAAAAAGGAGGGGAGAAAATAAGGGTTTGATCTTATTAACATATATCAGCAACAATTATAAAAGTATTCATGAGCTCATACTGATTTTGTATAAATACACAATTTATTTGTTTTCCCTCAAAGGACATAATCTTTTGAATTACTGGAAGCAATGGCTTCGTCTCACAAAACAATGATATTTTTTCCTATATAACTTACATGGTTGTTTTGAAGATTCTCCAGTAATGATACGTCACTAAATGTTTTTTCTTCTCCATTTTGTGGGCCTTGCCTAGAAATAATTGAGTAAAAAAGAGATCACTCTTAGCATGATTTTAACAGTTTGTATACAAATCATCCAAACACAAGTTTTGGGCTATAGCTGCTACAATAAAGGCTGCAATCATGTATTGTGAGAAAAAGAATTGAAAAGGTACTTGTCTCACATTTCCTAAGTTTATTTAATTTAAAGAAACACTGGTTTATATAAATACACTTAAATCCAGGTAATGAAGGATGAAGTAAAAATATATCCACAATGTAAAACTGAGGCTTCTTGTCCTCTGATCTCTAGAATGACGTTATAGAAAGGACACAAAAAATATATATGCCCAAAGAGATCACAGGTCATCAAGAAATTAGCAGTTTTGGGATAAGTTTCTAAATGCAGAAAAGCAAGTCTGGTATCTGAAAGAGCTAAACAAATTAGTTCAGACATCAGAGAAGTCTGCATGCAGAGAATTTGCTTTTTATTACTGATGATCAAAAAGTAACATATGCATGAAATTGAAAGATAAAGAAGACACAACAACAGTGGTGAAGTATGGACTTAAGAGATACAAGGAGGAGATGGTTCTAGAGAAATAAAGCCATACACTAACATCTCCCAAACTGCACAAATATTCTGGCTGAATGTGAGAGCTCAGATATGTAGATACTTCTAGGAAGATTTGTTACTGCAGCTGACTACAGCTTCAGTCTTAATACTACAGCTAAGTATTAAGAAAATCTAGATGACTTTGAATTTGAGTGAAACAAAACAGTGCTGAAAAGTGAATCCAGTTGAAGGAATTTTTTTGTCATTTACTTTATTTTGGTTCTTGCTTTTGATTACTTAATCTTACAAAAGAATAAATACATTTGGCAATTTAAGTTGAAGAATAAACCATATACATCAAAGGCAGCCTAAAGATTCTCTATGAAAACCAAAAGTGAACTATTTTAGTCCTTGAAGTGCCAAATATTAACACCTTCAGATACATTATATTTTAAGAGTCTACATTATGTTTAGAGACTAAGCTTTAAGCTTTGTTTGCTTAAAGCTTTCTGATATAAATTTTACAGATTCTTAGTGTTAAAATACTGAAAAATATTTGCAGGTGTAAGTTTTAACAAAGTAGAAAACAATTCTTTCTAATTAAAAAAAAGATATAAAAGATTTGGGATTTAGTATATTAGTCATGTTAGGGCTAGAAATATTACTGGTACAAAGAGATTTTATTAATTGCAATAGATTGACACATGAAGAAATTTCAAGTATCATATTTTCTAAATATTTCTAATATATTCTTTGCCTATAAGGTTCAGGGTTTTTTTTAACTATTGTTCAGATATCAGTTTATCCATTTCACAGTGTTCATAAAGATATTTATGTGAATAAATATTTAAAACCAGTTTTTTTTCATTAATGGTTTATGAGCAAGCATGCTTAATTTCATGTAAGCACTGCATTGTTTTAATGAAATTACTTGTATAGAGTTAAGCAAACTTCTCCATCTTTAGGAAACATTTTCCTTCTGTAGCAAATGATATTCAGGTCAGGTAAGATTTTCAGGTATGCATGTGTACTACATTTTATGTGTTGCAGGAGGAATTTTTCTGGCTTTGTTTTTTTTCTATCTAAACAAAGAATTATTAATGCTAATTCAGTAAAAATTTTTCTTCCTTCAAATGTTTTCAGCAAAAGATGACTAAACATTCCAATTTTGTGTGACATTGTCTTGTTGTCACTTTCAACAAATAAAATAGTGATAATTTAAAGACTGTAAATGACATTTTTTTCTCTGATGTATCTGAGCTTACTTTGAATGGTATTGCAAATATTTAGTGTAAGAAAGTATGATGAAGAAGCACAAGGCTTCATGTAGATGATAGCAGAAAGGAAACCAGGACTTTTCTTTCCTGAAGTCCCCATTAAGACATGAATGTTAGTCCCAAGTGTTCTAATCTCAGTTCCAGTTAAGAAGTACATAGTGCTAATATTCTAAAACTATCTGGAGGAAGTAAAATACCAGCAGTAACATATTTTTCACTCTCAAATATGGATTTTTTTCCTTAAACATATTATTGATTATTACTAACACATTACTGACTACCAGTAGAAAAGTGTGATTAAAGTTACCACAGTACCAGATATATAATAAAAGACAAAACTTCCTCTCCAATAATAATTTTGAATTGCACCAGGACTGTCAGTATAATGACTGCACTGTATTTTAGGGACCCACTTAGAGATTCTATTCCAGAGTCTGCAACCTAATGCCATAGAATTTAGATGGCATAACTTTGTGCAAGGTGGTCAGTCTGTGTGAATTCAATGTTGAATTAACTTCTGAGCAGTAAACTATCTCTAAATATATTGCTCAGTATTTTTAATCCTGAATCTTCAAGAAGCAGCAGAAGCTAAATGATTTTTAGAGCTTACCAATCATCTGAAGGAACACTATAATCCTCAGGCTCAGGGCAATGGCTGCACAAGAAGCAAGGGAAAAATAGAACAGGGAGAGGAGAAAGAATCACAAATGCTAAAAAATTTGATCACGTGTTAAAACAAGTAGTTAGTTAATAAAACAAAATTACAAAAAAACCTCTGCTTTGCAACTATTTTGCTAGTGCCTAGATTGCAATGATAATTGCAAAAATATGGTCTTTCTATTGAGACTTCATAAACTATAACAAACCAGTTTTTTGCTTCAGGCTTTTGTTTGTAAGAACATTCAACACAGTAAATGATGGCAAAAGCATGCATACTGAAGTTGCCTTACAGCAGAAAGCCTGTGGTATCTCAACTTTATTTTTGTTCCTCTTTGCAAAAAAAAGATGTCGTGAGAGAAGTGATGCTGTCTCTTATAAGTAACATTTTATAGTAACAAAAAGCTGACTGAGTTGTAGATATTTTCAGGTGTAAGTTTATTTTAACTACAGTATTAATGTATGAGCACAGATGGACAGGCAGAGGCATACAGATAAAGAAATATATAAAAATACCTACCCATATGCAATTCCTGCTACTGTACACTTCTTAAATTGCATGACATTGCATGTCAGGGTACCCGTTTTGTCAGAAAATATGTATTTGACCTAAATGAATGATAAAATCCATTATATATCAACATTCAGCAGTTAGTGACATATCTAGTACAATTCATGACTATCAACATATGAAATATTTTTACCTGTTCTGCAATTTTCATAGTTTAGAGGAAAAAATCCAACAACAAAAACAATACATAAACATGGCAGATACACAGCCTTCATACCCATTTCCAAAGAAATCAATCAACTGAGATGTCAGGAAACTTAAGCTCTCTTCAGTGCACAGTGGAGCAATTAACCATCCCTCACGCTACATTTCGCTGAAGTGCAAGAAACTTGTGAAGACCAATGACTTTGCCAGTAAAACATTAAACTTCAGACAGAAAGCAATATGCTAAGAAAAGTATCTATATGCATTTCTAAACCAAACTTTTTGACATAGAAGTATCCTCTTAGAACCAAAATGTTAGTAAAAGCACAACAGTTCAGAAATACCAAATTACAGGAAAAGTAGAAATACATTCCTTTCTACCTACTCTACATCTTCTATTCCCCTGGCATTATAAACCCTTCTGTTCCAGAAACTACCAGGTAAAGCATTTTAAAATTCCAAGCTGAAGTACACAAACCTGTTATATTTTAAAGTTTTCTTTAAACCTAATCTTATGAAAAAAGTTAATATATGAAGAAATGAGGTTGTCTGTGATGAACCAAAAGTTCTATGAGTCACAGGTAAACTTCAATTCATTAAAATTTACTTCTAATTAAAAAACAAATCCAAGGATTCTTAATTAGGAATTAACTACATTATACCTGGGACTAAGACAGCTATATATTAGAAAAAATGTTTCTGAGGAACTATGTTCTGAGGAACTATGCCTTAACCAAATCAGCAGTTAGAAGGAATCCTTCTGTGTCAGGTTTATGATGCAAATTTTTTTTTTTTTTTTGTGTGTGGGCACAACAGGAAAATGGGAATTGCAGCTAACAAAAGTCAACCTTTTTTTCCCCAACACCAAAGTTTTGCCTTTCCTACAACTTGAAGATCTCTTGGGAGAAATGTCTTCATTATGTGCAACCCTCATGTACTTCAAAGAAGAAACCTGCTCTTTTTAGTAGAGTCCTTTGGTCTCCATACAAAAATCTGCTTAAATTAAGGATCTGTCGAAAAAATGAAAGTGGAGATCCCAAGAAGCCTGACTAGCTCTTGATGGTGAAGAAGAATTTGATGAGAATCCTAAGAAATGAAGACAGAAACTATAGAAGTCAAAAGGAAAGAATGTGTCTGGGAATGTGAATAACAAACTAGCTGCAGAGATAGAAAAAACATAGTGTAAAATGAAACAGAAGGAAAGCTAAGATTCAACAAAGACTCCAGAGGAGCTTGTGCTCCCCTTCAAAAATTTTCTCCACATACATGTTAAACCCAGCAGGCAAAGGCTCTGTACTCCTCTATGTGGACCAGTCATAGAACACATTAACCATCAACCAGTTTTTCCAAAAGGCACATGTCTTATGTATTACTCCCTAGGACTGCTTTACTACATGACTAAAACAAAGCTCTTATTTATTGGTTTTGGAAAGCTAGAGACAACTTTTACATGCCCATGCAATAAAGGATTAGTTATGAGAACTTCTAGGTTAGGAAATGCAAGAACATGCATACTTGTGTTCATAATACAATTCAATTAAATGAGCATGTAATTTATTTTCCACAGCAAGAGTTGCTCACCACCAGTGTACCAGAAAGTTCACCAGACTGCAAATACAATTGACTGAAAGAACAAACACCATATGTAGTTCTTCTAGAAGCATACCCTCTGCCCCAGACACACTTGTACTGTCATACTTCCTAATTATGAACAACACGTAACAAGTGCTGTCTTGTGAAAAGTTGAACTGATTTTACAGTATTAAAAGAGAACTCCAAAGCACAAAGAATTAAGCCCAAATTTCCAGGTTTAATCTGGCCCCCATTCCATTCATGGCTTCCAGTCTTTAGTGGCAAGAAAAGAGGACATGTATAGAACTGATTCAACCCTAAGATACTCGCTGTCACTTCTGAGGAATGCAGAGCATGTGAAAAAAAAATGACATACTGAAGATGCACATTATCTTAAATGTATATACTGAGACTAAATTTTATGCCACAGACAGCCTTAATGCTCAAAATTCCTTTGATTTTGTAACTTTATTGATACGCTTCCATCTTCTGTGATTACCACAGGCACATTGACATAGAGATAATTCACTGATACTGCAAAGTATTTTTAAAAATATCTGACAAAACAAAAAGAACAGAAATAAGCAAATAATAAGGCTAGAGTTATATTTTTTGAAATAAATCCTCACATGAATAATTTCAATACAGAGTGAGAATCAGTAATTCTTTTATCTACCTGTCCAAGTTCTTCATTGAGATTGGAAGTACGAGCCATTGCAGCAGTGTCTGTAGGTTCATAGTGCATGTCTATGTCCTAGAGATAAAAAAAGTACATATATTTAAAAATCAGTCTTCCAGAACTTCTCTACAAAAAATCTAGCACATGAATAGAACAGTTAAGTGTAGAAGAAAAGACCACACATGAATAGATCTACCTAAGATTGTTTCAACATGGGAAGCCACAGACACTATCAGATCACTTCCAAGAGTCCCCAGAAGAAGTAAGATTTTCTCATGGGTGATTTTGCTGAGATTATTTCTAGTGATCAGTATTATTGAAAAACTGTTGACCCACACATTTAAAATGACATGAGCAACAAGCAGAAATTACTCTTACGGAGAAGTGAGTCTTACCTACTTCTACTGTATACACAACCAATCATTTCTAAACAGCAAGATAAATATATATCTTGAGATAAAAACATGAAGATAAATTTGAAAGTACACAATAAACGTAAGATACAATTCATATTGTGTGAGTTCTTTTCCTCTTACTTGTTAAATAAATATCAGAGTTTGTTTTTAAATACAGTGAAAGATAAAACATTGTCAAACATGGTAACATAGTGCAACAGATTGCAGATGACCAGCTTCTCCATACAAATATAATCTACACTATAATACATACATACAAATATAATCTACACACAAAGAGAAATATTACTTAGATAAATGTCCAGAGCCCCAGATTTGGATAAATTAAAGGCAACTAATCCTCATAATGAGAAACTGGGGCAGGAAGAAATGTTAAAACTGCCTTTCTGATTTCTTGCATAAATAGTGTCAATCTACACTTTCAAGACCAGTCTTTGTTGAATATTTATTTTAAAATACAGACAATTAAGGAAAAATTTTGCTGCATTCTCCAATTTGTTAACAGTTTGTTTTACAGCAAAAAAGAAAACCCTTCAGAAATCAAAACCAGCTGACTGCTCACAAAAGTATTTAACTTTTAAAATAAAGCATATGCTTCACCAGCTACTTCACATGCATTCTTACCTGTATCTCCATAACGTATCTCACACATACAAATCTATTTCACATGTTTGATGAAGGAATTGGATTAAAGAGTTCAGAATGCTATGATAAATTTAGATTTGGAAAAAAAATGGAAAAATGGAAGGCATGTTTGCATGGCTTTAAGGAAAATAGCTCACTCCCACCTCAGAGTAAGCCATTCATTTTCCCCACTAATTCATTAAGAAAAAAAAAATTAAAGGATTTCAAAATGATCTTTATATATTTCATAAGGGATAATACTAGCAGACACTGCCTTTGTATAATAAACCCCACTCCCTTAAACTAGGGTTTTGCTTGGAAAAAAAAAAAAAAAGCAAAATGCCAAAGCAAAATGCCAAAGTCTGGGAAGAATATATGAAACTGGACAAAACTCCCCAGTGCTGCAAAACACATTCTTCTGATCATTCTCAATGAAATTCAGAATAAATACCTGAATATCAATACTGAGAAAGTAAAAAGCAGAAAAACACTGTCAAGAGACTGAAATGTTACAGTTCATGGCTTCAACATTGATGTGAAAAGCTGCAACCACCAAAGCCCACCTTGAATGGGCCCCCTGAATGAAACCTTGGACTGTGAGTTAAGGTGCCTAAGAGAGCTTGAGATAAGATAAAGCAACACTTTTGTTCAATCATCTCAGGTCTGGGAAGAAACAGATAAGGCTGGGAGAGCATCCACCCGAGGGCCAAACTCCCAAAAATCATCCCTCCCTAGCTATGGGCTGGGGGAGGCCACAGCTCCCAGTGTCATCTCCTGCTGCCAGGTTGGCACAGACTCCTTCCCCAGCAAGGGTGGAGGAGGAGAAGGAGGACAGCCTTGGGTGTGTGGTGCAACCTCTGATCAGAGGTAGTGAAAACCCATCCTCAGTCCCACAAACTGGCTCAGCTGTGAAACAACCCCCCAGCACCCCAGGAAAGCCACATCCCCAGGACAATCATGTGAGGGGCAATTGAGGGGGTGTCACAATCATCAAAGACCACCAAAGTGCTCCCCAGACTCATTCCTGAGGCCTTGCCTCAAAGCACTGCACATGATGCAAAATGATGCAACCAACCCAGAGTCTTGCCAGAGACAGTGTCAAACTTGCCCTGGACATTTCCACATGGCCCAAAGCAGGCTGGTTAATTCAGTATTAATCCATTGAATTCTATGCCTTTTGGAGGCAGACCCTCATCACCAAGAAGACCAGACAGATGGAGAGGACCGGTGACACATCGTTGGGACCCACGGAGGGGTGATATATTTCTATTTAATCTGTCTCTCTCACTCTTCCTGTACCCCCACCCCCTTTTTCTTTTTCCTTCTTTCTCATTTACTGTTAAATAAAATGTATCAATTTTTGGGTATCAACATTTAAACTTGTTTGGCTTTAATCATATTTTGGGGAATATTTGAACCTTAAGTTTCTATCTGCAATCCACAGAAGGTTCACTCTGCTCCTCTAGAATTAGTGGATCACAACAAACATGCTATAAAAATCAATCTGGTGCAGGTATAACAGCACTAAATGAAATAATTTATTATTACCTCCTCAGATTCCACTACTAATAAATAAACAGCATTTAGAAAAAGTGTGAAAAAAATGTATACATAGACAAGCAATCCATCATTTCACTTACTTGTGAACCACTTTATTTTAGAAATCAATATTATAAAAATTATATTTACCCAATTTATGAAATATGCCTGGATAAATTTAACGACTTCAAGTGTAACCAACAAGCTGATTGGAATAAGATTATTGAAGAGAATGATAAAAGTCAAGAAGTTCAATCCAAAGTTGCTTGCTCCACCATCTGCCAAAAAGCAAAGTAATCAAATAAATATTTGAGACTGTAGTTAGAAGTACATATATGTACTATATTCAAAATATTGGATTAATAGCTGATTTTTAAAGTGTTCTAAGAAGAATCTTTGGAATACATCACTTGCCTACATAAGACCTTCCTCAGAGTTAAGGATCTGTATTATAATAGTGGAGTTAAAATTCAGCAATCTTTGCAATCATCTCCAATTTCTGAAGAGCAAACTTACCAGCCATTTCCTCTTTTGCTACATTTTAAGATCAAAATCTGGGAATATTTATATAAGCAACCAAGTTCTAAACTCAAAATGTAATAGTTTTATATTCTGAAAGGGGAAATATATAGTGGAATGATTTTTTTTTTCAATCCATCTTCACACAATCATATACTCTCCCTCAACAGAGCAAAATGCTATGAAAGAGGTAAATTCACACCCCATGAAAGGAAGATATGAAATTAGAGATTCTAGTGAAGGTTCTAAACAACTGGAAATGTGAATATTAACATATAAAACAAATAGTTTTATAATACTTTTTCCTTTAAAGTTTTAGGTTTTTCTTTTAAAGATAACTCTAGAGTAGCACCTCAGAAAGGATGAGAATGGGAAAGTCTACTGTGCTGTACTGCAAAAGGGTAAAAGATGGAGCCTGCCTAGCTGTACTTAAGATATCTCAAAGAAAATCAGCCTCAGATAGGTTTCCCCTATCTGTCCAATGTGGTTTTGGTTGTTACTCTAAGAAGGCTTTGGAGACTTTCATTAATATCAATTCCAGCACCAAATGATGTACTTGCCTAAAAGATCGGGAAGCTAAAAAATTAAATAACTAAGGAGAAAGGGGTATAAAATGCATTTACATATAAATTATAATGCTTCTTACATATCTGGTATCAGAACAACTATATGCTGAATACTGTCTTAAAGGACATACCTTACAAAACTCAACCCAATTTCATTTAATCATGAGACATATATCAGAAGATAAACTGACATGGATAATCAGTTTAGAACACACAAATCAAAATATCAATGGCCATTATTTAATGTTTCTTTTCCCAGGAATAACAACAATTTATGAGTTGCTTCAGTACTGTGCTAACCATGTAACAGCCACTATATCCTTAAAACTTTTATATTTCCCAGAAAAGAAAAAAAAAAATGCACAGATAAAGTGCATCTAATGCCCTTCTTTGATATCACCCAAAATTGTCAATATTCTATGAACTAGTTCACTTTTTCTTATATCACTAGGAAAACATGAATGTTAAGTTTCTTAATTAAAAAAAAAAAAAAAAAGGTTTTTTTTCTCAGCATCAAAAAGAAGGGAAGCAAAGTTCATCATAAATGCAAGATTTTTCTTTAAGAACTTACCAAAACCCCCCTTTGTTAACTACATTCAGAAGCTTTGTACTCAGGAGCTCTGTTTCATTTCTGGCTCTGCCTAAGTTAAAAGGGCCCTAAGAAATTCTGAAAATATGAATAACTGACTGCAAAATATATTCATGAAAACTTCTTTTAAATCCTGTTTCCTCACAGAGGGTCAGACTCTGTCAGTACGTTGCATGCTGCCATGAAGGCCTGTGTAACATCACACTGCCCTACATCCACCTTACCTACAGCTGCCCAGTGTTAGATGAAACTTGTGTCTCTTTTATCTTCTCTAGGAGGAATCTATTAAGTTCTGATATTGATTAGCTAAAGCCCTATAAAAATTAGAAAGCCACAGCACCATTTCCTAAGACAAAAAAGTTTAAAAATTCAGAAAAGTCACTGCAGCTTTAAGTGTAATCTATTGGTAACAGCTCAAAGAGGCTTCAGTCTCATGTCTAGGAAGCTGACTGTTTATGCCACTGGAATGCTGATGCAGACCTTGCTGAGCTGCAGAGATGGAATGCCTGAAAAAAGTAGAGACAAACAAATCATCTCGCCCTTCCTGAATTTAGCAAGAGCTCAGATGGCACAGTAAGGCAAATTTTATACTTGCTGTGATATACCTAGCCTAATGACTTTAGTCAACAAAGAAGAGAGATTGAAAAAAAGCCACTGTGCAAGGGAAGGTAATTATCCTCCTTTCCAAATATGAAAGACAACCACATAATAAAATATTAATATAGTATTTTAGATCTTACAATTTAGATCAAGATACCAGTCTCTTCCAGTATGCCGTCGGTTCCATATAGCTGAACCAATAGAGCAGATCAAAGACATGGCAATAAGGATGCAGAACAGAATCAAAATCTGAATATTCGTAATTCGTTCCACATTAGACATTTTAAGAGGTGGACTTGTTGAATTCTGCAAAAGACAAAAACCAACAGTAGTTATTAAATATTAGATGAGGCAATATGGTTCTTGCTTTTATCCTTTTCTCAATATTCTCCCAAATACATCATCACCAAAAATGCCTTCACTCTTTTACTTAGAAAAACCCAAAAACCAGCAGCTTATAAGTCTATGAATTGGAGCTTTAGAATTGTGACACAAGAAGTTTAAACAATCACACAGAACACTGGTAATACCAATAGTTAACAGTAAACATTAAAAATGAATGTGCACCTTGCACCTTGTCAGTGCAATAGAAGACAGCTGCTAATACAGACACACTTTTTCAACTATTTTACAAATTAGAAAAGCAATAAATAAGGCCCGAATGACCAATCTGAAATTCTTTTTTCTCAACAGGTGCATCTCAATTCTGGTACTTCAAAACACATCAGGCAAAGTAATTTCAGTCTCTTCCCTCCTCATTTTATTTTCTGATAAGAATGATTACCTTTGTACTTGAAAGAAAGCCCCACTAAAGGACAGTTTTAGGAGCATTCAAAAATTAAAAAAGAAAAACTGTGATAACAGAACTTGCTAATAAAGAGTTTTCAATGCACACGTTACAAGATAGAATCAATGAATATGCTTACTAGTGAAAAAACTGGGATAAAGTGACAAAAATAACAAGAAATTGTTTTATTTTTATTGCTTTTAATTGATATGAAAGATGCTCTATTACTGACATTTTAGTACTATATTGAACCAAGCCATGTTTCTGTACCATGGAATTGTAAATTAAGGTAATATAACAGACAGGTCAGACAAAATTCAAGGGACAAACCTGCATAAGTTTTGTGTCATGTCCAGTATAGACAACTATCCCATGAACCCACTGAGTATTTCTCAACTGAGCTCCTCGTAGAAGAATCTGATCAGATCCCAATGGAACAGTACTAGAAATAAGAAGTTTTACATTTTGACACTAAACCAGTCAAAGTCAATGATTAAATGTAATCAACATTTGTTAAAACTAATTTCTCAAAATTTACGTGATTATTGTTAATAGGTTAGGAACCTAATTTTCAGTTAACTTTTTGGAAGTTTTCACAGAGAAAGCTTGACAGATAAAAATCAGGCTAAAAATCTAAGCTTTCAAAAATATTACTTACCACTTAGTTTTTATTGTGGACTACTAATTTTGATATGGTACTACTAACCAAGCATACTGAAAGTAAAAATGTCTAATTCTCCCGTGATTTATGATTATCAATTTTTCTCCTAAATAATCTCTTACAAAATTGATTTTCAGAGCAATTTTCAAATGAAATAATTTTGTGAACTCTCAACTTAGTCTACTCTTCTAGTGAAATAACCATCTTTTATGAACACAGTTATTCAACATTCACAATAGCATCTCATGCGCCTTCTTTAAACTGCAAAACCAGGTATATTTTGTTCTGTTATTCTTTTAAAACTGTGTGTAGTAAAAGAGCAACACACCCTCAAAAGACATAGGAAACATTTAATTGTCTTAAATTCAGACAATGTCTTTATACATAAAATGTACGTCAAGTTTTTCTTAAAATACAAAACTTTTAGTTAAGTATTACTCTTTTCCATGGACAAACACACCCTGTTTTGCTACTTTTCTTTCTATAAATACCAGCGGGCAGTTCACACTTGTCAAAAGTGCTGTAGTGTTTGGAATTCTTACTTAAAACTACTATCTCTACTTGTTTGAAACCAACACATTATTAAGATCACAAATTAACTGATTAAGGACAGCAGCTGTATCTCTGATATATAAAATATAAAGCATCTGAAAAAGCCATGATATTTAGTAACATTTTGAGTAGCTCAAAGAGTATAGTCAGGATATGGAAAGCCCAGATCTGCTGGGTGCCATATGACAAATACTCAACATTGTGATCATACTCTGCTCTAATAAAGTGATGGTGCAATGACTTGACAGAGATCTCAAGTGTCTTATTTCCCAGCCTCAGCCTTCTTCAAATTGATTCAACACATCTCATTTCTCTTGCATTTTACATAACTACCGACTGTCACTAACATGCCTGGGGTGTATTCAGTAAAGGATGCTTTCAGGGGGAGAGGATGCTTTTAGAATACTTTCCTGGCAGAGGGTATATTAAGAGCTAGTAATTTCTGAGACACATGTGAAAACTTACACAACAAAATGTTTTTGTTAACAAGTACAAGTACTTCACTCTTATCCAAAATTTTAAGAATGTCTTCAGGAAAACATATACTTTAGGCCTGGATAACCAGAATTTGACCTTGTGTTCAACAATCCCCTTACCATTCACCAAGCTACTGTCAAGTCATAGCTTCATATAAACCAGGTTAAAGAATTTTTCTCCTTTCTCTAGCTAATTGTCTTAATGGACTAAAACCAAGCTGACATGCTTCTGTATACTCATAAGCATAGTAAAGAGATGCACACTTTGGTGATAAGCATTAGCTCACTCAAAGGCTGAGGATACCTAGAAAACTTTTGCCTCTTTTAGTTCACAGATTTAGCCAAAAGGCAAAAATCTGTAATGGTGCTATGTCTCCTTGAATACTGGATATCCAAAAGAAAAAAAAAAAGAATTTTTTTTTTTTTTTGAGTTGCTTTCCCATGAAGGGTAAAAGGAAAGACTGAAAGGCTCAACAAGATACAACATTTATGGCACTCCAATGACTTACTTTAAGTGAAAGAAGAGGGAGACACATTTTCAGTATCCTCTATTGCTTTTGCAAATATGTTAAGATGGCAAAGAATAAAGTGTAAATCACAGCTGCTGGATCTACATAATGTGGTAGGAAGGTCTAAAGATCTGGACAAATAAATATCAATTAGATGAATTTGCACTCCCTCTATTATGGGCAAAAAAAGAACATATCCCTGATTTTTCAGGCTGAAGTAAGGCCATGATCCAAAAAGAGTTACTTACCTGTAATTCTTTTTCACTGAAGGTAAATATATTAGAGCCACACTTTTGGAACTATCCTACTGCACAGGAATGATAGGCAAAATATTCCAAAACATAATTTCTCAAATGAAAAAATTCTTGACAGCAGATGGCGTCCTCCTCACATTCAGCCATCAGCACATTCAATATTTATTTTTTAAATAAAATTTTAAAAATTGAATTATTAGAGTAAAAAGGATAGTATGCTTTTCCTTCTAGCCAGGGAGGAAGAATTAATGTGTGGATCTGCTATAACTATTACCTTCAGAGAAGAATTACAGGTAAATGTTTTTCTCTTCTTTATGACAAGTACAGTGGAATTATAATAGCTCCACACTCTTGAGACTGAAAAATCCTGGAATGCATCTGTAAGAAATCAGTAAATAAAAAATGGAATATTAAGGGAAAAAAAAAAAGAGGTATTTAGTTAGTACTATATGTATCAGTCTAAAACCACAAACATGAACAATACTGGATATGGAGAAATAAATGCCTACCAAATAAATAAGAAATACTGTAAATCTTTGGGAATGAAGGATCCAGCAATTTTGGATCTAGCAATAAATCTTCTGTGAATCCACAGACGACCCTGACTATCAGTATTTGGTAAGCATTTCAGTATTTTAAGAATTTTTTGAGCAGTTTTACAAGCATGCAACTTTTACAAGTTGTAAGTGCACATTTTCTATTTTTAAAGCAACCTGCTTTCAGTAAACTAAGGTATTAAACATTTTTCAGCTACCAAATTAGAAGAATTTGAGGTATACAGCAATGGACTCTGTTCCACTTCACACTCAGGCAAAGAGAAAACAATAATTAAAAAAAAAAAAAAAAAAAGCATTATTTCTATTCAGCTTCTGTAACAAATGACATGCCTAAGAAGTGAGTTACTAGGTACATATTCCAGAACTGTCAGAATTTGATTAGCAGTCTCTCCTATTATCAATACCTAACGCTTTCTGAAGGACAACTAATAAAACAACTCAAGTTGTAGACATTAGAAGTAAGGTTTTATGCTTCTAGGTTTTCAAAAGAGTAAAGTCTAGCAGAGAATACATAAAAAAAGATTTATTGTTCATATTTTTACTTCAGTAGTTTAAGAACACGTAGCTGTCTACTGTATAGACTGAACATCCCAAGGTCTTCTTCCTTGTATTCACGTACCCATGGCCATCCAGCCTGATGTTTCCAACGAAGTCATAGAGATGTCGGTTTGGGCTCTCACACTCAATTCTGCCAGAGAGTTGCATCAAGCTTTCTGTGTCCTTGATGTCTGATGTTAGTGGCAAACCCTGTAAACAAAATTCATTTGTCATGACATTAAAAAACACTATTCAATAAGAAATCTACATGTTATAAACCTAATAGCAAGACCAGGAAACAGTTATCCCTATGGGAGCAAAATGGACCAGCTACACTTTACTGTCACAATTGGGTGCTACAGTGAAAAATTCACCTTGGCATCTGAAAATGACCAAGACAGGGTCATAATCTATCACAGAGCTCAGCAAGAATGTGCCTGCACACTGACAGCGCACTCAGACACTATCTGCAATTCCCTACCTGTCCCTGAAGGGCAATACTGGCCCCATCAGCTGCTTGCTGCAGGGCTTCTGCCCCATCATCTGTTCTCTAGAAACAAAGCCAATATCCAAACCATTTATGTTTCTACCTATTCTCCCAAAGAAAAACCTTAAAACAAAGCACAAAGAATGACTTAGGAGTAACTACTCATTCCTCCACTTTTACGATGCCAATAATCCATAGCTTTTTATTCAAATCACTAAATTTTCAGTCTTCTAGAATATCCATTAATGTAAGAGAATGTTTTTTAAGTATCAATAAAAATAATATTAGAAATGTTCCCAGAAATGAAATTCCTACCTGTCGAATTTTTAAGTTTGTCTCACCATCTAAGTTAGATGTTTCAATGTAGCACATGGCTTGTGGTTCACTATTAAGAGAAAAAAAATCCTGAATTCAAAATTATAATGGCAACATCCATAAACTTCCTGTAATCTTGTAATACTCTTTTATGCAAAGAGGTTTGTCTTATCAAATCTTCAAAACCAGAATAATTTACAGCCAAGTCTATAAAAACTAACAGTAGTTTACATTTTCAGAGAAGTTTGCCAAAGCTTATTTTCTTAAATGAAACATTGACAAAAGCACTTTACACAGCAGAAGTGTTCTATCTTTACACATTTTCTGAGTGTGAGGACAGAACATTTACTATTTAAATCTAAGACAGAAAGAATTTTTTATTCTGAATAATCAAATAAGTCATAAAAACCCCTTAACACTGAAAAGAATTAAGGTTTACTCTCTACACCACTTTAATGCTTCCAGTGTTTTCCTTCCTTCTAGCATGAAATTTGAACATCAATTATTTTTAAAATTTCCTTTATTAATGCAAAAGTGGCTACAGGTAAGTGATTTAATTTTAGATTATTTGCAGGATAATGTTAAGTAGGTTATTTTAACAACATTCTGTAAAGTACAAGCATTAAAGTGTGAAAAATTATAATAAGGTACATTCAGGCTACTGTTTTATTCTTGGCAAACTTCTCTAAAAATATAAATAACTTTTATTTAGCCTGCTTGGATGGAACCACCTGTGTAAGACAATTTTCACAATTCTAACATCTTTATTAGTTAACAATAAAAACCAAACAATATTTTTGTCAAGCATTTTTAAAACAAACTAAGGCAGCAAAGACATTTCAAGTGAGACACATGCTTAATTGCAAGAACTGTAGCAGATTACAGTGACCTCCAAACTAAGTTAAAGTTAGATCAAGGCAGGCCCATTGATTGGTTAGGGAAAAAACCAAGTGTGGTAAGAGTGCAGACAATAGCATAAAGCTGACATGTCTAAGAAACATGCATTTTGTCACAATACACAGGAACAACGCTGCTTTTGCCACCACATGCAGCAGAGATTGTGCAACATCCAAGTTTGTGCAGAGGGTCCTCTACCACTCCTACCAATGTTAAACTATATTCTTTGCTGAAAATAGCAAGCTGGTAGAAACATGTCTATTCCTCTTAAATATATATTCAACCTGGTGTTTAACTGTGTTTATTCAGTGACAACTTGTTCGATAAATTTTCATGGGGGTAGTGTAAAAACCAAGAGGACTGAAACAATTTTAACTTCTTGAAGTGTTATTGTGTATTTTCACTTTAATGATCTGTGATAAAAGAACCCTTTCTAATTTTATAAATATGTAGCTTTTGTTGGGAGAAAGGTGAATAGCAAAGCAAAGATTATCAACATGGCAGTGTTATTCATATTTGGTATATGAGGACCCACATACACGTATCCTGTGCAACTACTTTATTCTAACCTTGATGACAGACTGATGAGATCAGCTGGGAGATGTTCCCCATTGGTCACTTTCACTACTTCCCCTACTGCCACCTACACATCCCAGTTTGAAATGATTAGAACAGAAAAATAAGTGACAGGGAAAAAAAAAACAACAACAAAACAAAACAAATGAACAAAGACAAAAAGACAGAGTTTGAAATTATTATTCAAACAATACATGTTAATTAAAATGTCTGATGACAATTTTTTCAAAATCTATTTTATTCAGGTCAGAAAGTAAAGAGCTAGAACACTTTCATTGTTACTCAAGCGATTTATTTTACTGTAAGGCACAAACTTTAAGCTGCAGAACACACTGACACTGTACATAAACATAAAAAAGTGTTATGATTATTTCTCAACTGACCAAGTTTCCAGCCACTCCATACATCTATTAAAAAATAAAAGCCACAACAACCAATTTTCCAGCAGCTTTTGTGAAGAGCCAGGTACAAGTACCTTTTCTAGGTAGACATGCTGAAAATGATTTTGTATTTTTTTCCTGTTTGGCAAATTTTAGTGTACACTGAACTAGCAAGAACCATACAGAATTAAATCTCAGAGGTTTGTGTCCTTCACTGTAAGCAATTATAGTTTCCTAAAATAATTAAGATCCTCTTGTTCTCCAGAAACTGCTATTGCTGGTAAAAATATCCAGTATCATTAGTTTGAATTAAAACCAGGCCCACAGACTTGCATTGCTTTTGGAACCTAAAATGTAGCTAGGCATCAATAAAGGCCTGAAAGCAAAACTGATGAGAGTCTTCCAGAAGAAACATGGCCACATGGAGATGAGAGATGGAGGAGAGCAAATGCCAGTATGCAGGCAGAATTAGAGGTCATGTAGTACAGGGTTCTCTCCTGGAAGCAAGGCTGAAACAGGATCCTAGTAATATTACTAGGGAAAACATTTTAGCTGGAAGAAATGCCTGAACTGGGCCTAGAAAAGCAATTGTGATTCAAAGAGTCCCCATTGCAAACTAGATCCTAGAAGAAAAGCTGACAGGAAAATTCCATGTGAGTAATGATCATAGTTGGACACACATAGTTGGACACACATAGTGTGTTCTAATAAAGGCACTAAAGAGGGGTAAAACAAAGTGGAAACAGTCCTGACCAAGTCCAGTAGCAGCTAACTATTATTTCACTGTCAACTTGTGATACAAGATTCCTTTGGGGGTACAAGGATTGCAAAGTAAGCTTTTCAGGCAGTTGGTATTTCCTGTGTGTAAACCACAACTGTGATGCAAGTGTCCTCCAAATTTGAAAGGGCAAAAGTGTGAAGACATCTAGGAGTAAATTCAAATTGAGGGGATTACTCAGGAATATTATGAAGAAGCTGGTCTGAGAGGATGTAATCTCTTCCATCTGCAAGACACTATGGTTAGCATGACAGAAGCTATTATCAGGCCAACAGAAAAAGTGTTCTTACTGCATGGTGTATTGCCTGCAAAGTTCTTGGCGGAGAAGGAAAGATCTTGGTGGAGAATTTGTAAATGCTTCTCCAAGTACAGAAGTAAAAGGTTTACAGAGGAAACTCAATACAAGCTAAGTTTCGAATAACATTTGCACTGAAGACAGACTGTGGGGGAAATTTACAGTATTTTCTGGGAACTACTTACACATGATAATAATTTATTATAAGTGTTTTAGAAACAGCTGCACTTAATTTTGAGATAAAATGGAAGACAGAGAAACAATGTACTAGTCTATATCACAGTCTGTCAACAGAAATGCATAGGATCCTAACTTTATTAATTGTAATCATGAGTAGATTAATTAACTTCAGTGGGGTCATAGAGGGTTTATACCTAAATAATAGTCATGTACATAACACTTCTGCTTGTGCCAGAAAAAAAAATTACAATACATTCACATTTAGGTAATATCCATTAAAAAGGATTCTTAGAATCTGTTGTCTGTTGACCTGATCAAATAGATGTTGAAAAACATGCATCTCCCACTTAAGATGTGGATTTCTTAAATAAAACTGTCCAAGGAAATGATGATAAACAATCTCTGATTGTCCATGTAGAAAGGGTCACAGCATTACATGCTAAAAATTAAGTCTTGCCTCCAACTGATGAAATTATTCATAATATATGTAGTAGATAATAAAGTGAGTGTTCAGACAGTATTAATTTGATGATTCACATCTCATGTTCACTTTTTTCCCTGATTCAATTATGAAACTGGAGACTATAATTTAGAAACCATTTCTGTTCCCTGTAATATATCAATTTTGATATACTTATGGGATGAAATTTGTTGGGTACACATCAAAAAGTCAACATGGCTAAATATGGCAGTTGAGGTCCAATTTTTAGACAGGGAACCAGCCTTTTTTGTATTGTATTCAACAACAAAATTAACATACTACATTCTTCTTAGGGATAAATTGAATGCCAGTGTAATTTCAAAACTGCAATTGTCACAATTTAAAAAAAACCATTGATTTAAATGATGAATGACCAAATGAACACAAGCGTACACTTCAAAACAGCAGCACTTTTGTTTATTCTTTATTTCCTTGGAGCAATCACAATAAATAAATAAATGCAGGGTAGAGAAACCAGCCTCTACACTATAAGTATCAGTGGGCATCTCTACCTTGATGAGAGCAGTACAGTGTCAGCAGGTATATACTCTTTGCCTTTTATTATAACTATATCTCCAACATCTACCTGAAAGAAAACTGGGAATTGGTTAATGGTCTCAAACAAAATGTATTATACTCTTGTTTTAAGCACAGTAAATATTTACCTGCTGAATTTCCTAGCAAGACTGGTAGAAACTCACACACTTAGAGAAGTTAGATTGTACAACTAGAGTTCTGTCAAAAATTATTGGAATTCTTTGGAAATCTAATCTTTAATAAGCCTAATTAGCCAAATAAGCCTAATCTTTAATAGCCTTCCCTATGCAGTTTTTTAATTTGGCTGGTTTTGTAAAATACTTTACTGAAAGACTGAAGCTGAGTTAAAGAAGAAATTAATCTCACCTAAGACGACAGTTTTATTGCATCACACTTTATTCTTGCTTCTTCAAAGGTATAAGCCAATTTCATCTGAACCTTGCCTCCAAATTACACTGGGTCAAATTTTCTTCAAGTTTTCAGGTATGGCAACCATTAAAACTAAGTGTCTAGATGATAGTACAAAGTTTATCTTGAAAGATACCTTTAAGAGTCCCTTCCTAACCACTGCATAAACGTCTTTAAAGTTCTCATGATTTAAGCCAATGAAGTTCAACAAATACAGGAAATAACTAGTTTCCATAAAGAAGTTTCTGCCTTGGAAAACCCCATTATACTAAGGAAGTGAGTAATTTTGCCACAGCCATCATATAATTCAGCTTATTTCCACTGAACTTGACCAGTTTGAACTCATGCCATGAAAACTGATTTGACTTCTAAGTATGTTTTGAGAGACAAATATCAACAAAGGAAAAATAAAATACAAGAGATTATACATTTCCCATAATACCAGTTATTCTTCAACATTAATAATTACATGGAGAAATAAAACAAATATTAAATATGCATTATGCTCTAAAAGTGACCAATAAAGACACACACCTTTTCCCAGTGGACAATCTCCCATGCACCATTTCGTAGTACTAAAAAAAAGGAAAAAAATAAAGAATTTTTCACTTGTAACTGCAGTACACAGGTATGTGCTAGATTCCTTATGAAAAGCCCTATAGACATATCTAATCTACATAATATTTTAGAGCATACCTTGTTTCTATGAATTCAGATCAAGCATTTCAAATATATGGCACATATTCTTTATAACAGTTTTTGTGCCATTGAATCTTATTACAAAGTCAATGAGAACATTCTACAGGGCTTGAGAATCAAATAAATCTGATATAGATTTTATGATAATGTGTTTTCCAAAATAAATCAGTAATTGGAATAAAAAGTTCTGAAGTTAAAAAGTTTTGAAATTATTGGGGGGGGGGGTGAGAGGAATATATTCAATATTCATTAAAAGTGCCAGGAGGCTCACTATAGTTTATCTGTTCTGTTGTTATTGGCATATCAGAGAACTTAAGGATCACTACTGCCACCTCCTCCACACATATCTTGAAAATATCCCATGCTATTTAGAGTAGAATTTATTAATTTTTCCCTGGTAGTAACAATTAATATTGTAACCACATTCCACTATTCTATATTTAGAAGTGTTATATTTATCTAGCTTTAAGTGTTACTATTATGATACAAAAACCATGCCTTGTTGCCAGTTAATTGCTAAGATTGTTATTTTCAGAGAATAATAAAGGTAATGGTTTTTTAGTCCCAGTTGCTGAGATGGATGTGCAAAAAAAAAAAAGAAATGTTGCTACGTATCAATATTCAGATAATTTTATGAGATTGTTCCCTTTCACTGTGTTTTCCAGCTTTCAAACCATCGGGAAGCTTCAGTTCCCAATCAGGACCACATTCTTACACAAGAGCATGCTGACTTCAAGAAAGTGGATCAAAAATCTGGGACTACACATGGCCTTTACATTTAAATTTTCTTGGAGATTTTGTCCAGGCTGACTCCTTTTCTTGTTTATCTCAATGATATCTGCAGTCATTACTTAACCTGCTTAGTAAGTCTTCCCCTTCTTTCCCCCAAATGTATTAGTGTTGATATGCTCAGGGCAAAGGTAGATGGGGCAATCTCCCTTTCTGACAGTAAGCAATATATTTTAATGACTGCCTCACCAACCAGCTGATCATTATACAAAATCTATTTTGACAAACCATTTCCCTCCACTGGCAAAATTACAGATTCAGTGTGATGACTGGTTGTAACACTGTCCTAAGGAATCCAAGACATTTGATAATTGCGCTGCCAACTACCTATTTCCATCCCCTTGTGTCAGCAATACAGCTTCTAATACAGCAATACTGATGGGGCCATGGCACCTATCAGATGAAAGAACGGACATGAATTAAAAGTATACCTTGCAGCAGTCCAGACAACTACGTTTCACAAATAGTTGCACTATAATAACTGCCACTGGAGTTCTGTAGCTCTGAATATAAGTATGTCACCAGATGTGGCCAGGGGCTTTGTAAGAAGGGGATTCTGGTTGCAGAGGGAAGGTCCTGCCTGTCCTGCTGTCACCCCATGTCAAGGTGTGTGCCCTCACTGCTTTATGCATGCTGCCCCCAGGGTTTGCTGGGCCCTTTGATGAACCCTTTAATCCACTCCATGGAAGGACACTATCATTTTTTCTTTCTGGATTTCCTTCTTGCTGGTTTAACTGGTTAAAATCAGCACAAAACCAGATGAGTCAGACTCATGAAGACATGCTGAGCCACCTGAAATCTCAAGCGTACTTTAGCCCTAGCTTGATCTAGTAAGTTTTTAAGGACAATTAACACACACTAACATTCAGTTAAATCCATTTTCTTATGAGATCAAAAAAAAAGAAGCGGTGTTGTTATGCACCTTTTATATAATGGTTAGAGATCTTGCACCATGAAGCCTCCTGCAGCCTGATTTTCTCATTTGTATCTCCCACTTTTCAGCTGTCTCTAACAACTAATTTTCAAAAGCATTTTCCATCTGCTCTACAGACGGCTACTTCACCATACTACAGAAAAGCAGATTTCATCCTGTCAGAATGTCTGATGGTGTCCTGCTGTATCATACATGTATGCAGCCTGACACAACAAAAATCATCCCCAGTGCAGCCTAATATATCCAAATCCTTTACAAAAGGTTTTTTGATAGTAAACTTTCAGAAAGTTAATTACTTAAGGCTAACTGAGATACAGATCATCATTAAGTAACAGAAAGTTGAATGGGGACCCATATACAGAATCTACACATGCACATGTCATTTCACTACAATTTTGCTTGTTTAAAAGGCAGCCAAAGGTGGAGTAGCATTTACAACATATAGTGCACATCACTGCTTTTCAGGGTCACAGAACTGCTGAATACGTAAAACAAAGTAAGAGAGTACCACACTGATTAACTTTTTAATTATTGCTTTGACAACAGATTGTACTTGACAATATATTTAAAAATTGATTTGTCAGGATGCTAGGATCAATGCTGCACATTATGTGAATCCTGCATTAGCTTAAGAAATGTATTTCTCAGTGTGAACAGTATTTCATTTATCCTCATCGCACATTTAACTTCCAAGATACTCTTCTCCATGCATGGAACATTCAGGAATCTTAGAACAGTTACCAAAGACCTTGATGAGAGGTAACCAAGAAGAGTCAGAAAAGAGAGTAAAACAAACCTTTTATTAAAATTTTGTACACTCTGGATGAAAAGGAAAATTGGAAAGGTATTTTAAGATTTCACTGCCACCAAAACTGTTGCTTGAAATCTCAAAAGCTATGAGTGGTTGATGAAAGAATTTTGGATGTTGATATTAAGTTTTCCTTTGTTTTTTATGTATTGCTAAGAGGTAATCTGTTTCTCCAGGCCTGTCCTCTGGAGATTTCTATTTCTGTGATTTCAGTCAATAATTTTGTTTCCCCATCCTAATCTCTCTATACCTGCTACTGAGCTCAGTAGTTTCTACATGCTCAATAGTTTCCTAAGCCCCCATAAATTTTACAGTAAAGGTTTACATACAGTTTAGGCAGGCTTTAAAATTTATGTTTCCAGTATTTAGCAGTGCTACACAACTGTTTATCTTTAGGTGATAACCACATTTCTCCCTAAAAAAATTAATGGTTATTTTTATTATCCTACATCCTACCTGACAAGCCTGTTTAGGATCTACTAGTATCTCTCTCACTTTCCCAGTTTCATACCACTTTTCTTTATCAAAATCTATTAGAAAAACACATGCCAATATTTTGGGTTAGGGTACACTGACTAAGTATCTCATAGTTTTTAATCAAACTGTTACATAGATTTAATAAAAAAGCCCCAACAAATCAAACCCAAAGTAACTCCATTAGTCTTTATCCACAGTTTTGAAGCAGCATAGAAAGATAGTTCTATTTTTTTTTTTGATGGTTCCTTCCTGTTGCTGGCTGAAAAAAAAATATATTTGTACTCAGAAATGCAGACTTTTAATTATAATGTAGGTCCATTAAATATACAGATGATTACGATCTTCTAACAGTGACAGTATGACCTGTGCTAAATGAGTAAATGCTCAAGTTTCTTAGGAACCTCACAGCCTTAATCTAGAACGCATTCTATTTTGTGGGGCTAACATCACTGCCAATTATTAGTTCAACTGTTTACATTAGAAATTTTGAAATAATCTGCACATGCAATTTCCCACTCAGTTATGTCAGTAGTTCAAGTTGTCAAATTCAACCCCCCCCCAAAAAAGGTTAAAAAAATTTCCTACCTTGAGTTTGTTTCTTGTTCACTGCATTATCAGCTTTATGTCTTTTCTAAATTAAAAATGCAGAGTGGTTAAAGACTTTTGTTGATAAGATAAAGGTTTCATACTTCTAATAAAAACCCCATCTATTAGCCCCTCCTACTCATCTATTCAATAAACCATATGAGTATTTAAACAGGACTATTAATTACTTGCATACTTATGAACACCAGGAAAGTCACATCCAGTTCCAGGCTAATTACACTGTACTAAAATATCCTTTCATGTGGGCTATCTCTATCTGAAGTCAGGCAATGACTGTGTAAATATAATGACTCCACTTCTACAAAGCTGCCTGCAGACTTCAACAATAGTAACAGACAAACAAACAAAAACTCAACAGCAAACAGCACACCCCCCAAACAGGCAATGATGCCCCTCAGTTTTAATATAGCTGTGAGACATCTTTTGACAGCAATCTTTTGATACAGCTATTAACAGCCAGCATTTTCAAGGTATGACCAAACTCAGATAAAAAAAGCTTAGGAGAGTACTAGTTTAAACACACTATTTAGGATTCATGAACTCAGTTTTTCTTGAGCAGGAACATGTTTCAAAAAATTAATTTAAATAGGTACACTTTTTAAACAAATGTTCAGAATTCATGCCTTTGTGATACAAACAAAATCAGAAGCAATCTTGTAAAATGAAAGAAAAGTAAGTCAAGATACTCGAGTGATTTATTGACAATAAAATGTAGATTTGACTCTGAGCTAGAGGTTCTTAAAAGGCTACCTTTTAACTTTGCAAAATTGAAATATTATTTTTTACTAGATTTTCATAGATTACCAGCAGATTCTCCTTTCAAAAAGATGACTGACTGTACAGATAAATAACCTTTGATCAAAGGGAAATCATAACTTGACCATAGCAGATGTCTATTTGCCCAGAGGGTGAATCTCCTCCATTTTGAAAAGTGTTTTGAAAAGTGATTAATATCCAGTGTTTCTGAGGTATGATAGGTGAAAATCATTGGAAACAGTTGACAATCTAACACTGCATGTCACAAATCTTGCTAAAACCTTTGAAGCATATATGGAAAACACATGCTGTTCATGAATATTATCTTCTGCTAATGTCTTTCTCTTCTTGGTATTTCATTCCAGAAAGAGAAACATTTGGTTCTTGAGCTAGGAAGTATTATTTTGACATGTGTATTTTTTATTATCAGTATACAAGGTTCCTATTCAAAAGCTTTAATATTAAATGAAGATTACCATTCATGGAGATTCTAGATATTTCACTGTGTAAAAAAACTGAGACATAATGAAAATTAATGGTTAAGGAAAAACATTTTGAATATTTTACTATGCAGAAAGTGGTCAGCTTTCTCAGCAAAAAAATGGTACAGCTGTCTTGGTTTTAGGTATCTCTGTAACATTTGGTAATGAGAACTTTATTTAGCTGGTATATGCAAAACCCACTCTACCTGATTCCTGTCTTTCTCCCCTGCCACACCAAACCGTACACATCAAGTTGCAAAGAGCAAATGGTAGAAACAAATAACAAAAGAAAAGTGACTGGATGAGATAATTTTAAAAAGGACACTTTGTACAGTAGCAGCAGCCTCAGTTTTATATTTGCCTAGACACTGACAGATGGTGTAAGTCTGTAAGCATTAACAGCAGAATGGTTAAAAATATCTAAAAGAACATGAATTGCTTTTATGGCTTTTTTATTTTTTAAAGGGATTTTGTTTATGTAAAGAGAAAGCAACAAAGGCATTTAAGGAGAAGCTGACTGTAAGGCAGCAAAAACTAGAAATGCCAAATAGAAGAAAAATATTTAATGTAAACCTCATTGTGTCTTGCAGGACCACTTAACTCGGTGATCCAGGAGCTTCATACAACCTAGGGAGCCTACCATCCATTCACAGAGGTAACTGAGGAGAAAACTGATCAATGAAGGCAGCATGTGACCAACCACTCTCCATTCCAAACCTCCTTTGCAGCTCAACACTCTTCCTCTTGGTCATTTTTCTGCACATACATTGTAATTCTGCTCAAACACAATAAATCTGGTCTTCCCAGGGAGCTTACTGTTTGTGTGCAAGGAAAGACTACACTACCTGCAACCCTTTCCAAAACTCAAAGGGAAAAGCCCACAAACAGGAACACTACTCCTCTAGTGTACAAGACACTCTGCTGTATCATGACATATCTAATGTCTTGTCCTTCTCATAACATACCTGCAGAACTAAAATAAAACTAAAGCAGATAAATTCTTAGCATCTGGAGTGATTTGGTAAATAATTAAGATTACTTTAACTCCTTAGATACAAAAGACATCAATTAAAAGACTCAATTATTTTAAGCAAGTTAGAGAGACAGGTTTCTATTGTATGCTTTTAGTGAAGAGAAGGAAAGAAGGTACTCAGAAAACCCCAACATCTTTTGTATGAAGTGAAACAGGGACTGAAATTCCTGTCTCTCAAAATAAAATAAATCAGAATGGACACTTCTGTGTTTACAATGTCCCACCTCTTTTGAAGTTTTCTTGAAATGCAAGAAGAAAGCAAAACAACCACTACCACAAACAGTTACTGGAAAGAGTCTAGGAAAGCCTGGCATAGGTGCCTAACGAGGACCAATTGTATGTCGGTTCCTGGCCATCAGGAGTCAGCAGATCACACTTGGCACCAAGAAAATGCTAGCATTTAGGAAATGCTAGCAGTTAATTGCATTGGACTGGAGGAACAGGAAAAAAACTGAAAAGGACTATTCCTCATCTGTTTAAAAAAACATGAAAAGTCACAATGGTGAAACAAAGGATTTTATGTATGGGACATTAGAAATAAAGAGGTGCATCAAATACTTGGACCTGGAAACATTTTGTAATATTCTAAATGAACAATATGATAGCTATTTACAAAATATTGCTATTAAATACTTACAATATCCTCTATTATCTCCTTCACTGCAGCTACAGCTAAAATAAATAAGAGAGGAACCAACGTTGTGTAGCGACCTGTTGGTGATACATCTGGTATTTGCTATTAAAAAAAAGAGAAAAAAATATTTTGCATTGTTGGTTGAAAACATTTTTAATACAAGACACAGTACTTTCTGTACAAATAAAGACACGAGTTCACTTTTTAGTTAATTATTTTAGTCAATTTAGTTAACTATTTATTTAATTATTTCCAAGAGAGCTTTATATCTTAAATTCAGAAGCAGCTGATACAATAAAAGAACATTTGCATTTTAAGCAGTATAGTGTTCAATGGTACTATTTCCAGAGGTTTTAGTATTTGCAAAATATTCACCTTCCTTTTCTGTGTTTCAAATTAAATTAAAATACATATTTATAAAATATCACTAAGCTTTCCAATTTAGATTTTTGTTAGAGTAAACACTAGTCCAAGGTATTTTTGCTTCTTTACAGTCCTAATCTCTTAAGAGATATTTTTAATCATACTAGATATTAAATGATAAATTTCAAATAGCTGCCAGACTACTGTAAAAAAACCCCATTTTTGCTAGCCAGGTATGGGCACAGATGATGCAAGCAAACATGTATGTAAATTGTGAGAAAATGCAGCTGCTTATGTGATATACATGGATAGTTATCCATAATTGTCTTTATATTGATTAGAGTACTTAATGGCAAGACTGATACTTGAAAAGATTGCTGCCCTAACAGACTTATGGGTAAAGCAGTGTGATGACAATGAGAACTCTGCAAGAGAAGAGTACACTAACTAGTGGTGCCCCAAAGTGGTTAAAAGAGATCCTCAATTTATCATAAATGTTTTGAAAAACAGCCAGTGTTACTCATGAATTCTACACATTTCTTTTTGCTACCTCCATATTGTGCTTCTCAAAGAAAACAGGATGTTATAATATGCTTCTTGTAAGACCAATATAGATCTATCTTCCAGGTTAGAAGCTAGATGTTTTTCAAGGAATTAAATGGCAATGAGGCCAAAAGCTACTGTTCAGTAAGTGACTATATGTTGGCTATAGAAGAAAGGGATCTATCTCTTCTCCAGCTATTCCCACCTTTTCATTCCTTCCTAATTCCCATTACAACTGCATGTTACTTTGCAGGCAAAATCTGAAAGCAAAAAGGTCACCAGCCTGTACTCCAATCCCACTCTCCTCTATTTCCTTCTCCTGGCAATGTAGGCTCACTGATAGCCTGACACACTAATGGGCTTTAAAGTCCTAACACTCCACTTGCTAACACTTCTGAAACCTTGTATTCTTTGTCTCTACCTTGAGGTGCACAGTGGCATCACAGGGAATACTGCTGGACCACTGGATTAACCTGAGATGCCCAATGGGGTTAGCAAGATGTTTATTTAGAAGCCACAGGCTTTCAGGCAGAAAATCTAATGAAACCCTGAACTTTCCCCCCCCCCTAGAAAACAGTTGTAAGCTACTTATGCAGGTGCAACATAAAAAAACTGCCCCAAGCACTTAAAGTAGAAGCAAAGTCATTGGAGTAAGGACAGAGAAATAAACTTTGACTTTGCAGAAACATTTGAAGTGAGGAAGCAAAGAGTACATATTGTAGTTTATGTGCCATTTTTCAGTAATTTTTGTTTGGTATGTCAATCCCTAACATAATGACATCCTAAAAGACAAATCAACATATTGTAAACAATGCATTTGAAATCAAGCAGAAAACGTTTTTCTATCAAATATGTTTGAAATGCAGAACTAGTCAATGGTAATTACGACTTCACCTGAACACAGTTCAATTTTTCATTTATCATCAACTAATGCATTGAAAGAATAGCATACAAAAACCCCACAATGTTTTCAACCCCAACTATCACAAAACTAAAATACAGATGTACAAAATGTTATGCACTTCTTCAAAAAAGTCTCAGTAAGCTGGGTCAGGGATTCCACTTTACAAACATACCTAATGAAGCTACGGTGGTGATATAAACAGACTATGTGCTTCCTTCCTAACCACTACATTGATTAGCTGGTTTACAGGAAATAGTTGCTGTAGTATTGGACTCCATAACTGGTTTTGTTTGTCCAGGCCCAATTTCAATCTTTAAGAATAAATAATCACTTCCACCCAGCTGCAATTCCTGTCCCTCAAAAGAACTTACAGGAATAAAATTCATATAGTTCAGTATGTTTTTAGACATTACCCTCTAGAAGAAATGCCAACTACAGGTAACAGTTTTCTGTATATGCCAGATATTTTAAAATGGGATTTTCTTCTCACAAGTCTTTTTGACTCAACAGAATTTCAACTATACTTAACCTGTTTTATAGAAAAATCTTTGTGTGCATTTTGTTATCTCCAAGGAGCAAGAAAGCCACAAACCCAAGCATTTTATTAAAGATATGTCTACATGATATAGCTGTTCTGATAGGCCAGCTAGCTTGGAAAGAACAGTACAGCAACCTCAAGTATCTCAGTATCTCTATCTCTAATATAAATGGTGTCTTAACAAGTTTAAAACATTAGAATCTTATTGTTGATCTTACCTGAAGCAATGCAATAAAAAGAAAAAATGCATTAGCAGCTCTTCTGAACTGGGAATAAAGGAACCTTGGCAGGAATGTGATTATGTTGTACTTTGCAGTGCTGAGAGGAAGAGACAAAACCACATGCTATTATTACAGAACAGAAATATCTTCAAATGTATTCCTTCCCTCTCAGTTATACAAGCTTCCAAATGAAACAGCTTACTTTTTGATTCAAAACTGATAAATACTGGATATTAAGTTGCTTTTGCTAGGCTGGAAGAAGAGAATAAAATTTATCTTAACAAAACAATCTCTCCTAAGCCATCCTTAACAAAATGTTTGAGCTCCTATCTCTCTGTCAGCCTTTTACATCTGTTTAAGAACAGACCACCACCATTTAAGGTTCTAAAACAATATATACAAAAACAATCGTGCCAAGAACTTTTAAGCAAAAGACTTGTAAGAGTATTTTAACTTCTATATAAGTCAGTCATATTTACTTTGACCTTGCATAAAACTGTCAATATAAGGGGGAATGAATGTATCCTTCAAAAGCCCTCTACTCCGGAAGCAAAAGACAGAAGGACAAGTTGTATACACCAAGAAATAGCATATAAAGTTTCTCAAGGTCATGGAAAATCCCACCACATTATTCTCAATGTCTACACAAATTATGCACATTATCAAAGGTACCTTCAGAAAACAGACCTACTTGGGACAGAGGTGTCTTTGCCGTTAATTTCCTTTGAATTTTAACAACAGAAGTGAGAATATTATCAGATCTAAACACAGATTACTTATGTATTATGTAATTTAAGTTTAGTGTGTGACTTAAAAATCATCAAAAGCAAACAAAAAACCCAGCATAAACCATCAGCAAAGTCCCTAAAGCCTGAATCTGAAACTGAACACTAGTCTCATAGGCAACCACAGCATCTTTGTAACTGGCTGACTGAAAAAGCCAAGTGTTTCCAAAGCACAAACAATGCTGTGCTCAAGTGCAGTACATCTGCATCAGCATTCAGCTGCCAGGAATAGGTTCAAAGATAAACTGAACTGAAACCTGAAGAACAAATGCATCCTCTAGGGACACATTGATGGCACAGCTGTAAAACAGCTGTATCCTCCCCACTCCATTCTTAAAAAATCAAAGGTCAAGTTTGTAACTGAAACAGCTTACTTGTCTCCTCATTTCACTTCATTCCTCCTTCCAGTGTCTAAGACTCTCATTGGAGGCCAGTAGAAATGACAGAAGTAGAATAAATGAAAGCTTTTCAATTTCGCTATTCAGCATGCAATATTCTAGTGTTTTTGTTAATACCTGACGTGATTATTGCAGAATTTGGTTAGCTGGGGCTGATTGATGAATATAGTTCTCACTTCCTCTTGATCAGCTAGGGAAGTTTTCTCTGAAACATCCTCTGTCTTCTCATAGCCTGTAAAAACACAGCATGATTTTCCATATAAATACATTTACTCACACAAGATTCAAGGAACTTCATGAGACAAAAAGGACATTTATTGTGAATGTGACCTCAATGTATTTGCATTTCTCACAGGTAATGACCCCTGGAAAAACAAAAAAGCCTTTTTTATATATTCAAGATGCTCAGTAAAAACCTACACTCCCCACAGACCATCCTTACCTTGCAAAGATCAATTAGAGTGGCGTAACCTGAGACCTGCCAGCTCCCTCTGCACTCATGACTGCATCTTATTAGATCTCATGGACTTTTGTATTGCCAGTTTGTTTAACTGTTCCCTAAACTGATCATTCTCCACCAATGCCAGTCTTTTTTGTTTCAGACTCTCTAACTGGTATCAAGAACCTGTGGTTCCTGAAAGCTGATCTTATCAGTAGAGACCAAAGGGGAGAAGACACTGTTTACTGCATCCTGTTCTGTCTTTTGTTTCCAGGTTCCCTGAGGCACCACCTTTCCCAGTCATCATCTTCCTGCTGTTAGATCTGAAGGAGAACAAGAATGGCATCTACAAGCCACTCACCAGGTTAAACCCCAGGTAGGCTGTGACTTTGCCACCATCTCTCTCTACTCCTCTAAAGCCACCTGTTGCTGCTTTGATCTCTTGTAGGTTCCCCTTTTTAAATGTGAGCTTTGTCAGGGACTCCTTGCTAATTCATAGAATGGTTTGGTGTGGAAGGAACCTTAAAGATCATGTAGTTCCAATCTTCCTGTCATGGGCAGAAAACCTTCCAGTCAATCAGGTTACTCAGAACACCATCCAGCTTGGTCTTGAACACTTCCAGGGATAGGGAGTCTGCAACCTCTCCAGGCAACTTGTTCAATGCCTTACCGTCCTTAAAGATTTTCTTCCTAATATCTAATCTAAACCTACCCTCCTTCAGCTTAAGGTCATTCCCCCTTGTCCTATCAATAAATGTCCTTGTTAAAAGTTCTTCTATGGCCTTCTTGCAGGCCTCCTTTAGACACTGGAATGCTGCTAGGAGGTCTCCTCTGAGCCTTCACTTCTTCAGGCTGAACTCTCTCAGCCTGTCTTCGTACACATGTTCCAGCCCTGTGATTAACTTAGTGGCCTTGCTTCAATAGGTCCATGTCTTTCTTATGCTGGGGGCCCCAGAACCGGATTCAGTACTCTAGGTGGGGTCTCACAAGAGCAGAGAAGATGGGCAGAAGCTCCCATCTGCCCATCAAGGTGCTGACACCTGGACTTGCTGGTCACACCTCGTTTGAGGCAGCCCAGGATATGGTTGGCCATGAGGGCTCCAAATGCATGTTGTCAAATCCTGTGGAGCCTCTCATCCATCAACACTCCCAAGTACTTCTACTCAGGGCTGCTGTCAGTCCATTCTCCACACAACCTGTATTTGTGCTTGGGATTGCCCTGACCCAGGTGCAGGACCTTGCACTTGGCCTCGTTGAACTTCATGAGGTTCACACAGGCCACCTGTAAAGACTGTCAAGGTGCCTCTGGGTGATCCCTTCCCTCCAGCTGTCAACTGCATCACACAGCTTGGCATTGTTAGCAGACTTGCTGAGGGGTCACTCAATATCACTGTCCAAATCACTGACAAAATGTGGAAAAAAGCCAGCTCCCATACCCATACTGACTGCTAAGGAATGTCAGCTGTCACTGCTTTCCACTGAGCTGTTAACTGCAATTCTTGGAATGCAACCATTCAGCCATTTCTTTATCTACTGGGTGGTCCATCCATCAAATCCATGTGTCTCTAGAGACAAGGATATTGTGTGGGACAGTGGCAAATGCCTTGCTTCATCCAGTCCTTCTGCCACCTTGGCTTGATTTTGTGCTCATTGTGATAGATCAATCTTGAGCTGGAAGGATGTGATCACTGGAAGCCAAGGCCATTAAGCTGGTTAATCTTAATTGGTTGATCTCATTGGTTAATGAGATTCCTTCACTTGGTCCAGATTTTCTTTGTGACAGTAGCCAGATTATTCCCAGAGAAGTGGCGTCAGTATATTCTTCATTCTGTGTGTGCTTAACTTGAAATAGTTTTATTAAACTCACTGACATCCCAGCACCTGCCTCCACTAGCCAGTGAAAGTTGAGCTTTCTGTATATTCTTCTATGGTCTATGAGGAATCTTGTGCCAGCCTGCATCCCAATGTTCATCTGTAAAAAGGGACACCAATGTATTCTTCTCTCTCAAGGCTTTTCAATAATGTTTTGTCAACCAGTCAGCCACTACATTGCTGACAACAGGCCTAACCAGTCTTCAGGCTGGAGCTTGTAAAGTACCAACAGGTATAGCATAAATCAATCACCATAAAGTTTTAACATGCTACCATTAATGTGTGTATATAGTTGCTTGTTAAATATACACTATATAAACAATATATTCTGTATGAGAATAAGACACTGAAAACTCCTATGTTATAATGCAACTGAATACAACAGAATGTATAGCATGCCAAGGATAATTAGAGCTGTACATGAAAACTCAACACTTATTTCTAGCACGTTCTGTAAATGCTTGCAAACATATTAGGCAAAACCCAAGTCATTATCCAGTCCACTGGCCCAGTATATACTGGCCTCTTACCTATTAAAAAAACCTTTCGGACACTACTTTGCAAGGTCAAGTCTCCACACATTGAGAAAAGGCTCAGGAGAAACTTTTTAATTTCATCCCATTTCCCATTCATAATTCACAGACTCTATTATTATACAGGAAATCCCCACTACTACATTCACCCTCTGCAATTTCTCTATTTCTTTCTTCACCCGATGAAAGGCACATGCATTCAAACATCAGTATTTATCTCAAGAAGTCTCTTCAAAGGACAGCCAGCCTAACAGACTTAACAGGTGCCAATCAAATACTCAAGGAACCATACAGGCTCATTTGGCAGCCTAACCCAGAAAAAAAAAATCTTCAATAACAACAAATTGCAAATAAATAAATAACCAATGAAACAAACAAACACAGCCCCCAAACAAATGAGAGTGTCTTTCAACAAGAGCACCCACTGAAGACCATATTTTGATTCCAATAATAAATTTGGAAGCAGCATCTCTCTTCAAACACTCAGTATTTGCAGGGACTCCTCCTAAACCAGTCTTGATTAAAAAGTTTCTGTATTAGTAAAACAACAACAGTAAATTCCATACCCGTAATTTTTCCTTTAGGTAGGGTAGTTTAAGACTTTCAGCTTTCATTCCTTAAAACAGTCTCATTTTCATTACAAGATTGTACTGTTACATACATATGTACTACAATATAGAAATAAAGGGGAGGAAAGAAAACCCTCAACCAAATTGCTAAAAGGATTTTAATACACTCTTCTTCATCATTAAAAACTTCTTTTTTATTTGCTAAGTAGAGCTTTTGAAACCTCTGAAAGCTGATGCTGTAGAACCTCTTATACAACTAAGTGCTGTGGTTTAACCTGGCAGGCAGCTAAACACCACATAGTCACTCACTTGCCTATCCCAAGCATGGGGGCAGAGAATCAGAAAAAAGGTAAAACTCATGGGCTGAGATAAAAACTGCTTAATAGGATGGAAAAAGAAGGGAAAATAATTATAAAAGAATAAACAGTAATGCACAATTGCTCACCAACCACTAACCAATGTCCCTCCAGTTGCTGAGCAGCAGGCTGCCAGACCCCTGCCAAGTCTCCCTGGTTTTGCTGTTCAGCATAATACCAAAAGGTCTGGGATACCCCTTTGATCAGCTGGGAGGCAGCTGCCCTGGCTGTGTCCCCTCCTTAACCTTTAGAACTCCCAGCCTCCTCCCTAGCAGGGCAGTATGAGATGCTGACAAGTCCTTGATTTAGTGTAAGTGCTGCTCAGAAACAACTGAAACATTAGTGTGTTATCAACATTATTCTCACACTAAATCCAAAGCACAGCATTGTATCTGCTTCTAGGAAGAAAACTAGGTCCATCCCAGTCAAAGCCAGAATAGTCTGTTTGCTAGCTCATATTTCTGAAGCATGTGGGATAGTTCGAAGATGGAATCACTATGAAGAAGAAAGTGTCTTCAGAATTATTTGTTGCAAAGCCATGACAGACCTTCAGTGACAGAATAGGCATTGGGAACCTGACCCATCAGTCTGTTCTTCTGAGGAGTCAGAGCACAGAAGGGAATTTAAATGACCTGCTTAAACCTGTTGGTACCACTGAGATGGCCAAGCCTGTCTAGAACTAAACCAAGTTTTCTCCCTGTTGTGAAATAAAGCCCAGTCAAAAGTGACTATAATGATCTCTGTTGCTTTTCGTTCTTTTCTTCTCTCTCCGACTTCCTTGTTTTCGCCCAGTTACCGTTTCCCAGAGCGCTGGCCAGGCGCTTCCAGGAGCCGCCGGAGAGAGAGAGAGAGGCAACAAACACCTTTGTGGTTCGTCTGATATGGACAGAGCTGTTTAGAGAGTGCGAGCAAGACCGAGATAAAGAGACTCAAGAGACTGGACACTTGTTGTGCAGTCCAAAGTAGGTTGTATTTGCCCGATCGCCGCACATACAAGTGACCCCGATCTGGGGTCCAGACAAAGGTTTTATAGGGGAAAATAAGAGATAAGGTGAAACCAATAGAACAATGCCCAGTGTGATTACATTATAAGTAAAATCCAATGGGAATAACTCCAGGGGGAAGGATGAATACACGTAAAAATACAGAATAGAAACTCCAGCTTTAGGTTTAGGAAATAGAAACTCCCATCTCAAATTCACAAAGCCCTTTTGCTCCATCTGCGTAGCTGCACACTGCAACAGATCTCTAAATCTGGTAAAATGTTATATAGTCCTAAAGACCATAAGTAGAAATACCTAAGGATACATTAGGCACTACAAAACCCGATAGTCTGCTGAAGACTATCTGATGACCACTATAGAATTTCAAAATACATTCCTTCTTCATGTGAAAGTCATCTCATCTTACCCCAGTTCAGCCTCGCCTAGATTTTGTATAAGAACACCAACAAGAACTAGTTATTACCTACTAGTTTTGGTAGGCAGCATCATCATGGCACCTCAACTCTCTATCCTTTCTCAATGACCTAATATAGTTCACTGAACTCCACCAACACACAGAGGAAAAGGATTAATGCTTCAGTCTTCAGAGAATCCTAGTAAGACTTGAGAACAACAATTCTACTTTTCCAGAACCTCTCAAAAGAAATAGAATTATGTGAATAATCCAATTTCATATTATTTAATAGATGCATATATTAACTGTGAAGCTATATATAGCTAAAATAACCACAGTTAGTTACTGTATTTAATAAAGCTTTATGTAGGCCACTCTACTCAAAGGTTCCCCTTGTGTTTTACAATTGCAGAATACATGACATCAATTTCCTAAATTTGTTTAAGAGAGCCAGATCTTCTGTGCCTTGAGTGAGACTTTATTGATACACACACCACTTCAGAATGGTCAGCAGCACCTATTTCTCGCAACAGGATAACAGACACAAAAACCTATCAAAACATGGTTATAAGCATGCTTGGTTATCCTTCATCAGCCATAAAGAATTTGCAGAGGTTTGGAAGAATGGCACAAAATTAGTAGTTCCTTTCTGCTAAAATTCTTTTCTCTACACAGGTAACATGTTGGTTTACAGACCCTAAAACACCTACAATTTTTATTTTGCAATAATTTACAGACTGTAGTGTCAATTCTTCTGTGCAGCTGTTGACCACTTCCTGGGAATGCTACATCTGCACATCATTCTGACAGTTCTGATTCGGTTTGTTTCATCTGAGCACATCATTTATGGTGTCCAAGAGAGTCCAACCTGGTAAGGTAGTTCATGATCCATAGAAAAGGTCTCTGAAGCAGAAATTAGTTGCTGGAGCGACAGGAGAGAAAAGTGAGATTTTAAACCCAAAGATACAATACAAAAATTCTAGAATAAGGAAAGTAATACTATCTGTCAGACCCCCACAAGTCTTAGGCCAAGGAATGGTCCACACCATGACAGAAGTCATGGAAGCTGTTGTTTGTGATTACAGTATTACTAGTGTTCCAAGAACACAGAGGGACCCTGCCAGCAACAACTCTGCACTGGGAGTAAGACTTTGGTGGAGCTCTCTGAAAGCAGCCTTATCATCACTTGGCATAGTGCTTATCTAAGAGACTTGGGTGGTTGCCAGAACTAGGGTTTGACAGTTCCTTTATGTCCCTGTCAAATACACAGCAGAGTGCTGGGGTTCTCTCTTTTAGAAAACAGTAGCATTTACAAAGAGCTGTTTAGGAATGTCAGCTATGTAGTCTAAATATATGGAGTATATATAAATCTAGATCAAATTAATTAGTGTCACATTAATATAAGACTAAGAAAACAGTAACAGATCTCAAATTTTATTGAGTAGTACTATATATATAGTAAAGTACAGTATGAGTCATAGAATCAACTCGACTGGTGTAATGAAAAAACTATCATGTCATTTTGTAAAAGTTAAGTTTCTTAAAAGATGCTTTATACCTACTGTCAGTCCTAAAGAAAGTGGTTTTGTTAAGCTTCTTAAACCCAGTATTTAACTCCATCACAGTCATTCAACCTTGAAAAATAAACCAGACTTTATTTTTTTCCCCTTTTACTGCAATTGTAAATCTTAGATAGCCAGTTACCTTTAGGGAACACCACATTTATTCCATTAATAACCATTAAGAGTTCTGGAACTAGATAACTTTAAAGAGAGCACCAATTTTACCAATTTATTTATGCAATGCTCAGCCTGCAGTGAAAACCAATTGTCTGGAACAAGGGTAAGTGAAAAAGAATTGAAATTAAGCACTGAAAAATTGGACATTTAACTAGTCTCATTATATGCACCTACTAATCACTCTGAGTATACAGGACTGCTGCTCTGGTTGTAAACACATTTCAGAAGTGTTCCTGAAAGGATGCACTTTCTCCCTTTCTTCTTAGAAAGATGCATCCTTCTATTCCTTTGCCACTAACATTTCCCAGGCAGAGGCAGAGCCAGACCTCCTACAAACCTAGTTTTGGTGGAGGAAGGCATATGACATGGTAAAACTGGAAAAGAACATCAATCTAACAGCCCACTTCTAATCCATGTTTCTTTGTGCTTTTCCTTGCACAAAAATTAAATAAAATATTCTTTCTTTGGAAGAAGGAAGAAAGATACAGGGAGGAAGTTTCTGTCTCCCTATAGCAAGCAAAGCACAACAAAGCAAAAAAAAAAATCAACTGGATATATGGTTTAAGCAAGGAAACTTTCAGACAAGGGGATAAATCAAGCATAACTGCCTCAATACTTCTTATGCCATTACTGGGACATTGTTATTGTTACCTACAGCAACCAAAAGTGACAGGCAGTCCCAACATACTGCTGCTTTGGGGTCCACGATTTCAAATGTTACTTTTGCAAAAAAGAAACCTTATAGTAATAATCCCACTGCAATGATTCTTTTCACAAGGCAGCTGCTGACACGTTGCCTTAGGTTAAACAAATCCACTTAGGCACGAGACCTCAGCACTGTCTGAAACTTCCCGGCACGAGGCGCCTTATCAGAAACGCTTGTGTCTGATGATGAGCGCACACATACATGTTACACACAAAAGAGGGATTCCGGCTTATTCCCGGGCCGAGGACCCCAGGCCATGAGCCCCCGCTGCCGCTTGGGGCCGGCGGGCCGAGCAGCCGCACACGGCGGGGAAAACGAAACCACCGCTGCCATCGCTGGGGGACAAAACGCTGCCCGGGGCTCACCGGATAAAGACAACCATAAATACGAGGCCTCCCTGAGAAGCCGGCACCGCTCACACCCTAGGCTGGGGTCGGTGCCGCCGCAGCCCCACCGGGGGCGCACGGCACGACAGGAGTCGGGGGTGAGGAGCGCGGCGGCGGCGCGACACCGGCTCCCACCGCCCCCTCCCGGCCAGGCGGCGCAGACCCCGCCGCGGCTCCGCGCCGGAACGCCAGCCGGGCTCCCCGGTCTCTCCCTGCCGGCGCGGAGAGGCGGGCGGCTCTTACCCTCTGCGCGGGAGCGGATCTCGGACACCGTTTTCTGCACCGCCGGCATTGCCGGGGCGGTGGCGCGGCCGCCTCCCTCCAACGGCGCGCCCTGCACCTGCCGCGCGCCGGAGCGCGCCGCTGCGAGGCCCGGGGCGAGGGCGGCGGGTCCCGGCGGCGGCGGCTCCTCCGGCAGCCCGAGGCGGCGGCTCCGGCAACCCGAGGCAGCGCCTCTCTCCGCCTGCGCCTCTCCCCGCTGGCGCCGCCGCTGCTCACTGACAGCCGCGGCGCCCGCGCTCCGCACTCGCCGGCCCCCTCCGGAACCTACCAACTCCGCCCCCCCTCCGCGCCTCCCTGTCCCGAGGCGTCCTGCATCGCTATCTGCCCGTGCCCCGGGCTCGGGCTTGTCGGGTCACCGCGCCTAACCGGTCACCGGCACTATGGCGGTGTGTGTCCCGCCTCTGGAGCGAGCGAAGGGCTTCCGATGCGCCCCCCACCCCGTGACGCGAGGGAATGGAACGCGCCGAGCCCTGGGCCGCTGCCCGGCGCTGGGGGCGGGCGGGGGAAGCCCCGGGCAAGGTCGCCCGGTGTCTCCGGCAGCCGCGGCGGGCGGGACCCGTGGCCGGGGCGGGGAGTGCCGGGGGCCGGGCGGGGTGAGCGGGGCCCCGCCAGGCGTGTGCAGCCCGGTGGCCTTGCCGAGGGACAGGGCCGGTGGACAGCGGGGCGGAGGCGAGCCGGCAGAGCTGCTCAGCCGTGATTATGTGCGGAGCGGACTCCCCGACTCCCTCCCTGCCCCCCGTGCTCTCGTACGCTGCTGAGCGAGGTGTAGAGGGGCGCGGTGGGGGCCGGGAGGCGTTCATCCGGAGAGGGAATTTGAAACGGTGTTCCATTCAGGCGAGGAGGGTGTTGGTGCCACGCTCTGTTTGACAGGCAGCCTTCTGGCTCTCGCCCGACTTTTTATTTTTAATCACAGTGAGGGTGCCGCAGGCTGACAGCCGTGAGTCAGTGTGAATCCAAGCGCTGCTCCCGTGTGGGCTGTTGGGAAGGAGGTCCCAGCCGCAGATGCCTCGGGCGGAAGCAGCAGCAGCGCTTTCGCTTGCAGACTGCGAGCGTGACACCGGGGTGACTGCAACAGGCTGAGCAGTGCGCCTGCCGCAGGCTGTCCCCATGCCTCGGTAAAAAACACACAGTAAAAACAGGATGCAGGACAAAATAGGAAAGGCGATGGGATTTGGAGGCAGGTCTACTTGGCATAATTATGTCTTGCATCTGTTTCAGTCAGGCAGAAAGCATACTGGCTGCCTAGAGGATGATGGAATGGAATAAAGCTACTATTGTCTCATGAATCTTGAGAGGTTTTGAGGCTGACGTGTCCCCTAAAGGCCACCATTGTGTCCTCAAGAAAGTACATAACACAGATTATAGATGTAGGATTGCTGCTGTTTTCACTATAGAGCATATACACCCGCTGTAAGAAAATAAGATATATATTTAGTCTTTCTTGACAGCAGCAGAGTGAATATTTGATAAAATTGTATAAATTTAATCTCTGTAAACGGATGAAGCAAAACATGTTGTTGTTGGTGGTGCTTAGGGTTTAGTCATTGACCTGGAAGTGTTATGTTAATGGTTTGACTCAATGGTTTTAGAGGTCTTTCTCAGCATTAATGATTTTATGATTCTACGAAGCAGTGCTTCATTCATGGAGGAAAGTGAACCAAGAATTTATTTTACTTAAATGCTGAGCTCAGATATCAAGGAAGAGGAATACTTTTCCTTCAAAGAAGACTGCATTAGGAAATAAATATTGTGGATTTCTTTCAAGTCACAGGCCAGAAAACTTGCTCGAGAGTGTCCTTCAAAAGAGAATGCTCTTTTGCATCATCATATCTGTGTGGGTTGTTTGTGTTTTTGTGGGTTTCGAGTTTTGTTTTTTCTTTTCTGCACTAGAAACAAGGGTGGTAGAAAGATGTCTCTTCATGCATTTTTTCTGGTAAAACAAAATGCCTGGAACAGCATGCATTGCTCATCCAGTTTTAAGAAATACTCAGTGTGGGTCACTCAGCAGTGGGCAGTCTTGGCTGGTGCAAATTACTTTGGGCAAGAAACAGTTTCTAGTTTTCTGTGACATTCCATTGAAGCCTGACTGAAGCAGTCATTTAGGGGACTCAACATATACATGCATACACACATATATACATATATACATATATACATATATATATATAAACATCCCAGCATTGATAGGGCCCTTTTGTGAAAGAGAATACTGGGGGAGGATTGGAGTGGTGGTTTGCAATTTCTAGCAGCTTCACTATTGTTAAAAGGCTGCAATGAAATTGTGAAATTCACTATAAATCAATGTACATGCCAGTCAACATGCATTTCCCCCCAAATTACTGCAGTGTTGGTGACAAATAGGATTGTCACTTAAATCCACATTTGGATGCTATTTTATGTCTAAACTGGGTTTTTTGGCTGTAATATCCCTGGCAAGTGGTGCTTATTACTGATACCTTTAGGCAGCTGGAAGTGTATACTCTCTTGAGAACAGAAGATACTATAACAATGCTGCCAAGTATTATTTAAAATTGTGAATAGTTATTTTACAAATAAGGCCACTATCCACCTCACAAAACAACACAGCAAAAAAATTACTAGCCTTAATCTTGGTATACTTTTGTGTACTCTGAGTTACTATGAAAGCTTAAAAGTCTTCTTTTTTTTTTTTTTTTAAGAAAAAGCCTTTTTTGAAGTTATAGCATGAGTAATATTTGAAAGAATGAGTAAAGCTTTTAAAATCTTATCATTGGTTAAGAAATTCTCCATTTTTCCAGGTTTTGTTCTACAAAGTCTCAAGGTAAGATAAACATGTTTGACCATGTAGTTACACAACAGACAGCTTATCCAGATGTCATCCAAAAGAATGAAACTCAGCTGCTATATTTCCTGACAGTCCCCATCCACTTGCAACATTACTCCAGGAGAAGCACAGTAGTGTCTATTTCTTTTACATTTCCCCCACATGATCTGCCAGCAAAACCAGCTGGCCCTTGTATTTATTTCTTTCCTTTGTAAGACAACTATATGAGCTCCATCCTTTCACCTCCTCTATGTAAATTGAATCTGTGTTACTCAAGAAGTTTCCATCTCCACATGCCACCCTTCCTGTTTTGATACAAACAGGTCAGAAAAGGCTTCTGCAGCTTTTTAAGCTGAGAGTATGCTTGGTTTATGCACTTGAAAATGTGCTCTATCTTTAAGGAATATTTAGCTTTGGATCATCACTTGTTTGGAATGTACATGACAGGACTGCAAAATAGAAGCAAGTTAGTCTGCTTTCCAACACAGCTATAAATCAAACAATATGCCTATATTCTGCTTTAAAGATTAGATTATACACTTAATTGAGTTTTCTCTTCAATTTCAATGTGTATTTTGAAATATGTGTAAGCTCTAGTGGAACAGATAGAAATTTATTAGCATTAATTTGTTAGCACACCCTACCTTCTGGAACAAAAGATTATAGAAACCTTGTTTTTAAAATATATGCAGAAAAATTGCATATTCATTGAGAAGAATAAGTTATTTCAGACATAAAATGTCTTGCAATGACAGCTGAAATGTTGAGCTAGTAAAAAAAAATTGTGAAAGGATACACATTTATAAATATGACAAAAATACTACCTCCACTATTCCATAGTTTGATAATTTGACTGAGCTATGATGATCCAGTCTTACATCACCATTTCATCTGTAATGGCTTTCAGGTGTGAAGACTACTTAACCCAACTCAAATCTGTTCTTGCAAATGGTATAAATACTTTATTAGAAAAGATAGAAGTTTCCATTCTTTCTGTTATACTAATTGTGCACTGTTGTAGCCTTCCAGAGTAAGAAATACTTTAAAAAATGACTGCATATATAACACAGGATAAATGAGGTCTGCAGGCTTGAAGTTTTCACAAACTTGACATCCATAAAATTTTAGCCTAGATTTTCCCAGTAATGCTATTAATTCATATGAATTTTCAGGGTGCAGTTTTCCTTTGTGATATATTGATAAGTTACCAGGTTTCATACAGTAGTGGAAGGGAAAATAATACTGTAACTTTTGCTTCTTTTCCAGAGCTTTGTGGAAAGGATTTCTGGTATTTGTCTTTTTCTGCTTCGTAGGATAGTACAGCAACTGGTGGCTGTGCAATTAATCTCAAACTCTCATAATTCTGAACCATTACTTTTGTAATTCAATACACAGGATACTCCCATAGCATGGGAAGTGCCTAATTAAATTTTATAAATAACTACATCTAAAACTCAAAAAGGTACAAAGAAACAACCATTCTAGCTCAGATGAGTCTGTAATTTACTAGAAGGCTATGTATGGTATTGCTGAAAACAACTAGTTCTGTGCTCAATAGAGCAATAGCATATTTTTTCTTTGCTTTCTTTGACCCTCTGAAAGGGTAATAGTTACAGACTTTGTGTACTGATTTTTAAATCCATTGTGCATATTTCTAAGCATAATCTTCTGCTAACTATTCTGTAAGTAGATTAGATTAAGTGCTTTAAAATTCTTCCTGAAACTATTAAAATAGTAATTAGGTTTTTTTTACAAAATTACATATTAACTCATTATTTTCTAAACTTTGGAATTTCTCATGTTAGGTTTTTAATCTTCTCAGATAAATATATCTCCAAAACAAGTTTTTAAAAACTATTTGACTTTGCTGATATTTCAAATACAAATTTATAGTGAATATATAGGTATATAGATATTTCATATCTATTTCATTTACAGTGAATATGTAGATATTTCATATAGTGAATTTCCTGACAGTTATTTTTGTGGTTTAACAGAAAACAGCAAATCTTCTGTTTGCCCACATGTTACATCTGTGAAACTTTTATTATAGAATGTGCTTGGTTCATACAAGTCAATGTAAATTTATGTTGATCGTATCTTTTATGAATATGAAATACAAAACTTCTCCTTTCCTGAGGTGAGATGTTACTAAAAGAAACTGCAACCTCCTGAAGTGGATATTTAGACATATAGAACATGCCACAAATCACATTAAATAATTCAATTTCTAGGCTGATTTATAGCAGCCTGTGAAGGCATTCCTGTTAGTTTCTCCCTCAGCTGCTGTAGCAGTACCTGACTGCGTAAACAAATCATAGGAAAGCAAGAAAACCCCAGACAAACAGAAACAAAGCAGATCCAGAGTGTAACAGATGCTACATCTGTATATCCTGTTCTTTGTAGATCAAGCTCCATACCTGAGCCTAAAGATCTACTACTCAAATTTTCTTTATACTCTTATAGATTCACATTCATGGCACTGAAGGAAAAAAATATTTATGGATATATAATTCCATAGGATAAAACCAAACACATGGTTGCTTGCAATGGAAGTGTGCAAGAGCATCTTCTGTGGTTTGCATCCTGTAACACTGTGTGGCAGCATCATTTGGCCCATCAGACATGCAAGTTCCAGAAAAGGTATGAGCTCACATGCTAAAAGGAATTGTGGTAGTTGGAAGCAGTCAGTTCCAGTTGGAACCTAGTTGTCCACAATGGTGCAATATAGTTATGGTCAGTTCTTAGTCTGTTTTGTAGCTTGGCCTTGAAAAGACAGTACAGATACTATTAAATGTGCCATCAGGAGCATTCCTTTTGGTCAATAAAGTTAGTGTATCAGTACTTCTTTAAGTCTACCTCATTAGGTTTGTTTTTTTTTTTTTCTTGTTTTTTTTTTTTCTTTTTTTTTTCTTCATGCAAAGTCATGTAGTAATAGGACAAGAGGAAATGGCCTTAATAAAGAGGGTAGGTTTAGATTAGATATGAGGAGGAAATTCTTTTCTGTGAGGGTGGCAAGGCACTGGAATAGGTTTCCCAGGGAGGTGTGGACTCCTCATCCCTGGAGGTGATCAAGACCAGACTGGATTAGGCTCTGAGAAACCTGGTTTAGTGGAAGGTTTCCTGTCCATGGCAGGGGATTTGGAACAACAATATCCTTAAGATGCCTTGCTATTCTCTTTTGATATTAACATGAATAATGCCAACCCTATTATAATGAGGTCCTGGCCTCAATAATGCTAAGAATAGTGCTTAGCCCTTCAGAAGAAGTCACAGAATCAAAGAATCAGAGAATAAGTTGAGTTGGAAGGATCACTGAGTCTCATTTCTGACCCTCACCCCCTCCAAGAGTGACACCATGGGCCTGAGAGCATTGTCCAAATTCTTCTTGAACTCTGTCAGGCTTGGTGCTGTGACCACTTTTCTGGGTAGCCCTTTCCAGTGCCCAATCGAAAAACCTTATTCTAATATCCAACCTAAATCTCCCCTAACACAACTCCAAGCCATTCCCTTGGGTCCTGTCGCTGGGCACCACAGGGAAGAGATCAGTGTCTGCCCTTCCTCTCCCCTTCAAGAAGAAGCTGTAACTGCAGTCAGGTTTCCCATCAATCTCCTCTTCTCCAGGCTGAGCAGACCAAGTGACCTCAGCTGCTCTTCATGTGGCTTCTGCTCAAGGCCCTTCACCATCTTTGCTGCCCTCCTTTGGATACTCCTTAGTACTTTTATATTTTTCTTTCATTGGCCAAAACTGCACACAGGACTTGAGATGAGGTCCCCCCGGTGCAGAACAGAGGAGGACAATCCCCTCCCTTGCCTGTCTGCCTGATGCACCCAGGACAGGGTTGTCCCTCCTGGCTGCTGGGGCACTGCTGGCTCACGTTCATCTTTCTGTTGACCAGGACCCACAGGTCCCTTTCCATGGTACTGCTTTCCAGCATCTCATTCCCCAGTCTGTCTGTACATCCAGGGTTGTCCCATTCCAGTTGCAGAGTCTGGCACTTTCCATGCTGAATTTCATTTGCCTGGTAATAGCCCAGTCAATTCTTCAGAACTTCAAACTGGTGATTGCCCAGTTTGTCAAGGTCTCTGTGCAGGTTTTGAAGACCATGCAAGGCTGGACTGAAATGATCATCATCTTGGGTTTCCATGGTCTTAAGTCATAAATATAGGTCCACAGGAGACACAGTTTCTTACAGGACTGCCAGTACCTATCTGCTGGACCTCACAGGACTTTGTCATGATATAACTGGTAAACTGGGTAAACAGGAAGAGCAGTCATACAAGAGCAGACAGTTAAAGGGGAACATGAAAGTGAAGGTCTGTATGTAACTCCCTTGATAGTCAGTCACAGCTGTAGAAAATAAGAGGAAATTAATCATGCCTGAAAAATAAAAAACAAACCAACAAGGCAAAGATTTGAACTCTTGCCAGACTACTTGGCCTTCACAGTGGGTTCAAAGCTATTATAGCATTCTGCAGGCATTCCTTGATGTTTGTGAAGCTGTGGCAAACACACAAGTACTCATTGCTCAGCAGACAGAAACTGAAACAGTCATGCTGACAGTTTGGGTATAGTGTTGTGGCAAGCAGATTTATCCACAAGGAAGATGGCACAGGAGCAAGCACTGTTGGCACATAAAGAAAATGGATCAGGGAGAGTGTGGCCAGCCAGATGGCCTCTTTGTGGCTGATCACATGCTTGTGCAAATACTAGATTAAAACCACAGAAGAGAAACAAAATGCAGATGTTTATACTAGATTGGTTTCTTCTGTGAGGGCAATTCTTATAAGAAAATGCTAAAAGGGTAATGACTGGTGGCACACACATGTCTTAATTACACAGCATGACCGTTTAATTCTTCTGTTTAGTGATTCCTTTCACTCTAAGAAATCAGTGCAAATTAAAGTTATATAATTTTACATTGATAAAAATAGTAGAATTCACTGCTGTTTCCTCCATTTTATGCTGGCTTTAACACTTCCAATTTTAAAGATGTTATGACGCTGCGTATGGAATAACTGGATGGTGAGGACGGCTGCTGAAGTTTGAATTGAAAACAGCTGGGATACTTTTCCAGAAAACACTGTTAAAATACTTGTATCCAATTAGATACATGTTTTTGGGAAAATGAGGAGGGGGAATAAGGAGAACCTGTACCAAAATGAATGCTTTCAGTTTTACAGGCAGTCAGTTACAGAAAGCACTGATAAGAGATATAAGTATCTATCCTAGTATCTAAGTAGAAATAGCTAAGAGCTATGAGAGCAGGCATATTCAAATATGAGTAAAGAGAAGGAAATCATAAACCAAAAACTCATTATCAGTCTGAAATCCACTCATAAAAAATCTCTTAAACAAAGCAATATAGTGCATGAATCCGCTCCATGGTTTGAGGAGAGTGAGCAGAGGTCACTCTCTGTAGTAGTAGGGCAGTACAATGGGCACTGTCTGTAGTGCCCTCCTCCAGTGTAGCAGATTTGAGGTTGGAAACTGATCTCTATGCCTTCTTGTCACTTCTTGATTTCACTGCATTCAAATATGACCAGCCAACCTTTTGGGAGAGAAAATGGTGTGGTGAGGGACTCCTCTTTTAAATATTAACTGATTGTTTAGTTGAGAAACTGCAAAACCTTTGCAGACGTGCAGCTGATCTGCCTAATTGCCAGAGGAATGTTTTATGACATTGCTCAAAAGAGGCTGAGAATAAAGTCAACTTGAAATTGGGCGAGTCATGACTCCAAACATCTGAGCTTGCAGATTCTCAGTGCAGGCAGAATTTGACAGCCAAATCTCTGAAGGTTACACTGTTTGCTGGGACTTGAAGGACAGAGCAGGATTCCCCTCTGTACTAGCTTTTCACAGTGTCTTTCTCAGATCAGGAGGAAATGTACTAGATTAACATTGAACAACTAAAATAATTAAACTTCCTGTGCTTTTCAGTGTCACTTTTGGAGACAATTGCATGCCAAGGAGGATGAGGTGTGATTGCAGCACTGAAGACTGGAGTCAGGAAATGGTTGTAGATAGGGAAGGAGTAGGAGTAATGGAACATTATAGAAGGCAAAGGAAGAGAGAGCAGTTAAAATAATGGATAAAGTGTCTTTTAAGACAACAACACTTTTAAGCTACCCAAGTACACCTCTTTTAGGACATCAAGAAACTCATGCTTTTTACACACTCATGGGCAAATGTCTGGTATTTGGCATTGGGGTTGGTACTTGTCGTAGTCCTTGATTAAGAGCTTCAGCTCCTGGGCTGTGGGTAATAACCAAATGTCCAACTCTTATGACAGGTAAGATTTGAAACTCAGGAGTGTCAGAATAGTCATGATGTTTATGGCACATTTCATCAAGCTGTTCCAGGAGAATGTGAGTCTGCCTGTAAAAGAATAACTTTGACATTAATAATGTCTGATGACTTAGACTGAAATCTAATAATTTTAATGAAAACTGAAAATAACCTGCATGATGATTTTTTTATCTTTGTCTCTAAAATGCCTTTAAAAACTAGGAAGTTTTACTCTAAGGGTTACAGAATCAGTTTGTCCTGAGTTGAAAGTCACAGTATCCTGGCTGCCTGTTGAACCTTACAGGCTTTAATGCACACATGAAGCCCTGCTCAGTTTAGACTTTGGTCACAAACCACTTTTCCCAACTTCCCAAAGAAGTTTTGTTTTCATATGCTTTTGTGAAAACTTTCTTTTGATATATTCCACATTCTTCAGTAAAAAGAAAACGTCAGAATTAAATCTTGGACATGCTAAACTTGACCGTCCTTTTTGCTATTAACCTTAGGTGTGCAAGGATGCTGCCCAGATCTTTTTATTTTCAGTAATTTTAAACCCATCGTGTTATTTTCTAGTCAGTAGAACAAACGAAAAACTTGCTTCTGCCTAAAAACTACAGTGCCAAATAATACTATGCTATATATCAGTATTATTCCTCAATGATGCGACCTATTGCACTATCCATTTCCTTTCTGTCTTCTCTAGAGTAAGGTAATATGGCACAATTAAAAAAAAGATGAAGAGCAGAAGGGCATGCTTATGTAATCTGTAAAAGAATGGCACTCTTAAATGAAGAATATAATTATACTTATTTCTATGTTAGATGCTTATGGCATGGTATTTTACTTTCTAATAAAGTCTGTGTTCAGCATTTATTTAGCTCTTCGATATCCCAGAGACAAGAGATATAAAGCTACCTAAACAGAAGGGCAGCTGCAATATGTTTTAAAAAAAAGAAGATTCTGTTGTAACTTTCTTCAGGAACTTTAGAACACTCAAAATAAGGAACTACAACATCCAGCTTCCAATTGAACAGTACCTTATTGTTCACACACACTATATTTAGCCTATACCTAGTTGCCCAGAGATAATATTTACTGTTACAGAACAGGATTATTTTGATCTGTGTTGATGTATTTGTAAGTATTTACAATGTCTATCCCCTTTTATGTAGGTGATAAATACAGACTAATCTGGGGAATAAGGTCATTGCTCATATACTCAAAACTTTGCAACACTGGGCCCTTATGAAATATTCTAACCATGTGTATTTATGAAATAGTTTTGTTTAAGAGTGTACTCAGCCAATGTTTGCATGACCTTTAAATAAAATAATGTTAATGTGCTAGGTTCATTGCAAAATCAAAATATGCAGCATGATGGGAGTCTCTGAAAAGCTTTGAAGGAAGTTCTGATACAGAGTGAATGTGTAACATGACAGATGCCCCTTCCTTTGTATTAGGCAGTGAGAAGTCATGTTTTATCTTTGAGATGTTTGACATGTCAAAAAATATTCATATTTTTTGGGTAATCAGCAGTGTAAAAATTATTTAGCTCATTCTTCTATCCCTTTTTATTTGTGTATCTTCACACCATAGCAGTTTTGCCATTCTATTTCTGATTTTCAGAACTATAACTTGTTACTATTAAATCTCTATGTGCATGTCCTCTATTACTTTATTTGTATATTCACAAACCAGATTAACTCCAGATATACTCAAATAAAGGCAATGGAATAAAATCAAATTAAATGAGCATTGACTAGGAAGTTTAATGTTAGAAATGTATGCTAGAAGCCAGGTATATATTTTCCATTAGTCTAATGCAGTGCCTGTTACCTGACTGGATGACTTGACTGAAAAAAGTGATCCCAGCTGTTATTTACTAAGTCCTTAGGACAAGTGGCTGTGCTTTGGCTGTACTTTATGTACCTCTCCCCAGGTGTAGCAGCTTATCTGCCCTAAATCTGAATTTAGCTGAGAGTGACAATTTTAACATAAGAGACCTTAGAGGTAAATACGGGATTAATATTCCTGTGCAGATGGCATCACTCAAGGGTGGAAGCTTAGCAGAGTTCTTGGGATTGAAGCTTAAAATGTCAAGCATTACCTGGGTCTATGCTTATGATAACTCTTCCCCAGAACTCAGAATTTTATAATGGTGTTGGGAATGTATAAAACACTTTCTAATCTTCTGCAGACATTCAGCTAAAATCCTGACCAAATTTCTGGTATCAAATGAGATCTATTTCCTTCTGTAGTACAATTGTGTACTTTTTCAGCAAGACCTCTAAAAGCTCTTGTAGACATTAATGGTCTATAGCGAGGCTGCAGAGGTGTTTTACCATAAGCAAGGAAACAGGACTTTTAAAAATCATCAGCAAAGAGGTATTTATTTTATGTTTTTGTTTTGTGGATTTTTTTCTTACTATGAGCAAGGAAACATTTTGTTCGGTTAATTTTTGTTGTTGGGTTTGTGGGGTTTTTTTCCTTGTTTCTTTCACTGTCTAGTTGGGAGTTTTGGGTTTCTGTTTTTCTTTTACTGCGTTAGGAAATGTTTTGGTTTTTTTACTATTCAGGAAGTTAATATTTTTTGAGAGGTCACAGCTACAAACTTCTGCAAGTACATGTTCCTCATCTTCTGCAGTATTTTTCCATATAAGATCTGAAAAGGTCACAAAACATGTAAAGTGCATGTTGTGTGCATTATGCTTGAAGGATATGCTCTACATAAAAATTTCTTTGATAGTCTCCCATCATCTATATTGAAGGACTTCTGTGTTGTAGAAATCACTAAGAGGATAGCCACAGTACCTCAGTGCAACATCTCTCAGAGTCAGGGCATAATGGCATTACAAGGTCTGCAACAGCTGCTGCAGAGATATATCCGTGACTCATCTGAAATCCTACTATGAATAAAGCACTAATCCAGCATCATAACGTCTTCTGCTAGCCAAAGAAAAATGCTAAATATAAATAAATCTGTTATAAAATGCAAATGTAGGGGAAGGTTGGTAAGATTTCAGAGAAGTCCAAAAGCTCTATTATTCCAGAAAAGGGAAATTGAAGGAGAAATTGAAAGAAAGTTTTCTCTATGTCTTCTATTTCCATTTCTCTTCTAGATCTTTAGAGATACTAGCATTTATTTAGACACCAGGAGACTAATCTAATGTTTATCTGAGAGAAAAGGATCATAAAAGGTAGACTACCAAGTGAAATCACTATTACATCAGATGTTTGGAAATTAGAACAGATGATTATTCAGATTTTGAAACACAGAACAGTACTTACCATGGTGGGAGTTTAACTAGTTCATCTAGTTGCTAAACCTCCACCAGCACCAGCAATACCTCTTGTACATTTTATCTCTCTTACCAAGCTGAATTTGATACGAAGATATAAAGATAAGCTTCCTCTAAGCCAAAAAAAATTTTCTTTATACATTATTTTAATCCTCAAACATTAGCCTGATGAAAAGTAGCTGTTCCTACTCAGAGAAATATGTACTGTAAACTTAGATCCAGAGACATCACTTGGACTCTCACCTTTCCATGCAATGCTATGGAATAACTGAATTCAGTGTTCCTGAATGGAAGGATAATCATTAATAGAACTGAAAGCAGTTTGTGCAATGTCTCAATTTTAATAAGCTTATTTGTAGCTTTAAAACCTGCTGAGATGGTGATCTATTTATATCTCAGCAGTACTGCACACAGCTGCAGTGTACTTCGGACCCAGAGAACTGAGTGGTCTTGAACCCAAATGGAACTCTATGCAGAGCTGGTTGAAGGGGAAAGTATAGTTTGCCAAAGCAAAATACAAGAAGAACGGGAAAAACTGTGATTTTGCTAAACCAGATGCTTTTCTGGGACACGAAAGGGAGAAAAGTAAAGGTGCTTCATCCTCCATTGTGGAAGAGCAGCATGTGTCCAGTTGATAGGATCCCTGTTTTATTAATTGTTTCCTTCAGTGAGCTAGAAGGCAAACATTAATGTAGATTCAGATAGCACCTCTTGTTTCCTGCAGTGATTTCCACAATTGTCTCTTTACCTGTAAACTGTAGCTGATAATAGCTTTTGGAAACAATTATAAAATACTTAGTTTAGAAAAAAATACTTGGCATTAAGTAAATAATACTTATTAATACTATAAAATACTTAGTATTTAGTAAAAAATACTTAGTTTAGGAAAAAAAAAAGGAATAGTATTGCATACTTTTCATTCTTCTCTTGTAAAGGATCAAATATAGAAAACTAAGTAGAATGAATTTTAAAAATAAAAGTCCATAAAATTATGTGTTATTTTACAGTCATGCTAAGCATTTCCTGTATATTTATGGAGAATTATTTTAATTGTGGAGATAAGTTGACTCTAATAGTTGGCAATGTCACATGATTACTTAGCATGCAGGGATATAACACAAACTGCAATGGGTGCATAAATCAAAGCAGTGACTCAGCATTCAGCACATGACCTTTGCCTTAGTTTCCTAAAGAAAATGTGGCAATGAAAATAAATTTATTCCTTTCTCTCATAGGGAAGGAAAAAAGAGGAACAGAAACCTGTTCAGGTTTCTGCAGGTGTTCTACCCAGTTCTCAGGCCAGCAGTCTCACTCCCAGAACTTTTGCTCTTACTGCCTTCCTCTTCCCAATGGGAACTGCCTGTTACCACCTGGAAAGAAAAACTGGAGCCTCTACTAACAATGGGCACAGAGGGTGTCAGATCTATTTGGGTAGTATGATCACAGGCAGAGATAGAAGCAGGGGAAGGGGAAGCAGAAGAGGTGTGCAAAAGCACTGCATTTTACAAGTGTGTTGGCCAATGCAAAGCTCCTCTGCTTCAAGAAATGTTTGCTTGCACAAGGCTGAGAGAGGCTGAGAGAGCTGGATCCCCATAGTAATGCCTGAAGAGTGGAGATAAAGCCAAGGAGACACATGCACTAATTGGATTCTTGTGGATTGCACAGGAACATTATCTTTACTTGGCTTTGAGATTAAATCATTCTGGGGATAGAGATGCTGTCACTGAAAAAGCACCTGCTATAAACTACATTTGACAGGTAATAAAATTGATATTATCAGTTGAAGTCTCTGCTTTGTACACACAGTTGAGAGTAAAAGAAGCAGTCCTGAGTTTAAACACAATCTCTAACCCAATCAACAGCTTTAGCATGCTCTTCTTTTTCTGTAAAACAAGAATTTGGTTTCAGTCTTATGCATGAAAATCTTCTGCTTCCATGGAAGACAAATGCCTAATTGTAATTTTGCACTATTTTTGAAAATAATACAAACTGCAAGACCAAAAGAAAAAAAAATTGCTGGCAACAGCATATATTCCATACATAATGATGACACAAAAGAAAAAAGTCCTTGTGAGTGGTCATTTATGAAACTGAAGCAAAACATCCATTGAAAGTGTAAAAGGGAGTACTAGGAACCCCATGCAATGCTGGTAATCACTTTCACAAAGATTAGTATAGCAAACTCATTCATTCCCCATCTGCAGCACTTATGAATTATTCAGTTAATCCTGTTTGAGAAGATAAATATTGGATGTTATAAGAGCATATGCTATGATATTTTTTAATTTATTTTGATATTTGTCAGACTTCAAATTTGCTTCTCCAGAATGTAAAATATTATTGCTTTAGTTCCTGTATTTTCCTTCTTACCACTGAGTTTACAAGACCCCCCATATGTGTTTCTACTTGACAAGACTTCTGAAATGAATAAATTAAAAAAGGCTTGAGACTTTAAAAAAACTACTGTAGACATTCTGTCTCAAATATTAAGAGTATTTGTCAGCCACCAAATAAACAGAGCTTATATGGACTTCTTTTCCAGGCTTTGAAACACTTCCATTAAGTTTTAAACATTTTTAATCTAGGTGTTCTGTCAAGAGTGAAGTAAAGTTCAAACTGAGATATGTTTATGAACTGATACAAATCAATACAATTTGATGAACAATCTGGCAAAATACCGAATAAATACTCATTATTTGTTTGGGTAAAGAAAGTTCGGCTGATTTTAAGGTGCTTGCTGGATTATCATGCAGTGATTTATGGCACAGGTTACTGCTACCTTGTGCTTTATCTCAGGGCTGCAGTCCTGAGACTTTCAATGCATTGAAGATTCTTTTAAAACAGTCCAAGTATTTTACAGAATACTCATTTCAGTTCTTATTTCACCATGAAATATGTAGAATATTGGTTCAAAACCACTATTTATATGGTTGAAGTGAAGGTGTCACTGCTCTATTGAGTGACTTAATTACAGTGGGGACAAAAGGGTTGCAGTGAAGAACTTTTATTACACAATTGAAATGAAAGATGCCCTTCACCTGATGTGATTTTTTTCTTTTGCAGTCCCGTGTTCTGCAGCAGACAGTTGAGTGGCTGAAGAGCGGTGCTGCCATGCTGGGAGCTCCTGTGCTCCACCGCAGCGCCGCGATTGTGCTGCCTCTGCAGCCACAGCCAGCCAAGCACATACAGTTGCCAGCTGCGTGCTGGAATCAAGAGCTAGCCTGCTGACAAAAAGCCCAGTAGTTTTCCTAAGCACTTGCCTTCCAAGAAGAAAGCTGGTCTTTTCTCCCTCCTAGAAACAGCTCTCATTCTCGGTGCTCATTTTCAGTGTGTGCTTAATCTGTCATCGTCCTCTTGTCAAAGAAAATTGAAGGTTGTTTGACCTGACACAAATCCTGTCTCTGGAACAGCAAGGCGAATTGGCTGAAAGAATCCCTGTCAAAAAGAGTTTTATGATAGCATCGCAATGTGAATGCACCTGATTATTCTGAAAATATAAGGGAGAGCATGCATATCAGGAAAGTGCTTGATAATTCTGCCACAGATTTAACTATATAGGAGTATTCAGTCTACCTGAAAATCACTTAAGTAGAAAAATAGTATATGTGCATGAATCAATTTTAGCAATCATAGAGATGACTATTGTATTAATAGAAGACCAACACAGTTTCTCCACAATCCTTTGCTTGGTGTACCCACAGGACATCTAAGCTTCCACCCAGGGAACCTCTGCACACACACCCCAGCAATCCCTGCCTGCCAGGCCTCCCCACTTCCAAACTCACATCGTTCTTCTCGAGAGCTTCTTCTGTCTCTGTAGGAGAAAAGAGCAAAGCCTGAATGCTCTAAATGTGGTATAAAATGTGCTTTTGTGTGTATGCATATGTGCATATGTATGGAGGACACATGGGATAAACAGGCCTACAGTTTTTCATGATAACAAAGAAGGAAATAATTTCAGATGATTCTGTGTGTCCAAGTCCCAGATATGTTAATTATTAGAGGTAAAAACCAAGAAATGGATCTTCAAGTAAAGTACTGTTTTCCAAGATATATTTTGTAGGAATTGCTGTAGCTACATTTGTGATGCTATGTTTACATGCTATTCTCTGGAAATTCTCCTTTCTGTGGAGAAGAGGAAGAGGATGATGGGTGCTTTAATACAGTGATAGTTTTCCCTTTTGTGTTCATGAATAGGCCTTGAATTCTATTTCTGGGGTTTACATCATTAGAATTCTACTTGACCTGAATCTTCCTTGCATACTTTGATTTTGTGACACCATTAAGTTTATTTGGCAATGGAACTACTTTCATCCTAATTACTTTTCCAGTCTGTGTTGTTTTCACAAAATGAGACACAGACTAGAAAACAAAAAAAGTAACCGTAGAAATCCTAATACTTTCCTAATGTTTTATTTAATTAATTCAGCAACTCTCCACTGTGAGGCATGCTGGAGAACAGTGTAGGACCTGGCTGGAAAAAAATCTGGGTTACAAGTTATGTGACACATTAACAAAGTTGCTTAAAGAATGTAAGAATGCAAAACTGCCCAGCATCCATGTAGGTCAAACTATACTTTTTATAGGAGGACTGAAATATTCTTAGGCTTTTTCCTACTTGATTAATTTTTCCCCATCAGAACAATATCTTGATGAATGTGTGATTTTTATAAAAATGTATTGCTTCAGTTACCTTCCTTTGTTTTTTCTTGCCATCCTTGAGCAATATTGGATACTTCCCTCATGTTAAATACTTTTAATATGATGTTGACCCTGCATTTTCTAACCTTGCCAAATTTTTATTTTTCTGTGTCTTCTTTTCTTAAGAAAACTTTTTTTTTTTTAATCCTTTATTGTAGAACACAGGGAAAAAGCTGGTCAAATGAGCCAGTTGTTTTGCTTGGGCAGTTGACTCTGCTTCCTTTGGAGGACACATTTGAAATTCATATACTATTGGATAATTTTTTTCCTCATTTCCTGTATTTTATGTGGGAAGTTTTCTTTGCTCTGAAAGAGTATTTTATTATTTTTAAGTTTCTGCTTTCTTGAAACATAGTTACACACTATACCGAAAGGGAAAAAAAAAGGGAAAGAAAAAAAAAAGACAGTAGTAAGTGAAAAATGTAAGCCTCAGTCTAGAAATTCAGGATCAACCTGAATTCAAATAGTGATTTTGCCTTATCTCCTGGCTTTGACTGTTTTGCTCTTTTATGACCCAAGAAGCTAAGACAGTAGAACAGCATGTGTTTGTCTCAAACATAATGGAATAGCCATAGGAATGGAATTCCTTTGTAATTTAAACTTTTTCTTTTAAACCAGCTACTAAATGACCTTAGAAAAGCAATATCCAAGGAGCACTGGGAATCTGGTTTTGTCAAATTAACTGACCAAATTAACTGCACTCAAGAGTTCCAGTTTGAAACATTTCTTCCTACCCCCTTCACCCCTCCTGCCCCTGATTTTACTACTCTTGAGCTTATTTTAGCATTTCAAAACCATAGAGCATCTGACATAAACAATTATGAATATAGATTGCAGGAATTATATCTGAGAATTTCTCCTCCCCTTTCTTTTTAAAAAAGAAATTTTTTTGCAGTCCTGCTGCTTAAAGTGTCTAGCAAATTATTATTTCACTTGAATTTCGAAAGGGAAGAGGATATAATCTGACTTCTAGTGTATATTGTTCTATCAAGGCATGTTCCAATTTATAGTTAAATTTGGTGAATGACAGTATAAAACAAGAAAAGAAGGAAATATTTTAGATAAATTTAAAATGTCTGATTAAACGGGTTTTGTAATGGCTTACATGCCAAGAGAGCAGAGTAATATTAGACTTAATCTTCTATTTTTGGCTGCTTAGTTTCTAAAAATACAGAAAACTCTGTTGACAATATGACAAAGAATTGCTGTTGCATTTAAATACCATCCTTGAAAATATGTGGTTTGATTTTTGTGCTGACTTTTTAAAAAATTTCTTGCATTAGGAAAGGTCTTGCTACAAAGCACTGCTTTCACAGATACATGGTAAGCATACAGAAGGTGTTATGGTGGGACTGTTGATGCCCAGCAGAACAGGAAGAAAGCAGAAGCAGACATTGTACGTTGCACAGACTCCCCTGAGAATTGAAGAGAAACATTTCACTGAATGTCACAGCAGCAGATTCCTATGGCTTGATTATAGAAGTGTTGAGCATTCTTCATTCTTTTGGGCTTATTTTGTTTTCAGGGAGAGTGGTAGAATTTGGCTTTGGTGCCCAAACTTCCTCCAGGGCCTGGGTATCACATGCAATGCTGGACATGTCTGCTGTGGAGATAATTAGAATCATTCGGTTCTCTTAAAAGAACCAGCGCAGGTGAAACTATCCACAGAGAAAATGATATTTAAGCCTTTGTATCCATATTCCAGATGAAGGGACTACTACAGATGTACTACAATCTCTAGTGACTACAATATACTACAATCTCTAGTGACCAGCCCATCACTTCTCTCACTGCAGTCTGTTTCTCTGATGGGTCCTGCATAGGGAACCGGGGAAAAACTGGTACAAGCTGTTGTACTTCCACTTCCTTTCAGACTTTTCTCTTCAGTATCCCACCTGCAGCAACATGGTTACACATTTTTTTTTTTTACCTTCAGAACAATTTAATACTGCTGGTTCATTTAAATAGTTCTTTACATCTGGAAGATGGCAATCTGCTTCAATTGGTTCTTGAGGAGACAATAAATCTCTGTTACAAAAATAACTAGAAAGACTGGAAGAATTTTTGGGTTTGTGCCCCTCTTTTTTCTTTTTTTGGAAGAGCCTTTTCTCTACTGTTTGCCTCCTGGTTTTGCTACAGGCTTTGGTAAGAACAGAGACATGATGTTCTAGGAGCGGGATCTCAATAGCTAAGAAATTTAGGATTATACAGCTTAGGTGCAGAATGATACCAGTCTATCTTCTGAGCCAGCAATAAGGTTTATGACATTCAATTCAACAATTGTATTTCAAAACAGTAGAATCATCTGTGTAATTTTTCCACTCGAGCCAATAAGAACAGTCGCTACAAATTCTCTTTTATATTGCTTTGACTTTCTAGATTAGCTGTTTCATTCTAACCACCCTGTTCATTGGTATCACAGTCACACTTCCTCCCTCTTCTCTTCCCTGAGGAGACTTATATCTAAATATTAAATTAGTGTTAAGTGAAGAATAATTTGAAATGTCTAGGAAATTAAATTTTAAACCCTGATCTAAGCTATTCCCTCTATGTCAGACATTACCCACATTACTTGAAGCAATTCTGTGCCATCTCACATCATGCACCACCACAGATTACTGGTTTGAATGTGTGATCATTAAAGACAGGATGATGGGAGAGACAATAATGCCCCTTATTGCTTTTCTCATCTGTCAACTCCCCAGCCAATATGACACAGGGACTGTACTCCACACTGCAGAAAGACAGACTAAAATGAGTCTGTGGTCAGTCTTCTGTTACAGACTCTGGTATTCCAGCTACTTCTTTTCTCCACATTCACAATCAGCATGCAGTCTTAGACCTAATATTGTTTGGTTTTATGTAGTTGTTTTTATTCACAGACACTGTGAACTTAATACCTGTAGACCTGATTTGTGGAGAAAAGATCAAATATGAAACAAAGCTTCCCGGAACAGGGGAAAGGAGGGATAGAATCTAGCAAACTTTGTTAGAGCAAAGGTTGTGTTATATGTTATTGTATATATTGTATATATGTATTGTATGTTATAGTAACGTCATCACCATACTAACCTTAATTTTATTATTCAGATATAAGTTTTCCTTCTTGGAGAATTGCTGCACCATTTCATGTAAATATGTATGTACCTTTTTACAGCAGCAGCTGTTAAAACCTTACTTTGTTTTACTTTTGTGTATCAAGCAAGTAACAGTAAAGTAAAGATTTAGGGTACTCTTTGTATTTCTCCTCCTGTTATTTGTCTGGGAGAAGAATTTATGATTTATGATTAACAAAGCACTGTTATGGCTTTGAGTGTAGGGAGAGGGTTTGATCGAGACCAAGGGCAGGGTATAGAACCACCAATGACCTGACCCAGATGTAAAGTGTGGCCCTTCATGCATTTTGGCAGGAATACCTGAGCAGAAGAGGTGGCATGCTTTCCTTCAGTTAGACTGTTCATCTGTTTTAGCTGTATAGGATAGCAATTCTTCATTTGTGTTGTTTGGCAGCACAGAGCTACAGCTATTTTTTCCCAGAGGAAAACTGAGTACCCTGAATGCCAAGTGCAAAGAAATTGTACCAGTCAATGAGTGTCACTGTGAAGGAACTTTGATAAGGTAATGTGCAATAATATAAACCACTCTAGATAGATAAGATTTTTATTTCCAGGTTAGTTGTCTGATTTTAGACTAAAGGTTATTCCAGATGGTCAAACAATTAATTTTAGACCTTTAAACATAGCTATATGTTTAGAGTGCACTGTTTAACTTATAACTTACATTTCCACTTTTGCCTCAGTTTATTTCCATACCTCTAATCACACTGAGGCAACCTGTGTTTTCAGGGGTCTACAAAAAAACCCCAGGTCTGGGAATTTTTGCACCTTCAGAATGTAAACTCCTTTAGATGTCCAAATAGATTAATCAATGACAGAAAGCGGACTACTTTAAATAATCATGCTTTTTCTTTTTCCTATGCTTACTAGATCAACAGAAGGAATCTGAAAATACGACGAGATGTAAACAATTCCAAGACTTTCTGAAGAGCCAGGTCTACAGGTCTGCATTTGCTGTGTACTCTGGAAACCTGACCTCAGTCAAATATTCTGTTAGTCTGCAGCAGATCGAACAACTGCATTGCTGTAAACTGAGTTTGCTTCTCAACAAATCAGCTTCTGCAATTTCTAGCCATCCTTGTTTAAAGTGGAGGCTGTCCAAGGCAGGGTCCTTTTGCTCTGCTGGTGTTCAGAAACATGCAGGTGAGGTAGCTTAGAGAAAGATTTAACTCTTCAGTTTCAGTTATGACTGTCTTTTGAGAAGCTAGTCATAAATTTTGGTGTTTTTTTTTCCCCAAAATCCTTTGAAGAGCAGAACTTCTCAGAATGTATCCTAAAGAATTGAGCTTCAGCATTGGGTGCAAACCTCCTGGCACAGCCCAGAGCAAAAGGCACACTGCGAATTGTGCAAACCCATCTTCCTTGAGCACTGAGGGTTGTGAACTCCTTGATGGACAAAATAAAAAAGAGTACTGTGATGTAGTTGGTAAAAGCTGTATACCAAACAGTGGCAAGGAGGAGAATATTACATTGTAATGCTACTTAAGTGTTTGCAAAAGTGGCAAACAGACCTGCTATGTGGTGTGCACTACTTTGGAGATGGGGAAAATGTTGAAGGAGCTTTTTATTTCTCCTCTAAAATTTTCTGTAAAATATATATGCTAAGAAAGGAGTGGCACAAGAATAAAATGTTTTGTGATATTCATTTTCAGTAGCTGCACAGAAAAAATCTGTTCACTGACTTTCAAAGTGAATTTGTGGTGTCAACCCATATTAATATGGATACAATTAATTCAGTACTGATAAAGATTCTTAACATAGAAAGGAGTTTTGCAATTTCAGAGAGTGGACTGCATTAAAAGAAACTTCACAATCTCTTCTGTTTCCAGACTCAAGTGAATGACTTTTTTTTTATTTGCAATTGAGTGCATTCCCTTGATAATCACAAGATAGAATTAGGCGCAATAGCATTAGGAAAAAAAAATCCATGTGTTTACTTTAAATTTTTTATTTTAAATTTAATTTTTAATATATTAACTTCTTAATTTCCATCTCTCTTTTCCTCTGCTGTATCCCCTTATGCTTAGCTACAAGAAAAGGGAATTAATATTTCACTAGCTAATTCACTGCAGCTTGAAATCTCTGTGGTAAGGAACTTCAAGAAAAAAATAATGTTTTGACTTTGCCTGTTTATCCATGTACTGGTTGAGCTTAGGAAAAAATGAATGACTGTTTTTGAAAGATTAACATAGGTAGTTTCATTACTGATTTAAGTAATTAATTAAATTCTGCTCAAATTTCCCTGGATTCACTTGGACTCCTAACCCTATTTGTCACTTACATGGCTAATTAAAATGAGAGCTTCATGTGCTGCATTACATGATAAACCACTTCTCTGCTTCTGCTAAGCATGCAGTAACACTTCAGAGCAGCACCTTCTGCTGTTTGTTGCTTCAGAGAGGACTGTCTTTTTCTGTGGGTTTTCAGTGTCTGGAAGACACTCATACACGTCATGGAAAGAAAGATTGATTAGACCATTTTATAGAAAAAATACCTTTTCCAATTCACGTCCCCATTCTTTTCTGAGATGTTTTTAGCTCAGATATTGTTTTTAGGTCAGAAATGTCTCTCTCACCCGTGGCTCAAGGAAATGAGCTGTTTGCAGGGAATCTGCTGGAAATTGCATTAGAGGAAGAAATGTTCCTATAAAACTACAAAACCACTGCAGTCCCAGAATAGCAATGAGCTCCATGAAGCCCTTTCTTAGTTACCAGAATTGCTCACCTTCCTACACTAGTCTACTGCAAAACCTGTGTATGCCATTTGCTGTCTCACACCCAAGAGATGCTCCCTGTCTAGTTAAAGAGAGCCCTTCCTGGACAGGGACAGCTAATCTTCACCACAACAAGTTTTTAATATGGCTATATTCTATTCCTTAACTATCCATCATAAGGAAAGAGCTGCAGAATTCTAACATCAGCTTATCATGGCTCTGTGGTTTCTGATGGGAAAACAAATATATCACATAAAGGGAATAAAGTGCTTTTCTCTGGTTATCATTCCACTCCAGGCTTTTGTGTCACAGATTGTCTGGCAGACTCACAATTATTTCCTCCTGCAGCTTCTGGAAATGATCTCTGCACTAAAGAGAAATATGCCCACAGCAGAGATGGGTTTTATTTGTGGTATTCTTTTATATTTTTCCATTTTACCATTAACTGATTTTTAGCTCTCAATCTTTTTAATGTGTAGGAACATAATTTCTGTCAAGACCTGTACTGTGCTCCAGGTAATTGTTGATATGCCTGAAATCTATGTCCTATTAATGTATTCATATTGTTTTTGATGAGCACACTAGACCTGGGTCACCTCACAGGCTGCACTGAGCAAATGACACTGCACTTCAGTAGGGCAGATCTGGCTGCCTGTGAGGAGCTGCAGGAATGGGTGGAACGGGTCCCAAAGATGCTCTGATGCAAAGGTGCATGCACAGCTGAAACTAACACTGCCTAACTGGACATTCCTGTTTGATTTGTTAAATTTCATCTCTTCAGGCTATCATGAAATCTACAATTTGGGGTGGGTTATGAAATAAAAATATCCATCACCAGTGCTTTTGACTTTGAGTCTGATTATCTTTCTAATGAAAGGGAACAGCAGGCATTTGAATAGGAGCTGGCTGGCAGGTCTGAGAGTGCTCTTCCCCCTCCCCCAGTCCTTGTCCTTGGTACTAAAGCAGTGGCCCTGGTTCTCCTGAGGCAGCTCCCTTAGAGCTGGGCTTTGAGGCAGCCATCTGGCTCCTTCCTCCTGCCCAGCACTGTGTCACCTCAGAGACACACCAAGTCCCCACCTGCTGTGCTCAGCCTGAGGGTTGGCTGACGGCCTCTGAATTGCTGGAGATCTGAGTGATTCAAACTTCTATCACTAAAAATAAGCCTTTTTCCCTCCTCCTAACCAATGTGACTGCAGAGCACATTTCCTTGAGAGCTGGGGAGGAGCACATTGAGCCTGACACCTGATGAAGTGGTTAGTCTCTGGCTAGCATCCTTCATTTGATGAAAAACATCACATGGAAGGTACAATTGCTACCTGTTTTCCTTGCAATTCCTCAAATGACTCAGAGTGAACAGGTTCAGAAATGAGCATTTCCTGCCTCTCCATCACTTCCAACACCACCACAGAACATGTTTATTTTTTCAGTTACTTTTCTGAGTGATTTCAGTAGCTTCCTGTGTATGCATTATGTCTGTGCTTGTGATTCATTGCATTGCTTATGGTTGTTTGGAGTCTGGAAGTCTCCTGTAAAACATGATTTGTAAATACACCCTCCATGTGAGGGAGGGTGGAAGAAAGGAAGGCGGGAGAGAGGACTCTAGCATTCACTGCCTGCTGCACTGATAAGTAGGGAAGTAGAAATAAAAAAGTCTGTCCAAAGAAATTTGTTCTTTATTGGAAGAGCTTAAAATGGAGGTTGGAAATTAAGACAAATGGTAAATTATATATACCCATGCATTTATCAGTAATTTTACCAACTGTTTGGTTTTAAATCATAGATGCAAAATCAATTCTCCCCATACTTTTGAGAGGGAGCAAGGGCCAGGCAAACTGAGAAGTGCCCAGCCTCTTCCTCTCAGCCCATTGTAGAACATTGGTGCTGTTTGTCTCTGCTTCAAGCATGTAAGCAGAATTTGGCAGCTAACTGCTGTGAGAAATTAAATGGATCAATCCCATGTGGCACGTGATGAGAAATACAGAATCAGTATTTTATCTAGTTTTATATATCTGACTTTGCAATTTGTCTTTATGGTTTTTTCTTGCATATTTTTTAGATCTAACCATTCCAAGAACTGAGGAAACCAATGCTGCTATAGAGGAATCATATTGATTATATTAACATGGCAGGGTCAATCAACAGTATTGAGTATTTCAGTTCCAATACACAAATCTCCATCACTGGGTGAGATAACAACTTGTCATTCTGCTCTCAGAGCAGCCACATGGTGAGGACAATATGAGCTTCTGATAGCAGGGAAAGGGTAGGGAACCTGATGATCTCTGTCTCCATCAGGGTCTGAAATACAGACTGCTGTCTGGCGCAAGCCCAAGGTATTGTTACTCACTTCCCCTTTGCCTTCTCCCTCCCTTTCTCCTTTCCTCCCTCAAGTGCATATTCTTTCTGTCTCATCCCAATACTCTGTCCTCCTTCTCCACTGTGACATACCAATTTCTCTCGAAATGGTTAGAGCTAGCCTCTTTTTCTAGCTGGGAATAGTCTCACCAAAACAAAAATGGAGATCTGAAACCTGTTTTACTCGAGCACATCTGTTCCACAGCAATTTTCATCATCCAGGTGTTTTTTTTTTTTTTTTCTCTATAATGACACAGACCCAGCCACTTGATCAGCTGCAGCACTTTGCAAGGGCTGAGAAGAGCAGTGGTAAAGCAGATTCCAGTTTAGATAATTAAAATGTTTTGGTAATGTGGAAAAAGCAATGCATTCCCCTCCTCCAACTCTGCTTTCTGACACAGCAGAGTATTTTTTCCCTGCAATGCTTCCAATAAAACTCAGCCTCAGGCAGAGAACCTGGCATAGAACATTTTAGTCCAAATAGTTAGGCAAGGACAACCAAAATAGGGTCTTTCAATGGAAATGTCAGGAGACTGACAATAAGTGATATTACCAGCTTTGTCTACTGCTGTGTATATCCAGCTCTCCAGTGCACACTGTGCTCACAGGGCAAACTCTGAGGACAGGAAGATTTGAACAAGGGGGTTGAAGTTTTTCTCTGCAAGTTGCCTACAGCTATTCATCTGTGTTCCATTTTATCAGCATCTGTGGCAGGATGTAGCATAATGAATGCATGAGTATTATTAAACAATTAGCCAGGTGACATTTTTGGATTTTTTATTACCCTCTAGTAAACCTGTAACACTCATACATTAGGAAGTGATTGAGTGTTCTGCTGGGTCTTAGACTGTAAGTAATTATGTGCCATTTTAAACAGCCAAAGAAACAATGTAAAATGCTTAAATGAAATGGGAGAAAGTTGACAGACAATGCCAGAAGACAAGAAAAAACTCATACCAATGACCTGTACAAGCTTAGTCTTAGAATATACTGATGTAACATACTGGACATAAAATTCATCGGTATCTGTTATGAAAAAAATTACTATCATTTTAGTTTAAACCAGAAAGAAAATTCTAATGTTTGAGGGGTACACAAATTCTTCCAAATGTCTTATACAAGTATTTCGGAGTTTAATCACATAAATTGTCATGGCCAAGCCTTAAGTAAAAGTGCCCTTCTTTACAGACCCACGTGGTAAATAATCTCTCCCACCTTTTAGTCAAACAAATACAATTTTTAATCTACTCCATTGTACCAGCTCAGCCTTTCTCCCATTTTAGAGGGAAGTTTCATCCCAGAACACCTGTTTCCCTCCCACAAAGTACTCACAGTTAGGAAAATAATACTTGTTTGTTGACTAGTTGTTGACTTGAGACTGAAGCAGAACTGCCATCTTGCCCTCTACCAGCCATTTGAGCCTTTGCCATGTCAGACTAAGTGGATTAAGTGTACTAAGTTTACATAAGAGTGGAAAACTAAGTAGTGCATTGCTCTAATAATGAATGCTTTTTAGCCTTCACTGTTTGATAGTGGTGAAAAGAGATGCAAGCCAGTTCCATCACAAAATCTACATGCAGTTAAAGGATGTAACAACAGCAGCAACAATGAGAACTACAGCTGGTCTTGTATTGTACTACCTCTGTTCTTCAGGTAGGTTGCATGTTCATAACAACATCCTGAAAGATGATTGGGACTATCTAGAAATGACCTGGAACTCCATAAACCTTTCTCAGTGACATAAGGCTGGCAGTCCCCGAAACAGCTCTCAGAGAGGCCAGGTGGCAACAGAAGTCTCAGGAATTTACCAGTTTCATACAACAGCTGGACTGATGCCGGAGTCCTAATGGGAAAATAGGAGTGAGGCTTCCCTGCTTGGTGGAGACTGTGGGAGATGCTCTTCTGCAGCTGTATGTCTTCACCTTTCCTGGGCTGCCTGGCCTCTATCAATCTTCCGTGCATACCAGTACACAGGGGATGAAAGGTCCCATGCCACTTTCAGCAAACACAGAACAGGCTTAGCTGAAAGAGTCTCAGATGAATTCCAAGGTGGATTTTTTATAATGTTGACTGGAGGAGGCTCTGTGTAATTGATCTGTACAATAAAATGAGTCCTGAGAACATTTCAATTTGAAGATGATATTTTTGCCAGCAATCTAATGTTATTGCTTCAGTGCTGCTGGTTGGATGAAGATTGGCATTTGCCTTGCTCTTCTTGCTCTATATGTCTATTCCCACCTGTGGACTGCTTAAAGTAATTTTTCAAGCAACACTAAGCTGGACTCCTGGAAACTAATCCTTGATGGATGATGTAATTTGGATGATGGATTCTTGTATCTCCTAAAGTAGAGGCACTTTAGCTGTTGTTCCTTCAGATATTTTACAACCAGCAATAACAATAAAAGAAAGAAAGCAAAGGCCTTGAAAACTAGTCACAGTTCTCCTATTGCTATGGAAACTAAATGGTTTTTTTTTTCCACCCATCAGTATATGCTATTATGCTTTATTACAAAACTATGGTAAGGCTTATCTTCATATAGTGAAGAGCTTTATGTAGCTTATGTAACCTCGATTAAATTGTTGCAGAAGTGATAAGTCTAGACTATGAAGTAATGTTCTACAGCACAATTTGACTTGAGATATTTTGCATACCAGCCTCTGTGGTCATGATTACAAGGGTTTCTCTGCCAGCCTGAGAGAAACTTTGTGTGGGTTATTTGAAGGCATGAGAAAAACAGCTGTAAGTGATGTCTCCAGGCAGCCACTGGAGGTACAAGACAAAGATCTGCAAGACATCTCATGATATTCAGGGAAGACAGTGCTATAGGTATCTCCTTAGATGCAGGCATCCCTCTGGAGATCCTGTTACATCCTAATAATCTCACTTCTCTGATCTACTATGCAGACTGTTATGCAGTGGTGAGAGTTCTCTTAGTTTGTTTCCTAAGACTGTCTGCCTCTGCTCTTTTCAATACCCATACATAGACTGTCTGTGGAAGCAAAAAACTTTTACCCTATAGTATTAGATAGGTGTTATGTCCTGTCACATACTGCATGAATAGATATTTTGGAAAAATCTTTAAATTAATTCATCCTTGTTTTTTCCATGCTTTAAGTGCTGACTTGTTTGAAGTGCTACACAGAACATATTTTTGACAAATACTTGCCATATGAGGCAGCTCTTACTGTCTGGTGCCATTCTTAGAGCTGGTAAAGCCCAAGTGTATGGGTGTTCATAGAGAGGTGCTCATAGTGGGTGGGATGCAGAGTGACCTCTGAGGAGGAGCTGAGCCTGCCATCTAAGCTGGTGATGCCTTGATGAAAACATATCTAAGAAAAGCCTTATTTTCTGCAGAACAGAAAAATACAAACTGAACAGAGGTGCCTCCTTTTCCCGTGTACAACACTCATCAGAAGAAACACACATCCACCATTAACCTCAGGACCTCCCAGGAATGTTTAGGACTATACCTTGAGAATCTTAGCATGCCAAACCCCCAACTACTGCAGGATGCTCAGCTGAATCCTGCTCACTCACCTGCCCTAGAGGAGTTTTCAATGTAATTTAGGCTCTCTCTTGGAACCTGAGAGGTGACAGATTTGCCAGAGAGGTCACTCCAGCCCCACTCCCCCCTGAGACAGCTAGGTTTGCCCAGAATTTATGTCATTTAGCTTTCACTGTAAATGGCAAAAAGTAAGGAAGGCTCAGGATCAGACCGAATACTCCTGACAAATAGCTCTCACAGCTGCTGTCGATCCAGCTCTCCCTGAGGGCTCATAAACCAGAAACTACTGTTGCAGGGTGGCTGCTGAAAAAGAACTATTTCCCACTTCTGGCTCTAGATTAATCTAATCTCTCTGTTACTGGTGCCAGGCCTGCTGAGTCAGCTCCCTTCTCTGCTGGACCAGTGGCTGTATCTCCTGACTTTGCAACTCCTGCAATATATACGTTTATCAATTTGCCAGCATCTTTAAGCACATAGAGAGTGGGGTGAAAACCAGAGACAATATCTTTGTCTTGCATATCTGCAAGTCTTTTGCAAAGCTGTAGAGGTAAGAAAATAAAACAATCAGCATGTCACAACTTCCTGGACTCCATGCAGAAACTGCCATGCAACCCAGCCATCTCCTGTCACCAGATGCAGGTGTAAGTGAATGGCTGGGGTTTTTCTTAGATGGTGAATATACTTGCTGGACTGGTGTTTAGTGATCATATCAGCTGTCACTGAAGTCTTTTTTCACAAGCTTCTTGGAATCCCTATGGGAACATGCAGCTGGGAGGTTGCACTCCTTTTTCTGCCATGGCAGAGTTAGGGTCTCCAAAACCTGGTCTTCCAGAAGGCTCAGCTTGCTCACAAATAGACAGTTTGCTGACCTGTCTCTATCACCCCCACTTCTGTCTGTCAATGAAATAAGCTGTCTTGGAAACCAGGATCTGCAATCCTACTTGGGGGTGGACTGTCTGTCGGTTTTTAGATACTGGGAATAAGCCATAACTCTGTTCCATAACTATGTGTGTCACCTCAAGACAGTCATCTAGCATAATATGGGTACTGGGACCATGGTTCTGGTTCGGAGACAGCATTACAGGAGAGACATTATGGGGTAGATGTGCCTATATCCATACTATCGTAGTAATAAACACCTCAGATAGTTGATATTTGGGGTGGAACTACCAAATGCTGGCCAGTTCTGTGGTAGAGTGAGAAAGAGAAGGACACAGTGCTATGGAAATGTAGGTGTGGCTGGAAGATCTACTGGGGAGGGCTCAATCCAGGTCATCAGGCTGAAATTTTAGAGTTGATTGAAAATGAAACATACAGTAAGGGTTTTAGAGAGTTGCCTATTTGATGTAAATTTTTGTTCAAATTTCTCTCTTTTTGTTTAATAGGGAAGAGACCAGTTCATTAAAATCACTGACTAATTTCTAATAATACTTGGTGACTAATTGTAACATATTAAAAATCTATGGTGCTATTGAAGTAGAAAACTTTGAACACTAACCATTTTGCTTTGTCAAAATATTGTCATTTCACAGTCTTTAACTTAAATGTAGATCCTTAAATCTCAGCTACACATAAGAAATGAGTCACAAATTTAAATGGAACAGATTAAAGTCTAACCAAAAATATGCATAATTTACACAGGAGATATTTATGTTGTATGCCCTTTATACTGTAGCTATATGTAATACAACATGGCCATAATTCTCAGCAGGGTGTGCTCACATGAAAGAGGAGAGATTCCCATAAAAATACTGTGTTTCATGGTGAAAGCCCATGCACCTGCAGAGCATGTATTCTTTTTATAATATTTGTTGTTCTAGTTCCCAATGTCTTTTGTGTCATTTCTAGAAGGGAGTCACTTTGCATTCTTTGCCCAGTATACATAGCCTGGCCATTTCTGAAAGATGCACTAAAGTAAGACACATTAGGTACATGCTAGGTCGGAACACAGAAGCAAAAAAAAGGGTATTGTTTCAAGGGAGAAAATGTTCCTAAACTTAGGTAACTGAAATTGCATACTTACCTGGACACACCTAGCTCCTACAAATCTTTCTCTTCCATCTGTTACCAAAAGTATCTCTTTGTACAGACCTCCCACTGATTTCAAATTTGTCAAGATCTCCACTACCTGGGTAAGTCCATGCTCCATGATTTTGTTTGGTAATGGCAATAGTTTGCAATATAAGTAAATATATGCTCCTGGTGTGTGTAAATATACATATGTAAGTTCCAAAATCCTGCCTTTTGAAGATTTCAGTAATGCACTAGCAGGATACTGGCTATGGGGAAGTAAATTGGGGGTGTTTCAGGGATCATTCCAAGCAATCTCATACTTGCATTTACTCTTGCAAGGTGCAGCATGTCTCTTCCTAAGAGCTGGACTCCAGTCTCTGCACACACCCTGGGGACACGGAGAAGCAATAGGCAGGGTTTCAGTTACACCAGGCTGTTAAGTAGACCTTGCCACACAGAAGGAAGCTGCTTGCACATTCATTCCTATACTTACTTTTTTAAAATGCTTATAATATTGCAGAAATGCTTATGTATAATTCATTATCTTCTTTCCTCAGGTCTGCTTTTCCACTTGTTGGCATAGTACTTATAGATAGATGATTTAATGTTGAGCTCTGACCCATTGGTTCTATATTTCATACAGTGAATCATAAGCTTTGTTTCTCTGAATAAAAAGGGATTATCTCACTTGTTTTTCTAGGACTTGTCACCCTCTGAGCAAATTATCGTTGTGGTTTTGCCACTTACCTGCTGTCATCCTGAGATCTTTATACGGTAAAATATTTCTCTCACACAACTCCCATGCTGTTCCCAGAGGAGTCATGTTAACATATGTGTATGAGCTTTCAGGGATGTAAGCTGATTCTCATAGTATGTTTTAACTTTGGTGCTGAGTTTTCTTTTTTTAGGTTATTTGGGTTTTTTACTCTCTTTACTTTTTTTTTTTCTTATTTACCTTAATCTGAACCATTTTGTCCTTAATGTGCCTTATTTTGACTAATAATTTTTGTAGTCTTAGTTGATCATTTCTCTTTCCCCCACCCATTTCACCTTTGACTAGTCTTTTGTATTGGGCAGTTTCTCTCTTGTTGGCCTGAGATGAAATCTGCTGATGTGAGAGTTTAAGAAAAGAAAGAATGTTTACCATAAAATGGCAGAGCTGATGTTGGTTGGAAAAAGTCACAGGGATGAGGAAAGACAAGATATGGATGGCAAGACTGAGAAGATCCACAGCTCATGAAACCACCAAAACAATATTGTAACGGGGGGGGTGAAATCGTGTGGAGAACGACTTTAATTCCTATTCTAAGGCAATCTCCTACTAGGTAAAGATATAAAGATGAGCAACTGAAAAACATATGAGAGAAACCTGCTGTGCTTTTCACTTCAAGACAAAAAACACATTCTTGCAGAATATCCAACTGTTTTGTTTTGTTTTTAAAGCATCGTTTCTGTTTGCTGATGCTCTTTTGCATACAGCAAACAAGATACAGCTTGTATCTTGTGTGCAATAGTTAGACTTGTACAGTTTTCTTCCAGCATGTTTGTAGACAGTGAAGAAAGGCAAGTGATGATATCAAAATCTACCTTAAGGTCCAATAAAAGTTGATATTGTATTACCCCAGCTGAGCTGCAAGGAGACAGTCAGGAAGGCACAGACGTGAGGTAGTTAGCAAAGTGCTCTAAGAAGATGGTAATAGTGAAAGCAGGGCTAGAGACACACGTGATGCTTATTTGGCCTGAAGCAATATTGGTATTTTATGGTGGTGACCTTTTACTTTTTTTTATAAAAAGAAGGGGAGTGTGGAACATCAGACAGCTACAGAAGCTGAGCTGGGTAGCACTGCTGACCTCTTGACCCTGGTACAGTGGAAGCTGTGGCAGAGATAAACTCAAGGCAAGAACAAAAGTGCAGACATCATGTCTGATCACTCTGACCACTCTGACGAGAGAAGATGCAACACGGACATTGCTGGCACAAGAATGTAACAGGGACTTGATAACCAAAAAGATTGCGTTGCTACGGAAGCAGGGGCAAAGGACTGTAAGTGGAAAATTTTGTATGGAGCTTAGAGAGCTATAAATACTGGTGACTGGTGTAATAAACTGGCTTTGCTTGCATGGCATGGCCCATGTCTCTCAATCCCTGCAAATGGTGCCCTGTGTGAGGAATGACAAGCTGGCGTCCTAGCAGGGAGCCCCACGGAACTGAAGTGATGCTGAGAGGAAGCAAGAGCCGGATGGCAACAATCCCTTCAGCAGCAGCCTTCAGTGAGATGGGTAATTCAGTGAAGGAAATGTACCTGACTTGTAAGGCTGAGACATGCCCTGTGAAATGAATGTCAGGTGAAAACTGGAACTGGAAAGAGATCTAGTGAAGTTGGTCATTTAGTTAAAACATCAGCTTAATACTTTTTTTAACAGAGAACAGAACTGGTGAACTGGTGAATCATTATTGATGGCAACAGCAGATCTAAGTTTAAGGGTCTAACAAGCATCTATCCTCTGGTATGTTTAGTAAATTATTATCCTATTCTCCATGTAACATTAAAGTCCAAATTACTGTCCATAAAAATAAGAACAAGTATTTTTATACAACCTACCCTGGTACATGGATTTATTTACTGTGACTTCTAAATCTGAAGGAGGATTGTGTTACTCAGTTAGGGCTGATAGACCTTTAGTCTTTGCATGATCTTTAGAAGAATGGCAACATATCCTTGCCATTTTCAGGTTTCATAAGAGACATATTAATGAACCTTTACAAGGTGCAAGTGCTGGATTATGTGATCTTAAAAAGCCTGCCTTGTCCTGAGGCATGCCTCTATCCATTTCTATGTTCCTGCTACTTGCTATACTTTATTTTTCCCTTGTGTATGTGCATTTTTAGAACAAATAGGGAGCCTTCATGGACAACATTTCCTGGCACACCTATGAGCAGAACAACCATGCTTTAAAAGGAAAGTTATAAACAGTACTGCTGGCATTATTCACTGCTCTAGGACACTTACCTTAGTGAGTAAATATTAGCTGAAATGCTTTCTAGGGTAGCTAATGTGTTCATGTAGTGTCATGTCTTGCATGAGATCTCTGCTTGTGCAGGTTTTTTACTTTGGTAGCCTGAAAGGCAGGGTCTTGAAGCCATGAGGCAACTGAAAACCCAAGGATAGGCTTTCATATTGTTCAGGTAGGACCTCAGCCCTGGTTTAGCAGGTGTCTGTCATGCCAAAAATGTTTGAAAGACAGGGTAAACAAGAGTATGCAAACTTTGTGTGTCACCTTGCAAAAGTAGGCTATGGAAACAACTGAGGCATCTTCAATGAAGATGCCAGCTGGGGCGAGTAGAGGAGCATCACTGAGACTGGGGAACTGGCAGAAAGCTGTGTGATCCTACCAAAATGCAATACATACACAGCCTATGGCAGTTCTGGTGTTTTCACAGATCATCATGTCTGAACGAGTTGATCTTTCATATGGCATTTCCCTTCCCTTGAGCTTCTAATTGGAGGTTGGATACAGTGCTTAAGTGAAAAATGAGCAATAAAGCTGTTGGTAAAGAAAACAAAGCCAGTCTCAAAGCACTATTAATCTTTCATGGACTACCTGATATAAAAAAGAGATTAAATGTAGATATTAGCTGCAAGAGGATGTTGTTGCAGTGTTGCAATGTGTCCCACTCTAAACTTAAGGACTTAGATTAACGCTTAGAAAACAAGTTCTTTTAGTTCAGTGACTAGAGGAAGAGCAGCAGGAGGGACAGTAAGTTGGATGACCAGGAGGGTGTTGGATGCTGGATGACACCCAGCAATAAGTTGGATGACTGACTGGGAGGACTTCCTCCCATACTCGGAGAAAACTCTGTAGATCCCTCTCTATAGAGCTCACTGCAGGAAGCAGTGGTTAGGGAGCTGGTGAGTTATTACTGTGAGAAGTAAACTTTTGTCTAAATTAGGGACATGGAGTCCTCCTTGCTTCCTTTGATTATTACCATAAAAGATTGTCATTAATTTGGTGGCAAGCAGAAGCTTTACATCAAGGGCTTGAAAAAATGATCATTGTCCCAATTACTTTTGAACTCAGTATTCTTCTCCAGAACATCCTCCAAACAGGAGAGCAAGATCAAATAAGCATTCCAGATGGAGGACTGCCTTTCACTTTGAGCTTCTGTGTGGAAGATCCTCTTTTTCTTTGAACAGTTTCTTGCAAATTTCTTGTAGTTCAACAGGCATGCATCACTTCCCTCTTCACCTTGTTTATTTTCACTTCAGTAGAGGGAATATATGCAGTGATTTCAGGCACTAAGGTCTCACTACAAGAACAAAAGCAGATCAGACATTACAGATATCACATTTAAAATCACATCAAAATCACGTTGTTTGAGGTCACAGTGCAAGTATTTTTTTGTAACTACATTTATATTTAACTACTTTTCAAACTTCAATTATAGACCAAGAAATGGTATAGGAATCACTGATCTATGTGGACATGACCAAGTGACCCTTGTACAAAACTTTCTTTCCTTCAAATCATTGTTGTTATGCTTTCATTTTTATTGTGGCTAAATCAACAACTTTAGGGAAACCACTCAGCTGGGAGATGTACAGCATACCTTAATGCTCTCATCTCCAGGCACCTGCTGTTTCTTATATTCTCGTCTTATTTTCAGTAGAATCCAAATATGTACATTTTGAATAATTCAAAGGACTTTGCTTAGAACTCTATTTTGAATTAAAAAAAAAGAACAAAATCTCCCCCCCCAACAAAAAACAAAACTAAAAAAAACCCCCACCCTGAAACATTTGCTTTTGTCACTATTCTAGAAACAGCCTAAGATGTTTGCTGTCCTATTGGGCAACCTTAGGGTATTACCTTATTGTCAAGTGTCAATTTTGTACTGAAGTTTTAGCTGGAGGTATGGTAGAAATAGATTTAAGTTGGACATATACAGAAATCCTATATATATATGAGAAGCAGGTATCTGCATTGTGTTAAAATTCTCATAAATAGAAATCTGCAATTTCTGTGAATTCTTTTAAGGGTGAGTAAATGACACAGAGCACTTTGGATCGATAAGCAGAATTATTCCATATACAGCCTATATAATCTGGTCTTTATTTTTTCCACAAATATGAAAAAAGGTAATGTAGCAAGAGACAGCTAGCTTTACATTAATTGTATTCACAACATTTTGTGGTTTTGGATAACATAATTAATGGGTGATATTTACTATAAATGACGATTTGCAGAAAAAAATTCATAACTGTAATTTAAAACTAGATGCATTTAGTCATAGCAGTTAGGAATGCAGTGAAATAAATTCTTAAACCCTAAATTTTTTTTTTTTTTTTAGATTTTGTGGGAATTTGAAAAGTAAAGAGGGACATCCTAGGCTTCCACTATTGGTCACTGCTTGAGCCTGAATATCGGTGAGAAGGGCTTTTGATCCCTTGACTTGATACATACCTTTATAAGGTTTTTAAAAAGCAGCTTCAAAAATTGATTTTTTTTTCTTTTTTATGAAATACTAAATCAATTTCACTTCACAAGGAAGTAGCCACTCTTTCAGTACAGAAACACTTGGGAGGTATATAATGCTCTAGTATAAAGAAGAGTGAGTTATAAATTCATGTTGTAAATACCTGGGCTCATTTTATAGAATGTCTTTTGCTCTTATACAATAATCTAGCTGCTATTATACAATAAAGATAATGGAGCCCCTATTCTCAGTGCTTGTGAAACATTCATTTTCAAACTTGTGTGTTCAAAATCTACTGTATTATCATGCTGTAAATTTGACTGCAGAAGGAATGAAGCATTTTCTCATGTGTATCACTTTTTCCTGTGTGTCAGTTTTTCCTGTGTGTGTATTTCGTTTTCTTGATTGCAAGAATCCTAAAATATTCTTTTAATCTCTAGAGGACTTCAAAGATTAAGGTAAAGAAATCATGCATGATGTGCTTGAAAACTTGGTTAAGTAAAAGTAGCGTTGAGTTATTTATTTTTTACATTGGTGTTGATATATTTGCTATACTGGGATTTACAACAAATAGCCTGCTTCTGCAATTTTAATTAAATATGACTGGCTTAAAATGTGAAAGTGGTAAATAGTAATTACAAATTGTTTGCTTGAGGATGGGATTTAGAACTTGTCACTTAAGAGACGCATTTTTAACTTTAGATTGGCTGTTTCAATACATAGAATATGAATTAAACCCAGAAAAAATACTCAGTCACTTGTGGACTCATGGAGCTGAATAAATACTGAAGGACACATTGTAAAAATTTAGCAGTAGTAAAAAAAAATAGTAAAAAGCATTACAACCTTTGCAGCCTATAAAAGTCTTGCCTATAAAACCAGAGGTGGCCCCTGTACACCAGTTTCCATTATGCCAGCTCTGTCAGTGGAACACTGACTATCATATTTACATTGTCAAAGAGCTTTGCATTAGAAATTATTCACAAACCTTGTGGTAATGGAGTTGGCTTGCCAGAAGTGGGGATCCATCTTACTGTTAAAACAAGGAGGAGACTGTGCCATGGGTGACTTGCTGCTCAGCATTGTGTCTTCATTAGTTCATCTGTTAAGCTTTATTTTTGTAATTGTGGATACAAATAAGTTTTTATTCATTTGTCGGCTAGACCTTTCTCTGTGTCTCTTTAAGCACAGAGCTGTAGTCTCATGTGGGTCTCAGTCTCATATCCTACAAGAAATATCTCAGTCTCATATCCTGTGTTCTACCTTGAGCTATGCCCAGGCATTGCAGATGACTGATAGCTTCAGAGATGTGTGAATATATTTGAAACTAAAAAAACCTGTTTCCAAGTTGGTGTTTTTGTACAACTACAGATGGCAAAGATACTCAAGGAAAGGGAAGGAAAGAAAGGTGCAATATTTCTTGCAATCTCATGCCTGAGAGCTGTGTGGTATGATTTATCATTTCTTCCACCTGCCATATAAGTATTTTTTTCTTCTACATCAGTGGCAGCTTGCAGCCTTTATTCTACAAAGACAGATACAATTATGATTTGCTTTCTTAGAGTTGGAGGGACTCCTCATAATGACCAACATTACGCTTGTACTACATGTCTGAGCAAGTAGGCACTTGCATGCTGTCAAGGTGTTCAGTTTCTGCTTCAGATAAACAGCTATGGTTCTGTCAATTCATAGGAGTGAAAAAAAAATATTGTCCAATATTTTATTTGAGATTCTGTTCAGTATCTCCAATGGCAGTGGCTACTGGAATGCTGTGAAAGTACAAAATAGGTGGATGCACTGTTGAAGAAATGTTGTCATAAAGTCTGAGACTTCTGTTTACAAGTTTGCTCTTTTTGTTTTTGTTTGTTTTTTTTTTTTCCTTTTTATGTTTATTTTTTGTTTTGCCTTTCTTCCCCTTTTAAAGTTCTGGTTTCTTGGTAGGCATCTACTCAAATTCCTATATTTATAATTGTTATTATCATGATATTTTAAAACCTCATAAAAATAGGAACTTATTTCAGGAAATACTGCTATAGTTGCATGACCACTTTTTTGTCTGTTTTTGGGCAAACAGTTGATTTTCACATGTCTCTTCTTCACAAAGTTATGAATTTAAATTCTTTTGAATGATCCTTAATATTGTTGATGCATTTTAAAAATTACTTCTTACATTTGCTGCTACTGCCTTTTCTAATTATGATTTTTCTCTAAGGAGAATAGTATGTAAGTATACTTATACTTTTTCCATTTTACTCACTGTGGATGTAGCAGTGAAAACCTGCTCTTATTATCTTATATCCCAAGCATACTAAGACCTGGATTCTTAATTGAATTCTAAATATCTAAGCTACTGCAAAAGTTTCTATCTCTCATGGCTTTATATGGCATCTCAATATATATTTGGAGAATGTCAACAAAGATTTCCTTCCTGGCGTTATTCCATATACACTTTTCTGGTATTATTAATAAGATTTAAATTCTCTTTCTTGGAAAAAAAAAAAAAACAACACCAAAAAAACCCCAAAAAACAAGTAAATTTTGAAAACACAAAAATTCACAACTCCATTGCAAAAACTTTAACAGTATTTTACCTCCTGAATTTTTAAGCCAGATTATCTTATTGCTCAGCATTTATCAAATAAATAATGACCCAGTCACTGCTTCTCCATGCATTTTCTTGCCTGTAATGTTGCCAGAATCCTTTGTGTACGTGAGCACTTGGGTCCAAGAAGAACTTTGTCTATTTGTATATGAATATTCAGTCTTTGAGTTACTATGAATTCTATGCTCATATTTATTGTTTCTTGTATTATTGTTCTACACATAATCACAACCATATTTGTTACATTGATTTTGCCATCAGATACCCCCTAAACAGTTCAGGGGTATCTGGTCCCAGAATAAGGCATAAGATGCCAACTTTATAAATTTGAAAGGTTCAATTATATGTGGTAGATGTAATGAGAGTCACAGATTGTAAAGGTCTCTAAATTAAACTTTCTGTGTCTATTATCTTTGGCTCAGAACTTTCTAGAAAAGATTTCCTCTTCAATTTTCTTAATAGAGAAAGTCAATGACTTTTGTATGTAGCCCATCTTTCTTCTTTTCCTTATTCTTCCTATTGTACTTATTGCTTCACTTCTGTTTTTCAAATAGTGCTGCAGTCAGAATGAGTCATTGGCCAAGGACAACTACTGCCTAATACTGCAAAAGCAAATAAGGAAAACAAAACCAAGAAAAAAAAATTCAATTTGTTTTCTAGCAGAGACACAAATCTTTAATAATGTTTTCATTGATTACACTTTCTTGCTCAGCATTTACCCCAACAGAAAAATTATTACAGTCTGTAATGCAGGACTGAAGCACTGATGAATGGTTTACTGCATCTAGAGCTACTTAATTAGAAGTAATTATTCACAGACTTCCCCAATGAAAGACCTCATTATTACAATAATCATATCATGTAGGTTGTCAGTGTTTTCTGAAATACCTTGCCTAATGGGGCTGTGGAAATTGCTTGTGATTTTAGTCTAGGAAAAACAAAGATTAGAAAGAAGCCCTGAAATGTGGTCTGGAAGAATTTCTCCATTGCTCTGCATCAAGGCAGTGTAGCAGATTGCACAGCCCAGTGCTCAGCCCAGAACAACCCCTCACAGGAGCATGGGGTAAGGACATGCTGCTGCCCAAGGAAGCTGTGACAGATGCTCTGTTCCTAGGGAGGCTGTGGCAGGACCTCAGGAAGCAGAATGCAGGATTGAGACCTGGGAGAATGGGAGCAGGTAAGTGACAGCTCTGTCCCCAGGCAGACCTCTGCAGACTGCCTGGGGTGTCAGGCTGAAACTTTTCAGGAAGGTAGAGAATGTCAGGTATTGCTAAATGGCATTAACTCATGATAGCAGATGTTAACTCGTGGGAGGCAGGAGGATGACAGCAAGGGTAGCAGGCTCTTTGAGGGAGCTGGAGAGCCAAGGCTGTCTCATGGAGTGGGAGAGTCCTCACAGTGAAAGCCATGAAAATTCCTGGTGCTGCGCCCTTTCCTTGCACATCCAGATGAGATGCTGAGTTTGTTAGAGCACCACTACCTTAATCAGCCCAGAATGTTTTTCCTTTTTGATGTTACAACATCTGTGGCAAGAAAAGCAGCATCTATCCATTTATTCCTAGAAATGAAGCTACGTTTACCTAAGTGGTTCTGTGGATTAACTAGAATCATGGAGAAAGATCTCAACCTGTCTAAGGAGTAAATGATCTGAACTGGTTTTTTGCATTGAGATTGATGATGGCTGTCAAATCAAGCTGCTGAAGTATCTCACTTAGACTTATTATTAGGGGTGAGATCCATTGACTGCTCAGGCTGGGTTTCATCTGGAACTAATGTTAAGTCTCTGGCACATATCCATAAATGTCTTGTAAGCACAAAGCCCCAGCTGGCTGTGGTGGTGATTGCTAGATTGCTGCCTATAAGCTTAGTGCTACTGGGGATGCGAAGGTAAGAGTTACTGTCACATGAAAATGCATGCCACAGAAATATGGGGATGGAGGAAGAAAAGGAAAGACTTGGGAAAGAAGGGGAAAGGAGGGGAAATGGATCAATCCCCTTCCCTTGTTCTGAAAAGAACATACGATACTTTGTGCAGTTAGCATTGTTCATCTAATGGAAAATATTTTTAAAAATTCAAAGTTTTCTGTGAATTTAGTATAAAATAGCAGTGCCTAGAATAGCACACCGTTATTAATTCTGAAATTGTTTCAAAGCTCCCCTTTTCCTCCCACTCCACACATTACATAGACACAGTTACTGTTATTTTTATGCTTAACTCCCAGCATATCTGAAAATGAACAATGAAGTACACTCATATAATAGAATCAGGAAAAAAATTACATACAGTATTGAATTCTGCTTCAGTTACACAGGTCTATAGCATGTCCCTTTTAGCTCTGGGTTGAAACTGGTTCAACTGAAGGTAATAGCAGTCCTTTAGCTTTTTCAGTATTTGAAAATACAGAAGGGAAATAAATGAACAAATTTCCATCGCCTTGATTGCATGAAATATTGCACAATCATCTGCTTTTCACAGGAGTAGATGTAAAGCTATAGCATTTTTTCCCAAGCCTACCACCTTGTAAGTGAGAAGAAGCGGATTTTGCCCGAGGTGGTGCTGTGTGTGCCCTGCTGGCACAGAAGTGGCGGCAGGTGCGCAGCTGGAGCGGCCCCGGGCACGGGCGCTCCCTGCGATGCGAACCCTCGTGCGGCGGGCTGCGGACACTGCACGGCAAGGGGAGGGCAGCCTGGGGAGCCTTAGCACCCTTCCCCTCTACTGTGACCAGATTCAGCCTGAGTAGGTGTTACGACCTGTCTCTAAGGGAGGGATTGGCTGCCAGAGAAAGGGAAGAAAAGCACAATCACTCCCATGTTCCTTTCTGTGAGCTGGAATGGGGCTGAGTTCAGCAGAATTTGATCTTGTGGGATTTTCTTCTCCCTAGGTATTTGGGAATGGTTGTCTGAGGCAGAGCTAATAACCAGTCAAAACAATTCTTAGCTTCACACAGAAAAAGCATTTGTGCTTATGCCTGTGACTGAAATTGATTTCACTTACCATGAGTCAAATATGAGTCATGATGAATAGAAGCATAATTCACAATTGTCTTGTGATTATTTGCTCTTTCTGAAAGTCCTGTGTATATGCTTGGCAACTTTTTTCCCTAGTGTATCAATATATTTTAACCTATAATTATACTTTTGAATCACTTTTTTTTTTTGCTTTGTTTTTACTGAATGTGATATTATCTTCAGTACCTTTGTTCTACAACTACTCATAACTCCCCATTTATACTGCCATAAAACAAGCTAGGTCTGTTGTGAGGGATCAAGGTACAGTTTTGGCCTAAGCTAGAATGGGACTGAGTATTGTAATAATAAGATTATAAAATATTTCAGTTACCACTTTAAATACAAGTGTATTTACTTGCATTGGATTTCACTGTGTACATTCCTTCTTAAGGAGCTGGAAAATCAACACGGTCATATCTGTGTTAGGAAAGGAAGGTGGGTCAAAGCCAACATGACCAACAGGCCTGGGGGAATAGGAGAACAAATATGCTGTTTTGTGCCCGTGTTTTACGTGATCATAGAATTCATAGAATGTTAAGGGGTTGGACAGGACCTTAAAGAACATCCAGTCCCAATCCCATCTGCCACTATGGACAGGGACACCTCCCACTAGACCAGGTAGCTCGAGGGCTTATCCAACATGTCCTTGAACACAGCCAGAGTTGGAATGTCTGCAGCCTCCCTGGGCAGTCTGTTCTAGTGCTTCATCATCTTCACAGTAAAGAATTTCCTCTTTATATCTAACCCAAATTTCCCTTCTTTCAAATTGCACCTATTACTCCTTATCCTATCACTGTGAAATGAAATGAATACAATTGTCACTAAGGAGACATCTGTGTTGACATTCTGAATGCATGACAATGGCACTTAGTTAACTCTCAGTAAGTAACATTCAGTTGGATAAATTCCACTTTTTTCCCCTAGAAATTTCCTTTATTAAGGAATTTAGTTTTTAGTGACAAATCTCTGATGTTAAAATGTGTCTGACTAGTTAAATTGAATCTTAATGAAAACACAATATTTCCAAATTTTGTATTGTTCCAGGACTGGAGGATCACTCTGCTTTTTTTTCACAGTGTGACAATGTAATGGTGCTAAACCCAGTCTGGGAATGAGGTGACTGTATTTTTTTTTTTAAATCATAGATCAATGCTCATTGGTTGTGGTCATGTGATCATTTCTTGTCACATCCTCTTTATATCATAATCAATTATATTACTACCATATTCTGGACTAAGCCCAGTAATTTGGGTGTTCCTAAAAAGTATTCAACTTGATTTTAGGACATTAACATGCATCTGGCTTCAGTTTCCCATATTTCATGGTGCCTGAATGGAACTGGGCACAAAATTGTCATGTCTGAATAACATGCCACTGGACCTAATTAGAGATCTCTGGGCTAATTTTGAGCAAGCTGGCCCATGCTCACTCTGTAGGGCAGCCTTATGCTGAAGTACGAGCACAGGTTCTTTAAGCAACTGAGGAAGAGATGACACATAGAGCAAAAAACCCTTGTCTTTCAGCTGGGCACATTTGCACTGTGCTGCTGCAGTTGTATGACTTCCCACTGCTAGCTTGACAAACAAACACTGGCTAATGGCATGGCCAGGGCTGCAGCATGGCCACATTTTTCTGCTGGAGTATTTTCTCCAGTCATGAATGATTTCTTTCACTCTTGCCTGCATTGGAAACAAGCATGCAATGCATACAAGCATGAACCTGAACTTTGTTAACCATAGGCTAAAACCAGGTTTATTGCTGCTGGATCCACTAGCCTGTATTTTTTCCCCAAAAATTTAGATGAATTTCTGAATCTAGTGTTACTCAGAGATATTTTTCAGATTCGTTACTTTTCTGATTCATATGTTTTGGCCAAATAGGTGGTATTCATTGTTTCTAGATATAAAAGACTACATTTTGCAATGTTGAACTGTGATTTTGAGGTTTGGCTTCCACACAAACTCTGTCATGCCCCCTTGCCCATTTGTTAGCCCTTTCTTGATCTTTTTGATATGTACCTTATTGATGCTGTGTAATACTGATTTCTAGTCATATTTTGTCATGTTGCAGTACATCAAATGCCTTACAGAACTGTGTGGATTACATCTGCTTAATCATTTTTAATCATCAAAGCTTAGGCTCTTAAGAAATGCAATTAGATTTATTTGACAAAGCTGATGTATTTCCCATATACCATGTTGACTGACTGACTGATTCCCACAATTCTTAATCAATTAAATCATGTACTATTTCCTCCTTGAATTTATCTAGGAGTGAGGTCATGCAAAATTATGCTCTTTTTGAATCCTTTTCTTTTTCTGTTTAGCAAACACTTCTTACCGAGAAATCCATAATGGTCAGGACATAATGGTTTGTATACAGCAGCCAGGCAGATGAAAATGCATTAATTAGTATATTATAGCAGTGACACTTATTATTTATTATGCCATCATCAGAGAACACGATTAAGTTATTGTAGAGTTGCTATGGTTTCCAAAGGAGATACAGTGCAGACTAATTACCTCAAGACGCCAGATGGTGCTGAATAATTCCTGAGCAAATGCCTCATCACCTCTGCCTCTCCATGTTTGTATAGTAAACAAAACATGAATAAAATGGAGGCTGAGAATGTAGTGATTTCCCTTTATAGGTCTCCACAGGTTTGTGTTTGCCCTGAGCATATTTACATTCTTCAGACTATATTGTTTAAATTTCTCCCATCTGTACAAATATCCTAATGAATGAATTGCAAAAAAACATGCAAGAAAACCCTGCTGCTGGACATCTTGACTCAAAATGTTCCATCTGCACTATACCTGCAGTTTCAGCATTATCTGTCACGTCTATCCCAAGAATAGGTCGGGTAGAAAGATACTTTATCCTGTCCACAGGGCAAGTAAGCTCTAAGAGACACTTTAAGCACAGTCTATACCCAGGGTTCCCGTTTAGCCTAAAAACTTTGCAGACCATGAGGACAACCTGCACTGCAGCAATGCAAATGAACATCATTTGGACTGCAAGCTTGTAGGGTGCTCCACATAGCAGTGTACGTGCAATCATTGGGAATCCAAAACATTACAAAGATTAAGGGCACTGGCATTTGAGGCCACTCAGTCTTACAGACAAGAATTTTTGTAGATCTGTGCCTGATCTCATGACGGTTTTCTTTTATCTTTCAGTGCTCACACTTTAATTGGGTATCTGCAAAACCTTTTGTTATACACCCGAGAGGCTGATAACTTTTTGAGCTCCAGGCCTGCACATGTAGTAAGTACCAAACTATAACTTTGCCATCAAAGGATGCGACAAAATATAAGGCCATAAAGAAAAGTCTTTGGGATAGTGTGTCAGAGTGTGTCAGAGAGACACATGCCATAGTCCAAAATTTCTGTCTGTCTGTAATGTCAGTATGTATAACCTAAAGCATCAGGTCAATACAATAAATAGGTCAGGCTTTGGGCAAAGGCTTTCGTGCCCTACTTCTGATAGCAGTATAATAGGCTTGCAAACATATGGCCATAAGAAACAGCCTTTTAATTTAGTATATTTAGTATATATTCAGAGTTTAAATTCAGATTTGCAGTGTGGTTGGTCTAGGAAAACAGCCATAGAAAAACATAACAGGATTCAGAGCTTATCTATACAGAGATTGCTTAGGCTTTTCTAGATACTTCCAGTTATCTAATGGATATTTCACTTCTACAAAGCTTCATGGGTCTTGGTTTTCTCTGAGCTGGTCCAAGCTGTTGGGATTCTGTGTTCTTTTAGCTGCTCTGCAGGGTTTCAGTGATTCCTGCTATGGGGACTCCCATGAGCACATCTAACAGAGGCAGCTGCAAACGTGGCAGTTCTGCTTAGGGAGTGTCTGGGCCTTCTTGGGAGAAGATCCAGGATGGGTAATAATGGCTGTGAAACCTCTGAGAAACTTAAGGGTGCCTGCTGCTGTCAGGTAAGGATGAGGTAAGAGAAGAAAAGGGTGCACAGTGTCCACATCTAGGCCTAAGGTAAGTGCAAACTCTGGAGAAGTGAAAGGATGGAAGCTGGTGACTTCTAGCACCAAGAGGAAGGATCCTACCCTATCTAGGGGCTTACAAGTACAAGATAGGTCCACTATACTCAAAGGTGAAGAGGAGCCAGATATGCCTTTGAGCAAAAATCTGGTCCACCTCTGGCTCATAAGGAAGAGTTTGGTCAAAGGAAAGGAGATGCAAGAGCGGCAAAAAGGTGGTTCTGGAAATAGAATAAATTGCAATAAGGAGTTATATAAGGTAAAGAACACAGGACAGGGTGAACCTTCTGATGGCAGGAGCAAAGATATCTACAAACAGTGAAGGTGACTTGTAAACTGAGACCTTGGCCCATCTTCTGGGGTGCTGTAGGGAGCTCTCCTAGAAAACCCATAGAGCTTTCCACCATGTCTCTGTCTGGAAGACTTTTTGTGGGGTATGGTAAAGATGGAAGAACTTGCAGCCATACTTGACTGATGATAGCTTTAAAATTGTATGCAATAATTATTCAAAGTTATGCAGCTAAATCAGCAATAGTGATATGCCTATTATTTAATTATATTATTAGGCAATTAATTACTTAGCAGTGTATTGCTATATAGTAAATGGTTAATCATTATTTCAATATTATATATTTCAATCCTGCAATTTAGAGTGTGAGTTAGACCCATAAAGCAACATTGTCCAAAGGAAAACATATGTAAACCAGCAAAGAATGTAAATATCAATTCTTTGCAGTGTTAGACTTTAAGTACAAAATTACTCTCTGCCTTGTCAGATTGTTTGAATATTTAAACAAGAAATTAGTTTAATCAATGGGCATTGCAATCATTGCCTCAGTTCAAGCTACATTTGTAAATGTAATTTAATTTCTTATTCCTGCGTAACTTTTGTTTTGTTCTTGATTTCAGCAAAGGAAACAATAATTGAAATGCCCAGATCAAATGAAATATTACACTTTTCCCCTTAAAAATACTAGGTTCTTAGAAACACTGAAGACAGATAACTTTCTCAGGTCAAACTGTAAAAAAAACACTGCTAAAATATCAGCCAATTCAATAGGAATATGTATGTTTCCCGAGATAGCACATGAAACTCTACAGTAGGTTTGAGGATAATACATATAATTCTGGTGCAATAAAACTATTTTATTACAGGACCCAGAGAGGTATGAAATCACTTCTTGCATTACACCATCTATTGACCATGAAACAGCAAATTGCATAGTTTGAAAATTAGGTGGGAAATGATTTGGCTATGATCCATCTTGTTCCAGTCAGAGGAACTATGCATTTCTTTTATATAGCTGATAAATCAGGACTTTCTGAAAACTAATATCTATATTGCTGAAAGTTTACAAGCTAGACATTCTAAATAATAATTTTATTTTACTGTAAAAAGTAGCGTAGAGATTCCAAGCAAGGATCAACAAAAGCAGGCAAAGCAGCAAGGTTTGAGTGGTGGGGAGGCAGATGAGCAGGGGATCAGAGCACTGGAGAAAGAAAAGGACTGTGAAAACTTTGCTTAATATGTAAATGTTTCTGCTTTGACTACTCCATTTGCCATGATTTTTGAATTTGATTAAAAGGCTTTCAGAGAATTTGCCATAATAAAATATTTGCTTCTAATGAAATCATTGTATATGAAACTAATGGAAATTATTACAACAGTTAATATCTTTCTCACTCTGCTTTATTTTCTTGTTAACAGTGCCTGAAAGTTAGAGAAAAATGTTTCAAGCTGAGAGAAGTTTGGACAGAGGAAGGGAGGTAGAAGGACTTCAAATTTGACACTGAAACACACATGCAAATAGTTTGTCGTATTGAACAATACCTGGCAAAGAGGTTGTGATACACATGTGAAATACATCAATATGTGTTTGTTAAAAATGAAAGAACATCAGCATTATTAATTTAGTGTAAGGTGAAGTGAGACTCTTGACTCTAGCTGATGGCACCAAATTCAGTTACTGTGCACCAAGGAAACCTTTTAGCTCTTGAAATCTGTCTCATGTGCTGGCTAGTGTAGAAGTAAGGGCTGTAACAATGCATCAACAGAGAGGAAACAATCTTAGTTTCCTTTCAAAAAGAAAAATAACAAAACACATTCACGCATTTCATTCCAGTGAGTGTGCATGTGTGTACATCTACTCCAGCCATAGTGACATAAAACCAAAACTGAGATTTAAACTTCATGTTTATTCAAATCAATAATTTATCAGTGTAAAACAGCATTTTACAGCACATATGTATTTTCAATATTACAATCATGATATTCTTGTAAGTTATATCATCACACTATATGCTGACTTTTATCCCAGAATGAACATTTTTTTCAGGCCTATGAATGATATCAAATGATAGGTAATAAGTCCTAAGAAACAGAAATATATGTAGCCAAAAGTGTACAAATTTCTAATGTGTTCAGATACAGTGTTTGCTTAAAGCATTCTTTGTATAATTGGGGGCATAATATGTATAAAAATTGACATCCTTGTCTATCAGGAAAGAAATCAATCCCTATTACATGAACAAATAATGGTAATACAGAACTCATAAAAGCATGGAAAAGCATTCTGAGAGAATTTCTCTTTTTTTTACCTCCAGGTTTGACAAATAGTATTTTTAAAAAAGTAGTGGTTTAACAAAATCTTTAGGCAAATACATTGTTAAAACTGTAGCTGAGATTCCAAAACTGAAGAACCCTGCCCTTAGTTCCTGTTAGTGTTTCTGACAGGAACTTTATCCCATTTACTCATGCAAATTATAACTTTATTCCCTGCTGTACTTTGTGTTGCCCTCCACTGTCAAGCTGCTGAAGGGAGAGAGCACAAAAAGCCTCCATTTCAACCACTTGACCCTCTCTAGACTCAGTGAGGCTTTAACCTTGTGCCTTACTGGGTGCCTGTGACATTTTTAAAGGGAAGAGGGACAGAAACAACAAAAATAAAATTTGACAGGCGGTCTAGAGTTCAACTTTTCTCATTAAGAAAGACTGGTCCAGCATCTGAGCACTAATAGTGGGCTGGTTCAGGTAAATGCCATACAGTACCACAGTTACTGTGTAGTTTTTGAGCTATTCAGAAACTCCATCTCCTATTATGAGATTTAGGTCTGTCCAGGAAGACTAAAGTGCCTGAGTATCACTGAGGGCCTGGGAAATGGCACAGAATCTATGTTTACTTGAAAGACCAGAGTGGTTTTTCTATTAGCTGCTGGCATGCATGCTGTGTTCACACAACCTTCACAAGTCTCCCTTACCCCCATAGCAGGCAGTGAGAGCATCCCTCTGAGAAAGATCTGTGTTGACCTGGGCTGTCTGGAGTCCTTCCACAGCAAGGGAGCAACTTGGTATCCAGCTATTCCCTAATTAAACAATTCCTTAATTAAACAAAGCGTTCATCACATTGTGAAGATATTCTAAAAAAAGGTTAGGTGCTTATCCACTGTGGTAATGTGGACCTGGAAAGAATTGAAATCCAAGACAAGAGTAGAAATCCATGTAAGCAGGTGTCTGATGGATTATCAGATGCCAAGTGTTGAGATCTCACTGAAGAGAATAACTTTTGCTGTGTGAGTTACTGGCTATATCTTTTGTTGGCCTATCCTTACACAATAGACTATACAAAAGAGGTTCAAGAGAGATGCAAGGTGCTGTATGCACCCTTTTGCACCTCATCCTAAGATACTAACTTTGGCAATTCTTGCAATTTCATTGCATCACAATGACTGATGATCTTCAGCACAAGATTGAAAAATATCATTACTCAAAACCTGACTGGACATGGTCATGGGCAACTGTATAACTGCTGAAGTAAAAGGATTGCACGGAGATCTTAGCTTCTCTGAAAAAAAAATGTGATGGTTCATCCGTGTGTTTGCAAGGAAAGATTTGAAAATAACAAATGAGTTCAAGATCAAAGAGAAAAGAAATATGCACATTTTAAAATTAGACAATATTTACCCAATCTTCAGATTTTAGGGGACTTGACTCAGTAGTTTTGAACATTTAGGAAGTGCCATTGATAACTAAGATTAATTTGTGTCAGTCACTGGGTCACCCTTAAATCTGATCTCGGTGCTAGAGATAAACCACCAAAATGTTTCACTTTTTGAAAATGAGTCTTCACCTGCCCAGTTGACTTAGATTTCATCTGGGTTATTTTTGTTGAAAATAAACAAAGACTGCTGCAGGAAAAAAAACTCTCCCTCAAAGTGTAAGATACAGAAAGATTTGTGAGGGTAAATCTCACAAATTACTTGGCCTGGAATTGAAGTCTGAGTGAAAGGAGATTTTTGGATCCAATAAATGCCTTTGGAGACCACAGTAAAGGCATTGAAGTGACAGAGCATGTCTATGAAAATTCACTGCAGAATCAGACATCTCAGGTGCCTATTTTATCAGGAATCATTATGCTGCTCAGTGTTCCAGAGACAGTTCTGGACAATGAAATAGCTTTTGCATTCAAAGAGGTGACATTTAGTCACCAGGCATTTAACTGCCAGGCATAAAGGCTACTGCTTGTGAAAGGGGTTTGTTTGAGGCATGTGTGGTTAACTGGAGACCAAGGGTAAACTTAAAAATTAAATGTGCTGCAGCTCAGTCAATATCTTGAGCTCAACATTATTGATGGGGGGTGAGGAGGCACTTTGAGTTCCTGCTAAGCTTACTTAGAATTAGGACTGCCACAAAACCTCACCAAAAATTTGTTTTGAAATTGTGTGCCTTTGAGAATACTTACTTCAAATGCAAAAACCCAATAAAATGAGAGTGTGAATCTGATTTTTTCTCTGATGAATACACATCACAAAAGAAATAGTCATTTTTATATGTGTTTTCAGCTGAAGGCTGCATGCTTTGGGAACTGATATAATTCAGCTCAATGGAGCAAAGAAATAAGAAACAACAAGTTAACAGTTAGAGTAAAACTAATAAAACCAAAACAATTCACAACAAAACAAAAAGCCCCTCCAAAAGGTATTCTAACCAGAAAGCCATCTCTAAATGAAGGAATCTCATAACTGAAAGGTGGAATAGCAATGTGATCAGAATAATGCTGTGGGGCTGGCTACATTGAAAAAGCTTGTACAGGCAGGCTCAGGATACAGCCCTCAGACAAGCCTTCAGGAAACAGTGTTGAATGCTGTCACTGTCTCTCAGCAGTGACAAATCAAGGTATAGCTAGAAATACAAAGATTCAGAGAGAAAAAAATTATTTATTTTGTTTTGAAACAGCTTTAAGATAAGTCAGAAAAAAAAAAAAAAAGAGATTTAGCATACAAGCCTTTTGACAAGTCAGTCATTATTTTTAAAGATCTGACCAGGAAGCCTATAGAGAAAATCACATGCAACTTAGTATTTAGTGGAGGAAAAATAATTACAATTTTATTTCAGTTTCTTTGCCACTTTTTTCACCTATTGGATCTGTCCTAGTTTAGGGCAAAATTTGGGAGAAGACCTCTGGAAGGAGCCCCCAGAAAGCAAACCCCCCACGACCCCTCCCCCACCTGGTTCAGGAAGGATTTCCTCAGAGAAAAATGGAAAAAACCTGTTTATTTAACAAGCAAAAACACTCCCCAATACAAAAAAAATCAACACCAGATGACGAAACCCTTTCACCGTTCTGAAGAGATGACAAATCCAGAAAGTCTCTCCTGGGAGTGGTCCCCCAGCTATCAGTCTCCGGCGCTGGGGATGGCTGCTGCAGGTCACAAAATGCAGACTCTCGGTGTTTCTTGATGTTTCCCAGGTCCAGATCCAGAGCAGGTTCAGATGATATTCAGGAAAGGGAAAGGGAAGGGAAAAAGAAACAGTCCAGGGTAAAAATTGGACTGCCTAGCTAAACTAACTAATAAGCAAAAGCAAAAGCAAAAGCAAAAGCAAAAGCAAAAGCAAGCAATAAAGCCCAAGCCAGCCAAGCCTCTCTAGACACAGACCATGGGGGGAGGTGAGCCGGCTGATAACAAGACAAAACAATCCTTCACTTTCAGAGTCAGTCCTGAAGGCACAGAACATAATATCAGGCATAAACAGAACACACGATTTGGGATACAAACACCATACCATCACTCTAGGACAGGATCCTATTTTGGGTTGCAAGTATAAGAAATCAGACTGATGCTGTACCAGAAACTCCAGAGATTTTGAGACCCAGAGACCATTCTGACATTGAGAATTCCTGTGGAGATACACTGTCTTCCCCTTTCATTTGCAGTCTGGTTAATGAGCCTGTAAATTGAATTAACTCAGCTGAAGTGCTCAAAATCCAAGCTGCAATGAAAAGAAAACAAGATAGGAGTGGAGTATGGTGGCTATACTGGGCAAGAAAGACTGAAATAATAATAGCAGTAGTAACAATAATAATAATAACAACAACAACAAGAAAAGAATATGTGACTGAAGAGATATGATTCATTATATTGTACAAAGCAACCCATTAAACAGTGTTCAAAACTCAGAGTGCTGGGTACTCCATCAGTGAATCAGTGTTTCCCAGTTCTAAAGAGCAGTCTCTAAAGAGATTAAGAGTAGCTAAGAGGGAAGGCTTCATATTTTAATTTTTTCCCTGGTGCTATGGTATGTGCATATCCTTTCGGACAATGTTTGTCATCTCTTTTTTTAAATAGCAAATGAATGGCCCAGGGAAGTGACTGCAAATTGGAATCATAAATAACTAGATTTATGACAGCCACAATGCACTCAAGTGTGGGGACAAAGCTGGCTCTCATTGCATCATTTGTTCCCAATGGTTTTGAAACAATCAGTGCCAGAAGAAAAAAAACATAATCTGTCCTTCCAAGTTTTCCTTCCTCTAGATCAAAAAGTACCTGTTTCTCTGCTGGCAAACTGAAATGGAAGGTCTTCCTTCTCTGCTGGTGATGCCTTTGCAGCCCTTCTGCACCTGCCTGGGGCTGCTCTGTGCCAGCATCACCCAGAGCCTGGCTCTGACAGAACCTGACATCCCTGCGCCAGTGGGTGAATCACTGCCCAGGCTGCTCATTTGCACTGACTATGCTGTGAATTTCTGTTGGTATAAGGCAGTGATTTCACCCAGCTTCAGAGTGGTTTCATCAGTCAGTCCAGACAAGCATTTGCTGACATTGTTTCCCTGCTCACAGTAAGGGTTTCTCTGATTCAAACTGAGTGAGGTGATTCCTCATTTGTTTGCTGAGAAAACAGAGTCTAAGTAACTTAATGATTCATCCCTCTTGCAATTACCTCAGCCATTAAACAGACTAATACCCTCTGTCTGGTCTTTCTCTGTTTGCCTCTAGACTCAGTTATAGTTCACTTTCAGATGGAAAAGTCAAACCAGTCTCACCTCTTCCGTGTCCATGAATGGTTCTCCTGCCTCCAGATGTCATAATGACTTACCTTTGGGAAGTCATGGCTATTAAACTCTCCCCAGAGGCACATAAGAAAAGGCTGATATGTTTCTGATATCCTGAAGGTTGTCTGAAATACCATCTAGGATTGAATATATTTGTATATACAGAAATGTTTCTGCCACAAAAAATGGTATCCCCCTTAAATTAACAACAGCATAGCGATTCAGGGATTAGATGGCATTTCTTATCAGCTGATGGCTGTATGGGGAATCATGGTGTATGCAAATCATCTTCTTTATATAGGAGTCAGTGTGACGTTATGTTAAACAATAGCACTTGGAAAAAGCCCAATTTCACAAATTTTTTTCTTGTCTCAGCTGAAAAAATTGAAGACTTGGAGAACAAATATATAGAGATTTATCAAGTTTTGAATGAATAAACCTGCAGCAAGAGTACTAGAGGTGACATCAGCTAGTAACAATAGAACTAAATGAAAGTCCTTCATCTTATTTTCATCACTTTTACTTCTGGGTATGAAATGAGACCTAAACTACATTATTATATATTATTATTGCTAGAGAATCTACTGTCTACTATCACAATAATGATGTGGTCTTCTGGGGAAAAGAAAATTATAAAAAAGAAAGCACTGAATATATTTTTTTCTCCTATGAAAACCATAAATGACTAGTAGTCATGTTTTTGGCTCAAAAATAAATGTCAGAAGTAGTACATAGTGGAAAGCTTGAGGGAGGCATGCAAGATGTGTGCTTCAAGTCAGATTGAGGGTTATGGTAGATATTTGCTTGCTCAGCAGCAGAATTTTCCATCTTGTTAAGAACCAGTTATTAAAATTATTAGAGCGATATCTCTGCCCAAATTAAGGTGCAAATGAGACCATATACCAAAGCCAATAATATGGATTTTAATTTAACAGTAAATGTGAGGTAGAGAGGGAGGAGAAAGAAATAGGAAAAGAAAGACGTTGTGGATCCTGTGGATCCTGTCCTGTTTGTCCCCTTCTTCTGGTCTTAGTGGTGAGTGTCTCAGTATTATCAAAATGTTGGTCTCTGTCTTGATGGGGTGGGGGAAGCTGAAGAAACAGAGTCCACGTGGTTTATATTCACTCAGGTTCAGATGGGAATGCTCAGGTACTTCCCCTGAGGAGTCTCACACTGGATGTTACTTTGGATCATGGGACACTTCAGGAGTCTTTGATGATTTAGGGCACCTTCTAAAACATTACAGCCACTTCTCCCATCAGTGAAAGTAAGTCATGAAGGGGAGTTTTCACACAGTATGTGTGTGTGCATGTATGTATGTATATCTATCTATCAATCTATCTATCTATGGGAGTTTTTAGCCATTATGTAAGGGAGGACATTGGCATGATGAAAAGCGCTATCCCACCTCATAGGATTTGCCTCTTGTCAGACTTTCCCCTTACCTTGTACAAAATCAGCTGTAGCTTCCAGCCAAGGTGTGCATGCCCTCTGCATCTGAGCTGATAAATGGTCAATTGTTTGTGTCATTAAACATTAACAGTCCAGTCTCTCCAAGTCTGCAAGCAGTAACTACCACAAAGGAATAAATCTGACCCAAAAAAGGGCTGTTTACATGTTGTTTGCATTGATTCCCTCAGTGTGAGAGCCCCAAAATAACTTTTGTCCATCCAAAAAGCCTGGTTGGATCTAAACAAACCTAAAACATTTCTATAACCTAAGAATAAAATTTAAGAAAACATAAACCTACTCATAGTACTTATAAGTCCTTTTAATTTCACTATATGAATTTCTAAGTAATTAAACTAAAACTATATAATCAAACTTTTCTTGCATCCAAGGAATACTTGGGACATATATTTCAATAAGGCTACACAATAATGAAGTTTAGAGCTCAGCAATAGGACTCAGAAGCTGTTTAACAGAACAAAACAGTGTGTGTATGGAAGATTACCACCTTTGAAATTTATTAGTGCAGCACTCAATGATCTACTTGGAGTTTATCCAAAATGTTGAAAGCAACATGTAGGCCTAACATACCTACCTTATAAAAAGAGCTATAAGGATTTTGTGTCTGAAATGTGCACATATTTATGAGTCAAAAGATGACAGAAGTTTGACAGAATTTGAAATTTTATTTAGATGATACTACCCAGACAATATATCCATAAACATGGATAACCTCGAAAGTGTACTTGTGACACTTAATAAATGTTTATGAATCACATGAGAAAGAGCAGCACTAAACTGAATTTCCCTAGAGTGTTAGTTCTTTTCAATGTAACAGAATGCCAGGCCCCTTTATTCCTTATACTTGTCTTATTTATATTTTTCAACAAGCCAAACACAGAAAGATGGCCTCTATCTCCAGTGGGAGCTAGGAGAAATAGATGTATGAGGAATTTTAGGACAGGGTTCAGGAATCTCTGCTGCTGCTCAAACTTTTTCATGTGGAGCTCTGAGAATGGAAATGCCTCTCTGAAGCTTTCATGCTGACTTATTCATCTTTGTTTGCAATGAAGAAGGACTGATTGCAACACTTGAAAATGAACCTTGATAACTGTCATTAGTAATTTTTCTTTACAAGCAAAGAGTATGTCTCTTTTTAAAGTTCCTGGCTGTTCCTTAGTCATTGAAACAATGATAAATGCATTATGGATACAGGAGGGGATATTCTTCCTAGTGAATCAGGGCTTCCTGTAGTAGGTTCTTCTTCCAAAGCTTTGGTATTTGGATTGGGACATGTGATGGAGAAGTAGTGTCACAGATTTTAGGTCAGATTTCAAACAAAAAAATATGGGAAGACATTTTCACATTTAGGAAATTTAAGCAGAACTTACAAGGACTGTGTACAAATATTCTGCTCTGCTATTATCTTCTAATCTCAATTTTTTTCTTTCTCAACACAGCCCTACCTATAGTTTCCAGTGTGAATCCAAGCTCAGAAGAGCTTGGGCAGAGCCATTGGAATCATCAGACAGAAAACAACATTTTGGTCTTTTTTTTTTTTTTTTTTTTTTTTTTTTAGTGGTTGCTCCACAGCCTAGCAACGCTTTAGCTGACCCTCAGATGTGTTCTGTGCTAGATTCTGGCATCCAGACCTCCTTCCCTGGGACTTGCCTGTCAGTAAGGAGGTGGATTGGTGGAGCGGTACACTCTCTGCACTTAATCCTACCCCCAAGTAGGATGTCTTGACTGCATATGTGGCCCCAGAAACTGGTGGTATTACTTGGGTGGGTGCAACGAAATGTCTATTTTAATATCTGGCCCGTGCATCACGTGAAGGAGCAGTCTAGCTGAGTCTATCTTTTGACATGCTTTTTTTGTTCTCTGCTGAATTGAAGATTTTTCTCCCTGATGCTTCTTACCTACACAACAATTTTTTTCACAACAAAGTTTTCCTTTCCTCTACAAATTGCTGCTCTAATGGAAATATTTTTCTGTCATTATTTTTTCCTGTTCAAATAGAACACAGGAGAAGATATAACAGAGCTCTTAATAGAGCTCCCCATAGGAATTCAGTTCTAATCTAGACTGTAAAATTTGTGTCCACCAAAAGCTTTGGCATCTAGCTACAGGCAAGAGCTTCTGGAGAAACAGCTAACATTTACACATTTGTTATGGTGACCACTTACATGACTAAAAAAAGAAAGAGCTAGAGACAATGAATTTTTATACCAGCTAGGTAAGAGAAGTAATAAAAATGCTTTTGTTTGTCAGGTAATAATATTGTCAGGTAAAAATAATTGTTTGTTAATAGTGCTTGTTATCAGCTATTTGACATGGATCAAAATTTCCAGCCACTGTTCTTACTACTATAGTCAATAGGCTATAAGTGTTTTCCAGGCCCTCCTGAAGGAAAACCAGTCTTTGCCTTGCATGACTCTGCTGGGGCAGATAAAATATAACATATTTAATAGCTGACCTTTTACTTTATCAAGAGTAAATAAACAAATTAAGTCTGGAAGTACCACATAATGACAGAAGCAGCTTTTCATGTACTACTGCTTCTGTGTTTAGCTCAGCAGCTTGACTTCTATGAAAATCTACTGTGGGAAAAATCGAAATGAATGAACTGTTCAAATGGCTGTGAATTTCAAGTTCAGGATACTAATTGATAGCATTGCTAAATGTAATGTAGAGCATTCCTCTCTAAAGATTTTGGAAATGGATGCTTTCTGCTCACTCTAGCAAAAAGGATAGCAGAAAGTTTCCCTGTGGCTCTGTAGGTCCTTGTGCACTTGTGTGCATGGCCTAGACACAGGTCTTGATTTCCTCTTTCATTTAATTCCTACATTATATAAATTGAACAAAAATTGCACACAATTCTCTAATGTAAACAGCAATAAAGGCACAAAAACCTTGACATTCTATTTAACAAGTGTTTAACAGAATGTCCTAGCAACCTAGGATGGAGCGAGGCTGGGGCTTTCACCCCTCAGGGAAACCTGCCATGGAGCAGGGCTGGGGCTGTCACCCCTCAGGGAAACCCGCCATGGAGCGGGGCTGGGGTTCCGACACCTCAGGGAAACCCGCCATGGATTGAGGCTGGGGCTGTCACCCCTCAGGGAAACCCGCCATGGAGCGGGGCTGAGGGTGTGACACCTTAGGGAAACGCGCCATGGCAGCCACCTCCAGAGTCTTTGATGTACTTTTTTCTTGGTTGAATGCCCATCAAAGACCAATCTAGCATCTTTGCAAGCGAGCATGACATTCACGGCCATTTACAATTGAGTCTGCACTAATTATAAAAGATAAAGCCTGTTACCTCTAAACTTCCCTTTTCATGACTGTCAAACAATATATGAAAACAATAGAGAACTTATTTCTTATATCTGACTTCAAATATCCATAATGCAAGATTCATTCTGATGGCAGGAAAAAAGAAAACAAAGAAAATAGGATATAGGCAATCTTCCCAAGGCACAGAGAAGAAAACAAACATTAGAAAACCTTAGAAAAAATAGTTTTTCTTCATCTTCTCAGTAGCTGCTGTTTGAACTTTTGTTGTCTTACTTGTTCCTCTCAAAACAAGACACGTTACAGCTTTATTGTCTCAGTGGTGTATTTCTCCAATTGCTGACTTGCCATTTAAGCTCTGGTTCATCAGAAATCCATAACAAGAGATTCTCTGTGGAGGAGAGTTGCACAAGCCTCTGGATTCCTGACTATTCACCTCTGCCAATGGCCACAGTAATCTCCTAGCACACCTGAGCTTCCTGTTTTTCTGTGAGAGAAAGATTCAGCTAAAGTCAAGGAAACAGGGCAGAGGAGACGAAACCTTCCCTTGAGACGTTTTCAGGAAGGCCTGCAAGGACCCTGCCTTCCTTTGGAACAGAGGTGGCCGCGACACGTGGTGTTGGCTGTCTTACCCTGGGTGCCCCGTCTACTCCAGAAGGACTTTTGCCCACTTCATCACTTGTCTGTCCCTCCAGCTCCAGGGCCTCAAACCCACTCTGTAAGGTACCAAACCTCTAAGTCAGCTGCAAGTTTTGAGAATAAGGCAGTGAGCATGGCTCTAACTAGGGTTTTTTAGTCAGGTTTACAACAGATTTTGAGAAGAAAAAGAGAGAAAGGGTAGATACCACACAAGAATCCAGCACAGCCTCACCAGCTTTTTCAGCTGCGTACTTGAAGCACAATGCCCAGCACTTACACTGCACCGACTTTTTGTGTGTTCTGGTGACCAGAACCATCCCATGGTCAGGCCCAGGATAATTTGGGTGCCAAAGTCCTGTTGCCTTCAAACATCATACTTTTTTACCCAGCTGGAGCTGATTTCAGCATATTTGCTGAGTTGTTTCCTTATGTTGGCAGTTCTAGCAGATGGCCTTATGGACCCTAAATTCTGCATCTTTTGTGTCCACTATCAGTGGGCATCCTTCTTCCCAAGCTTTGTCAACTTCCCTCTGGGTCTGAGATCAGTGAAACATGCCCAGCCCTGAGTCTTAAAAGACAATTCTAGCAACAAATACTTTGTTTTTCTAACACCTGGACATCACTTCTAGCTTGCAGGTTGCTATGTGTGTCACAGGTTAAATGTCTCTTCTTGTTGATCAGGCTTGGAAGTGCGCAAAGCTCAAGCATTACAGGACATCCTTTCTTCAGGAAATGGGACCTCTCGCACAGTTTGCAACAGGTCCCCGCCCGCGCCTTCCAGAGTGCCAGAACGTTCCCAGCGCCATTCCCGGGCTCACGGCGGTGCCTCGCAGTTGAGAGCCGCCATGCCAGCGCGGGCGCCGCGCGGCGGGGGCCGGAGGGCGGGAAGGGGCGGGCGGGTGTGAGGGGCGGGGCGGCTCCCGCCCAGAGCCGAGCTCGCGCTGTTCCCTCAGCGCGTTCCCGCCGCGCTGTTGGGAGGGCGTGGGCGTGCCTCGGGCTCTGCGAGGAGCGTGTGGCCGCTGCGGGGTCCCAGCCCGCAGATCTTGCTGCTGACCGAGGCTGCAGGGCCAGAGCTGCCGTGCGCTGAACGATGCTGGGACCTGCCAACAGACCAGCATTGCTTGGTCCTCTGCAGTAGATCGAGTGTCACCACGAAATAGCAAAATGTTACACCTATTTTAAAACACCAGAGCCCAAGCTGAAGATGGTAATAAGAACAGACTAAAAGCACAGCCAAACAACGTGCATGCTCTAAAAATGTGGACCCGAGGAGGAGCCATGCTAAACACTTCTTGGAACATCGAAACTAGTTTAGAGGAAGGTTTAAATATGCATGGTTGCTTATGAATATACAATAGGCTGATACAAAGAAAAGCTATGTAGAGGGTGTCTCCAAAAGAGCAGATGTGCTCTTGGCTGAATGCCAAGTAACCATCCGTTAAACTTTGCTTTATTTTTGTATCCTATTGTCCTTTATTAAACTGCTATATTTACCAGGAGAGTGAACCTTGTTTTTCACACATCTGTGCAGGTTTCCTGGAAAGGGGATTTTTTAGTAGCAGGCTGTTGCAAAATACAACAAGCTGGTAAATTCATACAAACACGATCAGTTTTAGGGTAAAAACCAAAGCAACCATAGCAGACTGCACCATCTTCTCCATTTACCCTACTTGGAAATCCATGCAGATTAAAATGTGACCTACACCTCGTGGCTCTGGGCCTGTTCTGCAAACTCCCCACACTCTTCTTTCTCCCACAGAGAGAGAGGACCAGCAGCTGGAGGAGATGGTGGCGTTTCTGGACAGGGACTCACCACTAACAGCTGCCATGTCTTACAGCAAGCCGGAGGGCCCTGGTGCCAGGGAGACAGGTAAGGGCAAAGCCGCCCTCCCACAGCCTGGCCCAGGGGCTCTTGTGGCAGGTGATGTGGGGCCCAGGGCAGAGGCAGGGGGAGGCAGGAGCTGCTCAGCCATGCCGTGGCTGGGAGCCTCCTTCCTCCCCAAGTGGGGCCCAGCTGGGCCAGGGGCAGCTCCTGGGACACCCGTGCCTGCAATGGCCCCTGCTCTCCAAGGCCTCCAGCCCTGCCCATCAGCCAGGCATGCAGGCAGGGACAGAGCAGCCCTTGGGGCTAATGCTGCATCAGCCAAAGACCCCCGCAGAGGTGCTCATGCCCTCTGCCATTGGCTCTGTCCCTGTAGTCTGCATGCTGTGTCGTCGTGCAGAGGCTGGCCCCTGTGCTTCCCCAGGCCCTGACAACAGCTCCTGTGCTGCCCAGGGCACTCATGGGCGCTGCTGGGGCCTCACACCAACCAGAACCAGCTGGGGTGTGACAGCTCTGCTGCTCTGGGCATGGCTCTTGGGCAAAGCACTCGCGTGTCCCCAGGCTGGGGGCAGTCCCCAGGTCGGGCTTGGCAGAGCCCGTGTGCTCCTGGAGGTCTGTGGGCACTGCTCTGGTCCGGCCTGGCCCGGGTCTGGGGGGCCTTTGGCATTCCTGCTTGCCCTTAGAGCCGCCAGGGATGAGCCAGAGCTCAATGGCCCCAGCCTGGCCGGACAGTCAGGAGTGGAGCCTTCCCGTGGCTCCCCAGCACCCAAGATCATCAGCCCAAGCTCGGAAACACTGCCTAACAGGGTTTGCCAGTATTTTTTCCTGTTAGATCCTTGAAGGGATTTTGAAAGTAACATTGTTTGGCAACTTCTTCAAGGAACAAAAGTGACGCATTTCTAATTAGTAAAAGGTTTATTGGTTTCCTTGTACTTTCTATCAGGTATCCTTATGCTTCCTTCGGCATTCTGGAAAATAATGAAAATCTAACAAATTCTTCAGAGACGGTTCTGAATCCACTATTAGGAGAAGTCTCTAAATTCACTCTTTCTCTTAAATACATTCTTGACATATAGTTAAGTAGCTGCTCCTGTAACAGACAAAGATGTAGTGATTTCCCTGACTGGACAACACAACATGATGTTATACACACCGGTACGCTAAAACACTTTTGTTCCCGGGGAATTACAAAATTGGAGGCTCTTCTCGAGGTCCTGAACTAATTCTGCATGCCCATTCATACCTGCATTCCCTCCCCGTGCTCAGCTTTCACCTAGAGTTCCCAGGGAACAGATCTTACATACTCACCTCAAGCAATAATCTATGTCTGTCTTCCCAACCCTCTTTTTCTTCACTGGGGTCTGCTAATCTACAGAATAACTTTGGACCCTCTGCACAAAACAAAGAACCAATTAATAGGCTTAAACACTTCAGATTGTGCTGCTGCTTCTAACAATCATGGACAGCACAGCAAAAATGTTCTTCAGAAGTCAATTCTTCACATCCTTCCTGTTCTCTTGCCCTCCACCATTCTGTTGGCTCCAACAGAAATGTTCCCTACTGCAGCCTGGTGTACACAGAACCATGAAAGGCAGCAGCACTTTTCCTCAACATGCTGCAATCTAAATTGCAGTGAAATAGCAGCTGTTTCATTAGAAGCTCAGCACCAGGATCACACATCTTCCCCCAGAATTGAGGCCTGCTAAGGACTGAGCTCTCCATTGTAACACACCCTGTAAATCAGACAGACTGGAAGATTGCTAGGCGCTAACTGTGTGAACACAGCAATACATTTCAGCAGCGTTGTTGAATCAATCTCGAGAAATGCACATCATTTAAGCCTGTCTTAAGACTCCATTCTACAAAACATATAACAAGCAATTGTTTGCTGGCTTTGCAATTTTTGCGGATTCTGTACGTTTCCTTTGGTTGTTGTTTTCTTTGTTTCTAAATACAAAATTCACTGGATTCGGAAGAGAAAACCCCAGATTCATTAGGACGAAGAACCACAGGGACATATGTGGCTGACAAGAGCATTCAACAGTCCTAATGGTAACACCAGAAAGACAGGAAAAAGTTAAAGATGATATAAATACCTGAAAGGATCCAAAATATCTAGGTAAACTGTCAAGTGGCTAATGTTTTGGTAAGCTCTAAAAGTCCAGATTCCTATTAGACAATTATCTGAAAGAAAAAAAAACCAGAAATCTGCTTGGCCTTTATTTTACCAGGACTTTCTCATGGGATTCTACCACAATTTTGACCACAAGTAAGGATGCCAAATTTTGACTAGAAAACATTCATAAGCAGGCAGCATTTTTTCCTCCTCACAGAATTCCAGGAACAGTTTAAAAACTGAGTGCTGCTATTAATATTTCCACAGCATCCAACTACTACAGCCAAGTAGACAACAAATAGAAATGGAACTTGCATTTCTTGGTCCTTTTCAATTTCTCACGTCTCAGGCTCATCAGCACCCTCAGAACTGCTGTCTTGGAAACGTGAATCCTCTTCCCATGTGACTTTTACCGGCTTTATTATTCCAAGTCCGCAAGACTCTGCAATAACAGCACCAAAAAAGAAATAAAGCCAAAACCAGATTATTCCTCCACTTGTCAGGAAAAATTCCTCCTTTCAAGACAAATACTTACAGTGGAGAAGACAGATTTAGGAAGGACAGAATCTGCTCCTGCTGGATTTTCTGAGCTACATCTCTGGTCCAGGATTTTCCAGTTTGTTCTAGGGATCTCTTCTGTATTCATAAACATTTATTATTGCATTCAGAAGACACTGAATACCTTCTGAATTCAGCACAAGTATGGGAGGCTGGTTGCTTTGTCTTGTTGCATTGGTTTCTTTTTTTTAAATATTTCGGATAACTTCACACGGTTTCTCTTCTCTCCTTCAGGACTGTGACTCGATTTAATGTTGTTTCATCTTCTTTTCATAAGGCCTCATTTTATCTATGGTTAGAACACCCCAATGATCATGTGTTATTCAGTTTCCTTTTTCTAAAGGTCCAAGAATACAATTCAGTAACAAACAGAATGTTCGTGGATCTTGGGGTCAACTCCAGGATGTTGCTCCTCCCTCTACATTAACACAAATTTCTTTAAAATCTTGTTGGGTTCTATGAAACTTGATATGACTGGTGTGTCACCTTTCTCCCTGTTTGATAAATTCAGGGCATGACAACAAGCTTTTTCACCACTCAGCAAAAACCCCAATGCCTTCTCAAAGCATGCCTTTCAGAATGCCTGAGATGCAAGCATGAGTTACCTCTCATTAATCCACCACAGCCTTGGCAAGCAGAAATGAAGATCAAAATGCTTCTGCCTAATTACTGACTTCTGCTGCTGAAAATCCCCTGCATCCTGACCTTCTTTACACCATATTGCTCTATAGTGCCTGCCAGAAGCTCTTCCTTAGAAATGGCACTGTTAGAAGGGTTCTGCTGTTACCTTCTTTGATGCCCAACTCCTCTGTGTCTCCAAAGAAGGAAAACTTAAAAGCACTCGACTCCTGAGCTGCATCGTTCTCAGGCAAAGGTCCCAAATGGTCATCTGGGACAGAGTCCTGTGCATCCTCTTTGTCCCAGGGTATTTCCACAGTCTTTTCTGGTTTGTTCTTTCAAGGTCCAAGCAAGTCTTTTAAATCAGCAGCAATATAGTAATTGTATATATAGTAATATATATATATATATTACTATATATATATTACTATATATATAGTAATATATATATAGTAAATATAGTAAATATAGTAATTTCTTCAGGCACTTGAGGCAGTGTGTCACTCTCTTCTCTCTTCTTCCTTTTGGCTTTACTGAAATGAGATTGTTCAAGGATAGCAACACAGCACACATCCTTTTCAAAGACAGCTTCCCTAAGAGCCACCTTGCTCTGAATGTCTCCCTAACCATATCCAAGCCCATCAAGGAGTGGTTCACTTTCAAGAGTAAGCAGTGGGGAAACATCTGAGGTTGGAGTCTAAGGGCAAGAACAAGAGTCCTTTTTCATTTGCTACATCCTTAAGTGACTTTTCACTCAACACATGGCAAGACAGAAATCAAGGTATTTAGCATAAGAACACTTTCCTGACGGTAGAAATGCCAAGAGCTAATATGGTTTTCTCACAGACCTGCAAATCTCAAGGTCCCTGTACTGACCGCTCTCACCTTCACTTCCGGCAGCGAAAGATGGAAAGAAAGAAGAGATGACACTACATGCTGCTGTTGGAGGTCCTAATTGAGGCCCGACGTCGCTGGCGAGAACAGATGCTCCTGTGGGACATCCCTGATGGTGTCCCCCTGCGCCTGGGCCTCTCAGCCCTTGCTGCTGTCCTGCTGCTCCTGTCCTGGTGACTCCTGGACAGGACAGGTTGATTCGAGGCCTGGCGCTGCAGGTGGGAGCGGCTGCGTCTGGGGGATGTCCCTGACAAAGTCTCCCTTTGCCTGGGCCTCTCAGCACTTGATGTTGTCGTGTGGCTCCTGTCACGGCGACTCCTGGACCGGACAGGTGGACTCTGGGCCTGACCTTGCTGGCGGGAGCGGCTATGTCTGGGGGATGCCTGTGACGATGTCTCCCTTTGCCTGGGCCTCTCAGTCCTTGGTCTTGTCTGGCTGCTCCTGTCACGGCGACTCCTGGACCGGACAGGTGGACTCTGGGCCTGACCTTGCTGGTGGGCGTGGCTGCGTCTGGGGGATGTCCATGAAGGTGTCTCCCTTCGCCTGGGCTTCTCAGTCTTTGGTCTTGTCTGGCTGCTCCTGTCACGGCGACTCCTGGACCGGACAGGTGGACTCTGGGCCTGACCTTGCTGGTGGGCACGGCTGCGTCTGGGGGATGTCTGTGTAGGTGTCTCCCTTCGCCTGGTCTTCTCAGTCCTTGTGGTTGTCCTCCTGCTCCTGTCACAGCGACTCCTTGATCGGACAGGTCCATCTGGGGCCTGACCTTGCTGGTGAGAGCGGGTTTGCCTGCAGCCAGGCCCAGCATGTCTGGAATGGACCCTGTCTTCATGGTCAGGGGAGCTGCTGCACGTTGACCTTGATGTGCTGGGGCTGCTGGTGTCCGGTGAAGCAGACAGCAGAGACTGCTGCCATGCTGTGTGTTGGTGGCTGCTGTGGCTGCTGGTCTCTGCAGATGGAGACTGGGGATCCACCCTCAATGGCAGGACCAGGATGCAGGAGCTGGGGCTGATAGCCTCAGATGCTGAGGAGCCATGAGCAGGCTCCAGTCCTGACTGTCTGGTCAGGCTAGGGCCACTGAGCTCTGACTCATCCCTGGAAGCTATAAGGCCAAGCAGGAATGTCAAAGACCACCCAGGCCCGAGGCAAGCCAGGCCAGAGCAGAACCCCCAGCCCTTCAGGAGCAAATGGGCTCTGCCAAGCCCAGCCTGGGCACTGTCCCCAGCCCAGGGGCACCGGCTGCTTTGCCTCATACCCGTTCCGAGACCAGCACAGCTGTCACACTCCCAGCTCTGTATGTGATTTCTCAGGCCAGAGCAGCGCCTGTGGGTGCCCTCAGCAGCACAGGAGGAGCACAGGAGCAGTTCCCAGGGCCTGGGGAGGCAAACGGGCTCATGGACAACGTGTCCACAGCACAGGATTGTCCAGACAAATTCTTCTGTTTCTTTTCTCTTTGAGCCCTTGAAGTGACACACGTACCCTGCAGGGCCTCAGGTGCGGCTCCCCAACTTACCCCTCTTCCTCTGCCTCCTCCCTGCCTCCCGGGTAAAGGCAATCCCTGGCAGTGCACCTGCTGTGCCTCTCTTCTAGATCCGCGAAGCCATCGTTGTCCTCCCATGTTGGCTCTCTGATGGAGAAAGGAAAAGCTGATGAGTTTCTGATGTCCTGCCCTCATGGAGGTACAGGTTGTCCCTGCTCTTTCTCCAGCGCTTTTCCAAGTCCTGCGTGAAGTTGAAGCCCAGACTCACGGGACAGGGCAGGACCAGGACTGCTGGGGCAGGGCCTGGCACAGCACAGCACTTGCACCTCCTGTCCTGTGAGCCAGGCACAAGGACACCAACCTGAAGGGAATTCGGATCCCCATGATGAACATTTGTGCAAGAAATTCTTCAATGTCCCTACACAGGGGGCAGCGGAGGGATAAAAGACCAGCACGCATGGCCTGTCCCTGCAGGGCAAACAGAAGCAGGATGAGCAAGGCCCTGGTACTGCTGAGCACCTGCTGTGCCCCGAGGCGGAGGGGATGGCTCCTACCTGGATGCAGTCCCTGTGGAACCAGGCCCTTTTGCACGCTGGGCACACCAGGGTTCTGAAGGTCTTTCTATCCTCCACAGGCTCCATGCAGATGAGGCAATTGGTGCCTGGCTCTGGAGTCGCCTCCACCTCCTGCTCTGGACGGTGCTCATGGCAGTAGGTGCTGGAGGAAAATGGATGGGCAAAGTGAGAAATGTTGGATCTTCGCCCAGGGGCGACCAGGAGTGGGGAGGAGGTACCTGTAATCTGGAATATAGTGTGTGACACAGCCGCCCTCCTTGGCACAGGGCAGGTGGAACCATCTGCCACAGTCCTCCTTGCAACACATGATGGTTGCCCCGCTCTGGCCACAGACACAGCAGCGCTGGAAAGAGCCAAGCAGCCCCATCAGCAGCAGCCTCGGGGCCTCCCCAGGCAGCCCCATGGCTCTGGGCAGGGTGTAGGATGTGGCCACTGCTGGGTCTCAGCCCACAGAGCCGTCTGGTGGAGGAGGCTCCTGTGCCAGAGCCTCTGTGCAGCTGCTGGGAACCAAACTTTGTCCCACAGCCGGCCAGAAGGGCAGGCCTTTCATTCCAAGTGTCTGGGCTAAGCTCTGGCAAACCTTGCCTGGCACAAACCTCCCTGCTCTTGTCAGGCTCTCACCTTTTGTGCCGCCCGCCAGACTGCAATTTGGATGTCTCTAGGAAAATATCCCATGAGTCCAACACGATCGTTCTTTTGACGAACAAGTAGAGTGGCAAAGAACTGCAGCAAAGGGGATGAGCAGATGAGGAGAGAGAGGCAGAAATTGCCCATTGCAATGGCGGAGGGAGTGCCCAGAGCCACTCACCAGGCAGAACACATGGGCACAGAGCCCACGCTTCTCCAGTTTGTCACCGCAGATGTCTGGGTCAGCCTTTGCATGGCGACACAGCATGCAGGCTGCAGGGGACAGAGCCAATGGCAGAGGGCATGAGCACCTCTGCGGGGGTGTTTGGCTGATGCAGCATTGGCCCCAAGGGCTGCTCTGTCCCTGCCTGCATGCCTGGCTGATGGGCAGGGCTGGAGGCCTTGGAGAGCAGGGGCCATTGCAGGCACGGGTGTCCCAGGAGCTGCCCCTGGCCCAGCTGGGCCCCACTTGGGGAGGAAGGAGGCTCCCAGCCACGGCATGGCTGAGCAGCTCCTGCCTCCCCCTGCCTCTACCCTGGGCCCCACATCACCTGCCACAAGAGCCCCTGGGCCAGGCTGTGGGAGGGCGGCTTTGCCCTTACCTGTCTCCCTGGCACCAGGGCCCTCCGGCTTGCTGTAAGACATGGCAGCTGTTAGTGGTGAGTCCCTGTCCAGAAACGCCACCGTCTCCTCCAGCTGCTGGTCCTCTCTCTCTGTGGGAGAAAGAAGAGTGTGGGGAGTTTGCAGAACAGGCCCAGAGCCACGAGGGCACCAGTCCCTGCTCAGCCCTGCGTGAGCCCTGCTCCTGTCTGCCTTCTCCTCTCGTCGTCACTTCAAGGAACACTACAGTGTTCTCTGGTTGTTCCTCTGCTGCTTGTGGGAAGGGGGAGGCAGGTGAGCCTGCAGCACAGGCCCAGATCCCAAGGTGTGGGGCTCCTCTGGTCCCTGGGCAGCAGTGTCCCTGCCCTGCCTTCTCCTGTTGTCAGGTCGCACTGACACACGGCCTGAGCCCAGCGTTCCCTTTTGAGGCCTTGGTTGCACGGGTCACAATGGCCAATCTGACATCAGCATCGTGCAGCCAAAATTGGGGCAGCCACAGCCTCAACCCTGGCAACCATTTGAGGTGGCCCTATTGGGAACCCAAGTTCTGAGATGGGTGCAAAGGTTTGGTCAGCAGGGAACCAGGCAGGGACTCCTGCAGCAAGTGCAGGGTCAAATGCCAGGCCCCGAGGCAACCATCGGGCACTGTTCTGGTGCTGCTCCTGCAAGTTTCATACAGACACAGAGCTACCTGCTCTGTCTCAAACCTGTTCAGCACTGGACAGCAGGACACAGTAAAATGTTGTCTTGGGTATATGATTGAATTATTCAAAGTCCTGCAAAGACTCACATTCAAAGCACAATGTCGTGGTTTGACATGGAAGTGAATTTTTTCAAGAAGTTGAGTCCAACCAATCAGTAGTCAGGTTTAGATATTAGCACCTAGAGTAACCACTGACGGTGTAGACACGCCTCTGAGAGCACAGGGTTAAAAGCAAGACCTCCCAGGGGAACTGTCTCTTTAGTTCCGGTCATCAGAGAGTGCAGACTCTCCTCTGCCCAGCCACGGGCTGGGTGGGGGAGGAGAAGCCATGCGGCCTGGTCAAGGTAGGCTGAGGGGGCTGAAGGTCTGGAACTGAGCCAGCTCCTGCAGATGGAAGGGTGGAGAGAAGCGGAGATTCCCCCCCTACCAAAGGGAAAGAGACAGAGAGCCTGACAGCACCTGGAAATTTGCCAGCAGAGGAGAAAGAGGAGGTGGGGGAAAGATGCCCAGTGTGAGAGTTGGTAGTTCTGGGCAGAAATTTCAACCTGCTTTGGCAACCACCAGCACAGGAATGGCAAGAACAGAAAAAAACTAAAGAAGAAATAGTGATGCCCTCTGTCTTCAAGAAGAAGATGATCTCTGTTCTTGGACCCTTAGCCCCAGGGGAAAATGGGGGGGACTGTAGTCCCAAGATGAGAAGCTAAATTGCTGTCTCTTTTAGTCCTTAGCAAAGCATCCTTAAAAAAACCCTATAAGCAGTCTATCCATGCATAGTAATAAAAACACTGTAACATAGAAAAAGAAAGTGTCATACTAACAAATTTTCTCTGGGAAGTTACCATGTATAACATGGAAACACAGGAAGTAACAACTGTGTTTCCTGGGGGATCTATAGTACAAAAGAGACTCTTCTCTCCCTTGATAAATTAAATATTGATTATCTAAAAGGTAACAACTTAATCAAGAATCCCAAGTAATGTCTCACTGTAGTTATTTTAAAAATTAAGTGAGAAGAAAAGTATTTTAGAAAGTCTTCATCCTAGATTTAGTGTGTATATCTTATACACACTACAGTAATAATAGTCTAATAAAGTTTTTTTTTAAATTTTATTTGTCATTAAACTTGGGCCTGCTCTGCTCTGTTCCTAATAACATCTCACAACATTTCTATTGGGAAGGTGTATTTTCATAAAAGCACTAGCATTGCGCCAGTGTCAAACCATAACACACACACACACAAAAAAAAAAAAAAACCCAAACCCTGCTACAAACATTGAATTGACACAAAAAAGGTCAGCACTGAAAACCATCAAGTAGCAGCTCCCTGCCGAATCTCCATAAGGTTGTGTAAAAAACAGACTTTGGTGAATGAGGTTTAACTGGTAGGGAAGTTAAATGTTTTGATGAAAGAAATGTGCTCATCATTGATTCAGGTGCTGAAGTTTTTCATTTTTCCCCCAGGTGCAATGGACATAAACAGTTGTGACTTTGTAGATCTTGTGAAAAACTCTTCCTCTTTGCCTTTTTTTTAGCAATTCCAAATGCTTTCATATATACTTGTGTAATTGCTATTATTTGGTTTATTACATAATCACAGAATCAGAGAATATTATGAGTTGAAAGGGATCTATAAGGCCCATCATAGTCCAACTCCAGGCTGTGTGCAGGACACCCCAAAGGTCACACCTTATGCCTGACAGCATTGTCCAAATGCTTCTTTCCTTTCCTTCCCTTTCCCCTTCCCCTAACCCTTGCCCTTCCCCTTCCACTCCCCTTTTAATCAATGCGTATAATTTCTCCCTTTCTTGCTTTCTTCCTTAGTGCTAAAAAGTACACAATGTCTTTTTAATATTTAATTAATGAGATCACTTTACAGGTTTTAGTTTAAAGGTAACCATAGCACAAATGCATCCATTATTAACTGCAGAACGGCAGTGGCTTCTTGGGAACCCTCTTTAGTTTAATATGAGAACCTCTGTCAACAGAAAACAGCGCTGATATTGTTGTTAAGTGTGACAAACTGGCAAATGCAATGGGCACTACACTGGAACAATGCAAACTGCTTCTATCAATGGAAGAGGCGATGTTTAAGGGCGAGGTGAAGGCGGACAACGAGAGGCTGTTGAGGAAGGTTCGGTTCCGCGTCGCATCCTCGCACAGCGGGCGGGTGCTGAAGGAGGTGTACGCCGATGGGGAGGCTGCTGACTCGCTGGACTCCGAGTATGCCAGCAGCTCAGAGACTGACCAAACCAGCCGGCTGAGTGAAGTGGACGGGCAGCAGAATGGACACGTAGGGTCGGAGTGCGATGAGAATGATAATGAGCAGGATGACTTGCTCATTTTAGTTAGAGCTACTAAAGAGAAGGGGTTTGGTACAAAGCGAGTCAACATCCTCAGCAAAAATGGCACAGTCAGGGGAGTCAAGCATAAAGTCAGCGCTGGTCAAGCCCTTTTCGACAATTTGGCAAAGGTATTTCAGGTAGGTGGTGCAGATCTGCTGCCTGTAAGCTGTCTCTCTGTCCTTTTTAATTCCACACACTATTCTTCCCTTTGTTCAGACTGCTCTCATTTAGGATTTCTCAATATTCTGTCTCATTCCCATTGCTATCCACTTGCACGAGAGGGGCTTATTGGTCCTTCTTGTCTGAAACAGCTACACACTCCATATTGACTGTGAAATTTGCTTTTCAAAATTGACCTAATATTTGCTGAGTAGAAATATGTATGCTGTGTTTCCCATGTCTGGATGAGGAAAGAAATGTGTCAGAGGATTTAACTGGGGCTTTGCTGGAGATCTATACAGGTCTTCTGTACAGGGATGTGTCATGTTTCCACTCCTATTGTATTAATTCTAATGAGTTTACGATGTTATCTACTGTCCCCTACATGTAAATATGTATACGTGCAAATTCCATTCTGTTTAATCTGCAAAGTAAGTCAAACTAGGTGCAGGATGGCATCGATGAAGGTTTTCCCACATGAAAATTTCAGGGGAATGAAATCTTAGTCGGAAGTCTCTTTTATTAATGTCTGTTTTCTATATATTTTGTAGAAGGAGCAGAATATCTGTATTTGAAACAGTATATGCCACACCAATGACTTAGTCAGAGAAACAAAGGCCTTCAGAAAAATCAAGATAAAAGTTCTAAAATATTTATCTCATATATATAATTTATCTGTATATGCTATTCAAGCCTTTCAATCATTTATATTCACACAGATAGCAACAAGTGTGCAACCAGACTCTTTCTGAAGTTCTTAAAATCCAGAATTATGCTTTTCAGTTAAATTATCCTGTGATGGTTTCAGGGCATTATTTTAAAACTTTTTATGCAGTTTTAAATCATGGGGAATTTGATATTAATAATGACTTTTTGCATTTTGAAATTACTTTGAAATGAGGTAATTTCATATTACATTAATAAATGGCAATAAAGTAACATTCTCTTGCTTCTGGATATTAATTTATCCTCTATGTTGTACCTAAATTAACAGTCTTTTTGTCAATATCAATGTTCCTGTAGAAGTTGAAGTTTCAGAGAAGAATTTCATGTTCATTTTTGTTCTTTTACATTACATCACATAGCACCAAAGTAGTTTGCTTTCTTTCAAGCTACTTATGGAAGAGTTTGTTCTTAATTCCTTATGCTGATAAAATTTGTAACAAACTCACTTTTTAAAAGTAGATTTGAAGTAGTAAGTGTTAACTGAGGCATGTTTGGGTTCTTCTCCAACTTCAATTCCACTGTTCTGTGCTATTTCACTACACAGAGTACCCAATTTCACCCCACTAGCCTCATTCCCTTCTAAAAGCTGTCTTCTACTACATCAGTAGCACTAAGCTAAGAAATTTGAATCAGCTAAATAAACAGACCCATTTGAAGACATATGTACTTTAATTTGTGTCCCTGCCTTATTGTTTTTTCTATCCCCAGTTTTGTTGGAAGTTCTTCCCCAGGTTGGAAGTTCTTCAGGAAAGGCCCATGGACTGAGATCAATGTACTTTGATTGCAAAGCTTCTTGTATTCCTAGCAGAGTTAATGGAAGGACCAGTGCTATTTCCATGAGCTGTTTTGCCAGAAGAAACTATTTTCTTGAAAGGAGGCATATCCATCTTGTAACTTCAGAAAAGTACATGTATCCAAGTCTACCACAGAATTCCTTAATTAAAACCTGTAAAATAATGACTGGTTTAAAAGGTGATAAGGATTTTTTTTATTGACAATATTTTACTGTGGAAGAAAGGGAAAAAATTAAATTCTCAGATGAAAACAAACCAAACAGTTTTTCATATAGCATGCAATTCCAATGAAGAACTCTGCTACAGGCATTGCAAAGTCCAAAAGAAAAGGCAGGTTTTCAAAGTGGATGAGGAAAATACATGTGGAACTGAGAAGCTTCTCCCTAGGCAGGACTAGATGAGTGATTTCCAGAAAAAAAACCTATATTTTTACATTAAGCACCTACTGGATCAAAGACCTATATGCAACAATGCAACGAATATAATGTTTTGAGGTTTCTATACAAATTCAGATTTCCCCAGAGATAAAGCTCTAAGTCTAGTGAAAGAGAATGATAGTTTGCATATCTTTTATGTCATACTCTGAGCCAATTTTGTATGCCACATGGTGAGCTCAGAGAAGAGCAAAACACAAAGGTTAACTTTGAGATGGATTTGAAACTGCTTGATCCTAATGAGAAGTATGATTGAAATCCATCCAATTACAAATGAAATAATGGCCTTTAGAATGAGATTAGATGACGGTTTCTAGTTTCCTGTAAGCATGCTCCAGACAATTACTTGAGCTGTAATACCAGTTAGAGAACAAGAGTTCTTCTTTTGAAGGCTTAGTAAGATAGAAAGACGTTTTTGTTAGCAGGTACAATGCAAAATCTCTCTATCTGGGCATTTTTCTAAGTTACCCCCTTGATTATGTGAGGTCATCTCCAGTTACATGTTTCTCTTTGATAAGAAGCAGCAAATGTATAACAACAGTTTAGAGGAGAGTGCCCCTCCCTCAGGAGAGTCCATCTCTGCCCCTTTGATGATTCAACAGCGGGAACTCATATGAGATGAATAAACTGTACATTTCTCAGCGTTAGTGTCAAATCAGTATTTTTAATCTCAGAGTATGCACATGAACTCTTGACAAACCTTTATTCTAAGCACTGATATATTCTTCTGTGCAAATGCTTCTTATTTAGTATTCATTATATCACAGCCTAACTAAAATGTGCATGTAAGAAGCCAAATACTGAGTGTGAGTGTTCTGTGACTAGGGCATGGCTTTTTTTCTGCAATATCAGCATTCTGATTCTTCAGACTATGTCTGCAAACTCCTTTAATACGCTATTTCCCCAAATCCCTAGAGGCTCCCTGTGATAGAGGAGAGATCCTTTAAAGCAAATTACTTTGTTCAGATATTCTAGGGATAAGCAGGGATTCATTAACTAGGTTTTGTTATGTTGTGCACTCAAGTCCTTTAAATTTGTATGTTCAAATACCTGTGCTAAAAGTACTTGTGTATTTTAATGTTCTATGGAAATATTTGGATTTGTGAATATTTTTTTCACACTTTCTTACTACAGCTTTTCTACAGAATTGGTTCAGACACTTTCTTCCCACAACAAACTTATCTGAAAAAAATCACACCTTCTGGAGCTTTTTTCAATTTTAAGAGAGTGATGTAAGGCAGGAAGTATTTCTAGATGAAAAGGTCTTTTTGGTTGTTGTTGCTATATGATACAAGCCTGGTCTGAGAATGTATATCTAGATGTGTGTCCCCTGCTGCATCTTCCCACAGTCAAGCACTCAGCACTTCCCTCACCCGTTCAGTCCATGACCTCTCATTTCCACTGTTCTCTGGGAAGCTGAGTCCTTCACATTACTCTGGTTAAGGACTCTCTGTGTCCCCAGATGAGAGCTGCTCCAGCGCTGTGACATTGAAAGGTCTCCCTTCAAGTCACTCTTGCACACCAGGTCATCCCCTGGTGAAGCTGCTGCCAGGGGAGTGGGAGCAGCTGTGGGAATTGGGGCCAACACATCCATGGGGAAGGAATGCAGGACAGAGCAGGATACATCCAGGGGTTGCCTCAGCTTCCAGACAGAAAATTCTGAGGAAGAAAGGTGGGGAAGAGACCAGCTCTACTGATGCTTCAGGACAGCATGGTTTCCATGGCAACACCTCCAGCCTTTTCCTCCTTGGGGTGGATGCCACAAACAGACTGTTGACATAGCAACCACATCCTGGCAGGGTGAGGGAATGGTGGGTGGGGTGGTGATGGGTGTTGATATAACAACCACTCTGGGTGGGAAGGTGGGAGGAGGTCATTGGTGGTCATCTGTGGCAGGCAGGGACAGTCACATGCATCACCCAGCCTCCACTAGCACCTAACCTGGGCCTGGGGTTGCTTCCTGCAGTGCTGGAAATACAGGTGGCAGACAGCTGGGAGCAGTTTATTTGTGAGAAACACACTCTACTGAAAATCCTGAAAAGCAGGAGGAGCTGCTGAAGCTGGAGCTCCCACTTTCCCTGCTCGTGCACCTCCTTGGTATAAATTTTCTCCTGCTGAGACTCTAAAGCTGACAGTGTTGGCAGCTCTGAAGCTGGGGACATGACTTGCCAATTGTGTCAGAAACATAAGCCCCCCCTTCTCTGCATATCTGAAGTAATTGTGGTTTTATTTCAGTATACTACCAAAAATTCTGTATTCTAATATTACAATACTGTTTAAATGCAAATGGATATATTTCCTGTGATTTTCTGTAAAAAGTAGTAGATAAACAGTTATTTTTCCTTGAAATATCTATATAATTATAGATATCATTCTTTTCACAACCGATTTTTCTGACTAAGCCATTCCTATGGCTATGGCTGAGTCACATAGAGCAAAAATCCTTGGGTTGTCTAATATCTTACTAGGTAGTGCAATGATCATTTTATGCCAAACTGGGTTTCCACCCCAATGTGCAATGTAATGGAGCTCAGCCAAAGGTTTTACATAGGTGTCTCCTCATTTTCCATGTTGCAGCGTGGGTATTTTTCCTCCATTCCCATAGTTACACACTCCACTGGCCTTCCCGCCTCCTCTGAAAGGTCAGGTTCTGCTAAATTAGCCACAGAACTCATTCTCAGGCAGGGCTTCCTGACGTCTATTGCAAAAGGGCAGGCCTGGTTAACAAACCTGAGGAATGCCTTTGTGAGCATTGCGTCAGAAAGGATACGGGTGAAGAGTCAGACATAATGCACTCAGTCTTTATGAAATTTCCAAGCACAGTTTCTCAGGTAGAACTCACATGTAAGGTTGTGAAGTACAAGTCACTATTCAGCCTGATGAAGAATGAACTTATTCACGTTTAGAGAGAAAGGTGGGAAAGCATAAAGAATTATGTGGAAGTTTTTTAAGAGGATAGCTTTTGGGGTGTTTAAGAGCACTTTCATCTTTTTTTACTTGTAGGTGACCTGGAAAAGTGAATACACAGCAGAACATGCAGAGCTTACAAACTGATAGGACTAGCTAGTACCACAAACAAAATAAAGTGAAATACAGCAGCAAAACCAATGATCTTCCAAAGAAGTCAGAGGCTGCAAAGTGGTGTTAAGGAAAGGTTCATGTGTAGTAGAATAAGCAAAGGTTTTTAGGGTAGTTGGCATGTTGTATACCACTGCAGCCTCTGGAGCATATATCACTGCAATCCCCAGAAGTCTGGGGAGACAAGAAAGAGTGATCTGCACTTTCACTGGAAAAGTCTTGGTAAGACTTGAAGACATGATAAACAGAAGTCTGTATCTCGCTGATTAGCTGATGATCACTGCTGACATTCCAAAAATCACTGGATTTGAATTCAAAATCCTCTTCTAGGACTGGATTTACAAAGATTGCAAAAACTCCCCTGAACTTTGCCTTCATATTCTCCTCCATAAACACTTCTCTGACTCCCAAATGGACATAACTTACAAAAGAAAACAATGGACTGGATTGCTTGTATAGAGCCTTTGATGTAATAATGTCCCTTATATGGATAGAGATAAATACCACTGAGATGCAGGTATCTGAGTTACAAACTTCCAGTGTATTTTCCTAGTGTTAGTAAGTCTGGAAAACTAATTATTGAACAGTGTTGCACTGAAATCCACTGGAGAACAGGAAAAATTGTAATAACATGGAGGATCAAGTGATTATGAAAAGTAGGTTTTTGCTTGTTACAGAAAATTCAGAATTAGAAGGACAACTAGATCACTGCTGGAATGGGCACAGAATTGCTTCACCACTTGCTTTGTACCTTCAAAAGGGCTTTGATCTGTGACAACACTGCACTGGACACTGATTCTGCTGATGCTGTTGATCATGTCACAGTTATTAGAAGTGGTTTCCAGAGTGGGTGTCTGAAAAGACACACTGAATTAAAAAGGGAGATGGTCAGGTCTGTGAGCTTTTAACTGGAACCTGGATTTGGTCAGTACTTAAGATATTGGTTTTTATTTTTCACTGAGAAATCAGTTGTAAAGCTCTGAGGTCAGACAAGTCTATTACTAGACTATTACTAGACATTTTACAATTTGCTTCTGTTGGACATGAAATACATATTTTGCATATACTTGATAGGATCAGTAAATAGATTTTTAAGTATCTAAACCTCTGAAAGTGATATACAAGTTTTGAATTAAAAAAGACTCGTCTGTCTCATTTTCAAAAAGCGTAGATATGGGATGTCTTGACTTCTCAATATACTTCAACATTGGGTAGCGTACCAACAAAACTGTGCTTAAATGTATAACTTTTTTAAGACTGAGTCAATAATTGAAGAAAAAAAGAATTATAGGCTTTTATGCTGGCAGTCTGACCAGCATGTACTGGACATCTGTCTAATGCTCCAGTGCACTGCATGGCCTCAAAATAATTCTTGCCCTGATGAGTCTTGATCCTTGTAAAGGATCCATAAATGAGGTCAGTGTTCTTGAGACACTGGCCTTGTCCCTTGCATGAAAAGAGCATAGTGAAGAAGGAGTGGTGTTACTGCAGTAAATATGTATATACAGAATATGTAGTACTAGAGTGAGTCAAGACTTCACGTATAGATTCAAAAGCCTCACAGGCATCTGAGGAAGGACTTAGACATCAAGCTCCAAAACGAAGATTCTCCAAATCTCACTTGGTGCCACCTAGCCTCAAAGGCACCAAGAGCCTTTCCTTAATGAAAATTCCACTAATGCTCTGCCTTGCCCACATGCCTCAGCATATCAGGATTGACAGCACCTGACAGCTACTTCCTACTTGTGTCCTATGGGATCCATAAGAGTTCCATTGCCTGTCCCAGCAGCATGGCTTCATGTAGTAGGTGTTCCATGAGCATTCCTGGTGGATCAGCTCCTATACAAACTGCACATAAGCAGATGATGCTTTGTTACAAATTGCATCTGCACGAGGCAGTGGCGGGAGATGTACTTTGAAATAGACAGTCACAAGATAGTGATAATAAGCTGGAGTTGTGGAGTAGAACAGAGGATTGCTGATTCTCAACTTGCCAGGCCAAATAGTACTGTGCTCTTCAGCATCATGCCTGACTTCCATTTCCTTCCCTCCTTCCCTCCTTCCCTCCTTCCTCCCTTCCTTTTTGTCTTAAGCACTGTAGTGATCACAGTGCTCCAGCATGGAGGTATCCGAGAAAAACCTGTAGCCTTGAATTGCTTGTGAGGGAAAAGAGATAGAAAGGAGACTGAATCAGGTATTCAAGATATGAGAGATTGCAAATAATCATGTTCTGCTGCCTTGTTTCATCCTCTCTCTTTAAATCTAAAAATAGATTTGCTTTCTTTTTGAAAGAATGATTACAACTGCCAAATGGAAGAAAAGGCTTCCTAGTTCTACTAAGTGGGATTCCTAACTCATATTGGCCTCAGGAAATTTTCTGAGCTGAAAATAGTCATAAAATGAAACAGATTTAATAGGAAACACCATATATGCTTTCCAGACACTTATTTTTAATTATCTGTCTGGTAGATGACCTGGAATAACAGATGAGCACTGGGTCTAATCCTATGTACTGCTCTGTGACTCTTACATAACGTCCCTTTGTGGAACTGCTCAATAAGGTGCTCAGCCTTTGAATTAACATGGAAAATGCTTCATCTTACTTCAAACTAACTTGAAAAAGGGTCATGTTACGCAAGCAGCCTATCAAAAATATCTTAGGATGCTAGCGCAGAATTTTTTTCCACTTATTTGGAGAATAGATTTTTTTTCCTGAATTGGCCTCTTACACCAGAGATGAAAAAGATTAATTGATTAGTCTTAATCATTAATTAGTAGCAAATCTGTGAAGCTTAACTTGCTAACTGAGATGGAAAATAAGGAGAAAATATGTTTTGAAGTATTCTTATAACTAAGGCTGTCAAGAAAATTTGGGGCTATTCACTTTTCTTCGACATGTGCAACAGGCTGCTGGCTAGTTCATTGACTCTGAACCTTTGCATGCCTTCAACACAGCAAATAGAAATTTTACAGAACACATAAAGATGAAATAAATTACTTATGTGCTTAATTCCTAGCCTCATACTTGGTCATTGACCCTTAATTTTGTGTACAAATAAATTACTCTACAACCAAATATTTCAGGGTTCTCACTGCACTTGAGTGTCTTAGGTTAAGTATGTTTTACTTAAAACTTTACAAACATGGAAGCAAATATTTGGCTACATTGGGCCAATTTGTCACCAAAGTGCACAGCTGTGCAATTGCAAAAATATGGTAATTGTGAAGATGAAAAACAGCTACTTTATTAAAACTTTAAAAAATTTCTAGCAAGTTAAGTGCATTTATATCCCATTATTAAGTTTACAGATCTCAAAACTGTTTCAGTTCTGAACTAGGACTTGCAAATACACTAAGCTAGAAAATATAAATGTATATGTGCCGCAGGTATTGTTTTGCTAGACTGCTCCAGTCAGTCTACAGCTTGCTGTGATATTTGTCTACTAGGGTTGGCAGTTTATTACATACTGCACCAAAACAAGGTACATGATTAACAGCTTGACAGAAAGAAATTGTCAAAAAGACAATTTTTTTTCTTGGCTGGAACTTTGGCCTGTAGCTGTAATGTTTGGTGGCATCATAATTTTGTAGCTGAAATATAATAAAGCATTCTTTAGAATGGAATTTGCAACCAGAGGGATAAAGGGATGGCTTTCATGCATGAAAACCTTTCTAATTGCTGCAACATCCATTGCAAGGTAGTACAAAACATGAAAATGAAACCTCAATGAACTTTTCCAAAGCTTGTAAGAGGAATAATAGATAGGACAGCATCCCCAGCCTGCTGATTTTAAAAAGAAGCTGTAAAGTTACAGCTCCCCATACAAACAGACAATCTTGTGGTTTTCCTTGATGCAGTAGTTATATTGTGGAGAAGCTGCCACAGGACGACTCTTTATAGCCTCCATCAGAGAAAGCAACAGAAGTGGTCACAGATGAGCAGCTGGAGTCACTGAGGTAGAGACTCATTTCACGCATGGCAAGAAAGAAGACAGAAAAACCATCATTCATTGCTAGTACGAATTGTGGAAAGCATTTTAACAACCTTAGTGCTATTTTGCTTTGGAACTTTATCTAGGGACACCATCCATCAATGTCAGACAGGCATGTCTTCTGTACTGCAGTAAAACCACACACAGACTCATTCTTCCTCCATTTCTCAAAAAGAAATATAAAAAGCCTTTCTGGCCAATATTTGCACACATTTATAAAACCATGCCGTCTCATGAGCTGCATTGACAAATCAGCCAACACTCGTACAAATGTAAAGAACAATTTCTTTGGAATTCACCCTTGTTTCGAATACTACTAATTGCTAATTATCTAACAAGCTTTAAAACTATTAGGAATTGTAAGGAGACATACATTGTTATTTAAGAAAAACTTGTTTCTCCTTGAAAATTCTGTAACACAGAAGGAACTCAGTCTCTGAAGAGCTTACAGCTTTTTAAAGAAAATGCAATATTTTTCTGCCCAGACGCTCATATCTTGCTACTTTACTACATCTAAATGCAAAGCACTGTCCCTCCTAGCCCTGCAGGCAACTATGAAACATTGCATTGTTGTTCAAGTGGAGAATCTCCTAAGAGGCAGACTGACAGACACAGTGAAAAATGAGAGCTTTAGCATTATTGCTTCCTTCCACTTGTCACATTATACCTTGAGAACTTCCCTTTCCAGGTGTTGGCTGATGAGGTCTCTGGTGGGACCCCACCTGCAGTGCTGCATCCAGCCTGGGGATTCTCAGCTTGGGAGGGAAATTGACTTGTTGGAGCAAGTCCAGAGGTGGGCAACCAAGTTGATCAGACTCTCTTATGAGGAAAGGTTGAGACAATTTGGTTTGTTCAGACCAGAAAAGAAATTACTTTGGAGTGATCTAATTGTGGACTTCCTGTACCTGAAGGGAACTTAAGAGAAAAGATGGGGCAAGACTCTTTACAAGAGCATATAGTGACAGACAAGGGGGGATGGAATTCTTCAAATTCAAAGACAGTAGGTTTAGATTAGATATTAGGAAAAGATTCTTTACTCTGGGGGTAGTGAGGCTTTAGAACAGCTTGCCCAGGGAAGTTGTGGCCCTGGAAGTGTTCAAGGCCAGTCTGGATGAGTCTCTGATAACCTGTTCCAGTTGAAAGTATCCTGCCAATGCACTCTATGATTCTATGATGCTTTCTATCAGATTCACTCATATGCAGTGGGTAAATCTGGTTGTTCTTTCAAATCCCTCAATGATTCAAAAATATAAGCACCTACTCAGACTCTTCAAGTTCATAAGGATTTAAAAAGCTCCATTTCTAAAGGTCTTGTTCAGGAAATAGGTTCTTTTCATCTAACTGGAAAATATATCCATGGCAGCTGTTGTATCTGCTGGGTGGTCAAACCTTTTGCAAACCTGTCTGCTTGGTGGATGATATTCTTTTGCATCCTTATGTGGAAGATTGTGGGGTGTAAGGACACTTGTACTGGCCAATATTTACAGCTGAATGCCGATAATTAATACTATAGGTTTTGTTTTGGGGTTTGGTTTTTTTTTTTTTTTTTTTTTTTTTAGCTGTTCCTGACTGGGAGCAGTCTTGAATCATGTAGTTCCTTCAGTCAGGTGGTTTCAGCATCAGCTACTCCAGCAGGTCACAATAAATAAGGGCAAGAGGTTTCAAAACAGGAGAGCTGTCTAGTGAAATTTCTGATATGTTTTTTGTGCTGTCTCAATTTTCACTTTGGAAGAAGGTTATTCAACTGGCAGAAATGCAATCAAGAATAGAGGTTCAGCATTTTTTAAAGACATGATATGAAATTAGAATAAATGTTGTTATTGATTTTTCTTGCTGCACAGTATTAAATGATATCTATGCAAAGAAGCCATTGAAATGTTATTCCAAAAGAAAAGCAGACAGATGATTTAATAATCTCAGCTTCATTTGTAGTCTTATTCCTGGAACAGAACACATTTAGCTCTATGACATGATATAGATTCTAGCCCCTCTGTAAGAACATTATCATATGAAAAGTATGATTTTATGAACATTTTATTTAAAAAATACACATCTCTGAGCAAAATCCTGACTCAGACTAGAACGTAAATCTGCTTACACTGGCCTCAGTAAAACATTGGTCAGCTGCAGATGTATATATACAGAATAAGTAACTTGGTAGCTCTTTTGACCAACAGGTTTAGGAGCTGATATAAAGCAGAAAACCTGCAACATTCTGATTTTCAGATATTACACCTATAAGGTTAAAAACCAAAAGAAAACAAAAGCATACACTTTAGAGTCTTTTCAGCAATGGTGTCTATATTCTGCTTCATGAAGTTGTCTTGTATTTTACTTACAAAAAACTGGTGGATGAGTCATCTGTTCCCTTTCATACATCAAGGCCAGCAGCCACAGCATAGGCTATTCTAGGGCAGAGCTGTTTTATGTATGCTCTCGAGGAGTTGTAACAGCATAAAAATCTCAAGCTCTCTGCCTTTTTTGAAAATCTATTGCTTAAAAAAAGAAATTAAGCACTTAAAAGTGTGCAATGTAGATGGATCTTTAATTTTAAAAATGGATATTGAGTATATAAGTAATAATTAACTACTCAGGATTTAAAGATTAAGGTACCAAATTTCTAGTTATTATTAAGTAATGAGATAGCCGAGAGCATAGTTCCAATTAGGTTAAGTAATATAGTGGGGAAACAAAGTCGTTCATCACTCAGTGCTAGTGCAGGACAAAGTAGTGCTGTAACTATAAGATACCCCTGTGCATCACTTCCATGTATTGAGTGATAGGGCTCTCTGGGAAGTAAGGACTGAATCAGCACTTTGGTGCACTAATCACACCATAACTTTGATCTCTGCCTTGTTCAAAGACCTGTGCAGACTTCATTACCGGTTGCAGAATGTCTTGTGGTCCCAGGTGAGACAATGCTCTGTGAACACCTGAGAAATAGTTGTCCTTAACAATTAGTTTTTCCTTAACTTTAAGGATTAAAGGAAAAGTAGTTTTTCCTTAACTTTAGTGTAGTGCAAATGACAACTCCAACCTTTACACAATAGCCTGTTTTTTTATCTCCACCCACAAAGGTAATATTTTCAGCTAGACTTCAAGTTGTATAAAGTGTCAGGAAAGAAAAAGTACATAATATGTCAGAACTGAAAACTGAGGGAGAATGGTGGTTTCCCTGATTTGCTCACCATTTGCTGGGAGTTTCAGCATTTTAACGCATCTCATTTCAGCTTCTGTTTGCAGGAATACAGTAAAAGGTATAATAACTTTTGACAGAAAGCTTGTTGTCTGCTGAACATGAAAACTCCAGGGTGTATCCCAAATCAAAACCAGAATTTGTTTAACCCTTTCCTCTCATTTTATTCCTTAGGAAGGTAAACTCTGAAGAATGACAGCAATTTTTGAATTTTCTCTGCTGATGATTGCAGTTGAGAATGACACTTTATTTCATTTATGTATTTATGCTATTACCTTCTTCAGTTGTTTTTGCATGAACAGTTCTGTTATATATGACAGACTGACTCTAGGCTGTAATTAATCCATGAAAATCTGAAACATTTTTCAATGAAAATGCAATATATTTTTGCCTGAACTAAGTGTGACTGATTAGGGCTTTCCTGAATACCAGTTTTTACTTGCTGATTCTTTCTAGCAGTAGGAAAATCACCAGTTGCAACACTGCTGCAAATATAAAGAAGTAATGGACTACCGTGTTGTTTCCTGAGATATTCTGTTATACTGAAAGAAAGTATTGGAAAAACAGGCCCACTTACCACACAAAGCATAGCTGACAAAAAGGCAGAGCCATGTAATACCATGAGCAGGATCTCATCAGCTAACAGTTTTATTCTCCACTCAGAAATATGATGAATGGGATTGGTAAGCAGCTCAACAGATTAGAATACAGTTTTCATAGACCTCTAATGCCTGTTAATTAACCAAACTAACAGAAATTTGGGAATTATAAAGGAGATCACTGCATGCATTAACTGCACCTGGCAATGTTTAAACGTAAAATGAGTCAGAGATCCCTGTGTGCATGTGCTACTATTATGTTATTATTAGCATTTATCAGTCTCTACAGCAGTGTAAGTCTATTTTAGAAAGAATGAGTAACGAATTGGTGAAAGAGAGCAGCAAAGAGAAAGAGGGAAGGGATAGAAATTTTGTTTTTAAACTTCATCTGCCTGCCAGAAAACACTATAGAGGGTATTCCAATGCTGCAGCCAAGTTAAAAATAAATGGGCCAGAGCAGACGTTGTATTTTTCATGACAGCCATTTGCTGCTGATCACACAAGTCTGTTTCTCTGCAGTATGAAATGTTCTACTGAGTGAAGCAGCAGTGCTTACAGACACATGGGGTCAGGGTTCACAAACCAGGACTCACTTAGAGCCATGCTGTTTGCAAACTTTTCCATATGATCGGAGATATCAAACACTTTCATCTTTATCTGTCTATCCTCAGCAAGTCCTGTTCTAGTTCACTTCCGACTAAAGTCATCCTTATTTACAGAATATTCTCAAAGAGGATATGAGGTGGCCAATGATTGTCCCCAAATACACAACATAGGTTCAAACACCTAGAGCAGTGTGATAAATAAGAAGCAAAATTAAAAGATGCTCATGACAGGAGAAAATAGGATTTGAGCTCCACAACTGCTGTTTCAGGCAAATGTACGGTGTTTCTTTTTTTTACAGTTCAGGGTGTTATCTTGGGAAATGGTACATAAGCAAACAGCAGAATTACCACCAATGTCTGAATATGTAGTAGGATTAAACATTCCCTCCCAAGAGAAGTAAACATATTTGAAAAATCTTACTCATATTGTTAGAGAGAAATCCCCAAAGTAACTTAAAATGTCAGCTGACAGTATGGAAAATAACTATGCCACAAAAATAACTAGTAATTTATTCAAATATTTCATAATACATCCAAATATAAGCAAGTCTAGAGGTGTTAAAAAGTCCTTTTTGGTCAAGTGACAAAACACTAAGTACTAAACAGAGAAATTTCAAGTAGATCTACAAGCTCCCTCCTTCTGTTTCTAACCCCTCTTGTTTTGAGTAGAACCAGAGAACAGAAAGGCCCAGAAGAAAAAAAAAACAAAGCAAAAATTGAACGATGTTTTTTAAAACTGGAGAAAAAGTTCCATTTTATCAAAGTTCAATTTTCATTTCACTCTGTATTTATTCTTGTTGCTAGCCATAAAAGATAGAAGTGAAATAAACACTGATCAGCTGTTGAATAATAATTATTTTCATACTCCTACATATAACTGTTATCACCAAGTGGTAACTCATAACTGTTAAGCAGTAGGAAATTAAATGATGTAATCTAGGACAGATCTTCTAAGAATGGAGACTTATTCTCAGATTTCTGGGGACTGTAGTTTTTTTAGAATTGTGTAATTAATACTAACATTCTTCTCATGACCCATCTGGGATCCATTGTTTCAGTTCTCTGGTCTTCCACACTATTTACAGGCACAGCTTCAGGTAGGCAGATGCTATGCAGCTCAAGCCATACATTTTTAATTTACTGATAGCAACATTTCCTTAGGTGACATGCTGTAGACTTTTTTCCCCTCTTTTACATTAATTAGTTTCTGTTTGCAAGGTACACTGAAATAACAATGACCTTCCAGTTTGCCTGTTCTCTAACTATTGTCTGTTAGTGGACACAGAAAACATATGGAATGATAAACTGTGAATGATTTTTACTTTCACATTTAGTTTGACTTCTCAATTTCTAGCCATTTTAAAATGCCTGTATCTTACTCACATATGAGGCACATTGCATAAAGTGTTATGCTGCTGTTCTGTGAGCAAAGTCTTCAGTAAACTGTCTCCAGATAAACAGCTGAAAATAGTCAAAGCAGAAATTCAACTCTTTCCTTGTCCTTTCTCATTGATGTAAAAAGTCATAAACCCTCCCTCGGATAATTTTAAAGCTGGGTCCCCTTAGTTTCACACAGATCAGACATGTTACTATAGCCAAAATGAGTCTAATATGTAATGAAAATTCAAGCCAAAATTTAGTCCTAAATTAAAATATCTCCAAATGCTCACAGGATTCATGCAACAACATAATGTTTGTGTAGACATCACAACTGTGTGCAATCGTGTCACAACATCAGCCATATCTGCCAGAAATAATATTCTTCTTGCAGAAGAGAGAACTTTCTGTTTGACCACTGATATGCAATGCTTCATAGCAGATTTCTTTGGACTGGGTGGGAATCTTATTGCAAATTGTATACACATAATCAAGTACTTCACAACTTTTGTAAATTTTGTATGTGATGATTTTTAAAGGAATTAAGTTACACCAAGCAGTACAGGAGATGAGATAGAAAATGATGAGTGGGTATTGGGATTTAATGGGTAAAACACAATAGGTTATTACTGGTGGAAGCAAAGGTCCTCCCCTCCCCTCCCCTCCCCTCCCCTCCCCTCCCCTCCCCTCCCCTCCCCTCCCCTCCCCTCCCCTCCCCTCCCCGTTCTGTAGACATATTTGAAAAGATAAAGCTAACCAAGAGCCAGAACTAGTGGAAACCAAGGTCATGGAAAATGATGCTGGCTGGGTTGTAGATACTGAGTTAAAGTAATTAGTTTTCAGAAAATCTTGAGTGGTAATTATACAAGGTCTGAGACTGTGAATACAGGGAATTGGCTGGAGGGAAATAAAATAGGAACACTGATATTGTACAGGGAATTCAGGAGATAAATCAAATTCTTGTGGAGAAAACTGAGTTTGCCTGTGAGATGCTGGAGAAAGCTCTCTGGTATCTGGATTCACAGAGATATATTGGAGGAAAATGGAAGAGCTGTGATTCCGGTTTTAGAAATACTGTTTTAGAGCCTGAAAAGCTGATGTTTGGCTGTGAAGAGACTAAAATAATTTTAAGTGCTCTGTATTTTCATTGTTAAGATGATTAGGTTAATGTGTTCACTTGGATTCAGAGAATTCCTCAACAAACCTATCAGAGAGGGAAGCAATACTTTGAATTCAACACTTTTCAGACATAAACTGCAACTGACAGAACGTGCCAGAAGGGCAGAGTTCATCTGAAATGATGGCACTGTACATGCTCCATGGCAATGCATGGTGATGATCTCATACAAAAGGGCAAGATATTTGTGACACTTGCAGTGAGCATAGCTGACCAGAAACCAGGAAACTGTGCTCACCACAAAAGCTCCAGGTTCCATCTGGGGACATCTATCTGCTTAGTGATGTGAGACCTCTGGTGTGCTTCTGTCTCATTTTGATTGATTCATTACATGCTCAGCCCTACTGAAACAAAACAAGGAGGTGCCATCTACTTCTGAGATTGGCACCATGGAAATGAGCTCCCAGCCACTCCCACAACCCACCTGCAGCACAAACTTGTCATTTTGACCTGATGTACATCTCATGAAAAGGTAAGGGCCTCACTTAATAGCTGTCAGAAACCTCAACTGTGGCAGTGAAGTACTCTGTCTTAAAAGCATGAAGCCAAAAGTGAGAGGCAGCAGAAAAAAGGGTTCCACATGCTGGCAGTGTCAGAGGAAATAAAATCACTCCTGGAGGCCTGGCAAAATTGGGTGTTCATTTTAAAACTTATTTAGAAAGGAATTACTTTGACATGGAAGAGAGATGAAGAGCAATCAGGCTTTCTTGGGGGAAAGGGAAGCTTACTCTGCAATCTGGTCAGATGTTTGAAGTAAAGAAAGAAAAAGGGATGAGGGAAACATGAGTTTTCAATTACAACTTGAATTCAGAAGTTTTGGCAAAGACAGATGAATGGGAGTAGGTAGGAGGTTTTTTTTAACACCGTATTTCAACCACACTTCCTGGTGACCAACAGTGAGTTTAATCCTTTTGTTCATTCTTTTGATTACAGCTTAAAATTACCTGTATTTTAACTGCATCTTATGGTGAATTTTCTTTGTAACTTTTTTAGCTAAAAGAACAAACCAGAGTGTAATTTTCACCAGAAACTCAGTTCTGTCCAAAAGGTAATTTGAAGTTTTGCAAAATTTGTGTTCGTTTACCATTTAATTTTCCTGAATATCACGCTTCATCTGTACCTGACTGGCACAGTCTAGTTCTTAAGAGGTGGTAATAAAATTTAATAAGCACTTCTAATCAGCATTTATTTTATGCAGTCAAAGACCCAAGAAGCAAATCAGAGGGCTAATATATCCTATAACACTGTTACACAATTGTGCAGAAGTATGGGTTTCAATTTCCTGATCCAGTGATTACACCAAACAAAGAAAAAATGTTTATATTGCTATTCAGATTGTTCAGCTGAAAGCCATTTATCAAACATAGCAGATAATCAAACAACATGAACACTAGCTTATAAATCTCCTACTAGCACTGCACCTGTGGAAAACAAATGTTTCCCTGGTTGGATGCCAGGTTACAGCACACTACAATCAGCCTTCCAATACAGAGTAGGCACAGAGGGGAAATACGGCATAAGCCAATGCCAAAGAAAGTTCCTTTTTAGGACAGGTGTTGACTGGAGTTTGCACAATGTGTAATCACAGAATCATAGGATGGTTTGCATTGGAAGTGACCTTAAAGATTATCTAGTTCCAACCCCCTTGCCATGGGCAGGGATGCCACTTGCTAGAGGAGGTTGCCCAGAGTCCCACATTCACAACTTCTCTGGGCAATGTCATGTTTTATATAGGTTAAGGTAGATATTAACCATGCTCATATTAAATATACTGTAAAACAGCCATAAAAAGAAAAAAAAGTACTTATCAGAAACAGCAGCATTTTCCCACTGAAAAACTGAGCTTGTTTTGCTGAAATAAAAAGTTTTATGGTCTAGTGTTGTTTCCTGTCTCAAAGGAGCCATCTTGAAAATACTGTATTTGTAAGTAAAGTAATCCCAGCACCTTGTCTCTTGTATAGCAAGTCTTGTTAGTCCTAAATGAATTGATGAAGGAAAAAGAGGATAATATAAGAACAGGCTGTTTGATCAACAGCATCAGAGCAACAATTAACTTTACTCTCTCCTTTCTCAATGAGTTTGTTTCAGAGATGACAAAATACAGTTACTAAACTAACCGATGAAAAAACAAGACCAGAATGTGCCATGGCCCTGTCACTGAAGGCTGAGAAACACTCAAGCTCTCAGTGAAAATGAAGATCAATGTCAGAAAAAGCAAGTGTACTTCCCATGTGGTCTGAGCCCATTTTGCTCACCTGGCAAGAAACCACTGTATTTGGTAAAATGCATCCACTAACTCCCATGGGACTTTATCCAGGTGAATAGTCACTAATGTGTACTCAAAGAATTGTGCTCCAAGAGATAGAAACTAATTTTATGAAGTATACTCCAGTCAACCTTCTTAATGACAAATACATTGCCTTTGCCTAGTGTAAATACTATGAAATACTAGGAAATACTGCTGTTTCATTCACTTTATTTAGTGAATACCTTGTGAAAGACAGAGCATTCTCTCTGTCACATTTATTTTTACAAGGCTGAATCTTGGTTACCAGTTAGAACTGGTTGAAGGCCTTGAAATGTATGTATATTGTTAGCCAAACAAATAGATATAAAATAATCATCCTAGAGTAATTCTTTACATAGCTTACAATGATTGATAAACTCAAAAGAACCAAAGCAATGGGACAACACCCAATTCCTGATTTGAAATGCTACTTAATCCAGGAAATATTTGGCTACAGACATATTTTGTAGGAGAGATCATAATGAGGCTGAAAGGTTGTGATGAGGTTTCAGTTGTCCATTTTAGTGTGAGATCCCACAGCACACTTTGAAAATTAAAAGGGAATGTTATCATATGCCTTGCTGAAACTTGGCTTAGATATTTTCTGATTGCTGCCTTAACGTTGCACTGGGAGGTTCCTGCTGTAAATGGCAAGCAACTGAACCTGTCTGTCCTCAGAGAATTATTGCATATTATTTTTGCATGGTGATTGTGATGGCTGATGAAAATTTTTTAAAATAAATTTCTTGTGTTAAGGCTGTTAAGAAAATTGTACTATGCTGAATTTTGTGTTGAATTTTTCTGATGTGAAAGAAGCCATAAAGATGTAGTGATAGGATTATGGGGAATAACTTCCAGCAGAAGGAGAGTAGGTCTAGATTAGATATTAGGAAGAAATTCTTACTTTTGGTGGTGGTGAACAGGTTGCCCAGAAAAGTTGTGGATGCCCCATCCCTGGAATTGTTCAAGGCCAGGCTGGGTGGGGCTTTGAGTGACCTGGTTTAGTGGAAGGTGTCCCTGCCCATAATATGGGGATAGACTTCGAGGTCTACTTCTGACTCAAACCATTTTATGATTCTATGATTTTCTTTGGTAGTGGAAATTTCAAGGCTATTGGCAGTCCATCTTTTTACAAGCAGAAAGATTACTCGTAGGACCATGTGGCTGGCTCTAATATTGTATTGATATTTGTTTTGTGCTCCATAGTATTGTGTTTTGCTTGGTGCCTTTATAAGGCTAATGTGAGGGGAAGAGGACACTAGCAAATAGAATCACAGAACTCTGCAACAACTAAAGGTTATTCAAATAATGGTAACAGCTCAGCTATTACCTCTCTTACCTTTTCCCTACATAGGAAGCTCTTCCTGAAGGGGCTTCATACAAATGTCACTGGAGAGTCTAGGTACATCTTGTTTGGCTTCTGCTGAATACAGGAATGGTTCGAAGAACTGCACAATGTGAAAGGAGGTTGTTGGACACTCCTTGTTTTGGCTTCTAGTGTCTCACGTAAACTGCTGAGAACAAAACTATTTTCAGTAGCTCCTGCCTCTTCCCCTTCAATCTTTGTAAGGACTGTCTTTGCAGAACAGAGAAATGTTTCTTCTCTCTTACCAACCAGAGGAACATTTCCAAGGGTCTCCCCAGAGTCTCTCTTTTATTTGAGAAGAATTTCTTGGAGATGTCAAATTGGTAAATATGAGGTGTGAGAGAAATAAGGACTGAAAAAGCAAAAAAGAAACAAGCATTATATTACAGTATTTCTTCCCAGGAAAAGTGTAGACTAGGTTAGAGTTAATCACAGATTTGCTTCTGAATTTCAAACATTTCATTTTGTCCTGTCATACACTGAATGGCATAAATACATTAATAAGAAAATCCTGATAGAACTTTCAGCACTTGATAAATAAAATGTAATTAGATGTAGACAGATAGTGATCTTCTTTCAACTAATTTGAACATGTTTTTCATTTATTTGAAATAAATTTTGCCCTGGCTGACTTCACAGTATTGCTGTGCCCTGTTGAACAGGAGCTGCTTTTACTCCAGAGTCAGAGCTAGATGTGTATCACGTGGTTTGACTCTAGAAGCTATGGAGGCAGAGGCAACAGGGTCTAGCAGAGACCATGAGCCCTGGGGAGATAACTTGCCCTCTTATCAGAGTTCAGGTCACCTGGGAGCAGGCTGTAACCTGGTTGTGTGAGTGTGTGCTAGATGAGCAGCAGTAAGGACACTGAGGGTGAGGACTGTTTAGATATGCAAGTTTTTAGATATGCAAACATACATACAAAATATGTATGTATGTGTATGTATGTATAACTGGTTTTCTTCTGCTCAACATTTTTGTTGGATCATGAGTGTTGCATTTACTCATGAAAGCATCTCTGGCACAAGGTTTGTAATGTGTTCTAGATTCCTGCCTCAGCCTACTTAGTGAAGCAGATATTTCTGCCAGTCTGATAGTATCTAATTACAGAGCCAAGGGGTGCATAATTCAGCAGAATGCTCTGAGATGTTGAAAGATGATATTGTGAGACAGAGAAGGGTATATCATCCCTTGATTTAGGTCACACAAGCAATTCAGTACTGCATAAATAACATGTTGAGTGTTACACCTGAATATAGTAAAAACCTTTAAAAATGTGACAGGTGATAAAGCATTTCAGCTTTTATCAAAGTACTATAACAGCTAATTTTTTTTTCATTTATTATTTTTTCTTTAAAAGAATCAAATGTAAATTTGTGGGTGATGCTTCCATTGAAATTAATGATAATGTAAGCATGTAAATAGCTGTTCTTTTCAACCGATGGGGTTAAAACACCTGTTTATACTTTCTTTCTAGAGAGAGGATTAAAAAAAATGCCATGACTACTTTGGTAGTGTTGCTCTCATGGTTTTCATTTGCAACCAAATAAAAATGAGGCTAACATCATGAGTACATTATTCCTCTCACTGATGGACTTGTCTGTTTAGTTGTTTGCAGACATGGTCATATACAAAGGTTTTCAAAAAGCAAATTTCACCACTGTTTTAGGAACAATCACTTTATGCCCCAAGGGATAGCAGTGGTTCTTAAACTACAAGCAGAAAAGCATTGGCTTGGACCACTAATAGCTATTAGTCATGCTGCAAAAATATCCATCATAAGGGTTTTGGTTCGAAGATAAAAAGCCACTCAAAGTCACCAAGGCAGACAAAAATGTTGTAAGATATATTAAATAAAATCTATAGTGTTTAGAGAGTGATTCATGGCAAATATGCTGAAGAATTAATTTGATATTGTTATTCAATTGTTAATTTTATAAATTCCCTTTCCAAAGAGAAAAGAAATATCTGCTCAGTCTGGCAGGACTGGTCAGGGCCAAGGTAACTATGAGACCAATAGGAAAAGATGGACACTTCTGCTGCTGCTTCAGTTGCAGCTGTACCCCAAAATCAGGGATAAGATATCATGGAGAAAATCTGAACCCAAAAATATTAATGAGAGATGAATGGTATTTATTTGGCTTTCAGAAGCACCATGGAAACATCTGACTATTTTACTCTTTTTTCAGAGCTACTGAAAAGTCTGGTATTGTTGAGGCAAGTGTTATAGGGAAAAGGCAAATTCTCAAAGACAAGTTTTAGGAGTATGATTCTCAAATATTTCATATTTCTGAAGCTATAGTAATACAAACCAGTTTTTTTTTTTAAGACACTCCAAAATTTTCAAACAACTTGGAGATTCACATATTCTGTAATATATTTGTTGTACAGTTACATTGACTACTGGGATTTCCTTTAAAAAAGGCTCAAGATTTCAGTGACCTTCTCTTTGTTTTATCATTTACTTTGTTTTGTTTTACTGCCTTTTTTTTTTTTTTTTTGGTCATATTTTTCATATTTTTATATCTACATTTAGTGTCTACTACTCTTGTTCTCTCTGTCCTGACATTTTAGGTTTTGGTTTATCATCTGGTTTTAGTTCTGTATTTTCATCCCTTTTTCAGTCCCCAGAATCCCTTCAATTTGTTTCTCATCTGCTTGTTCTATTAAGCCTTCTCTTTTTCATCAGCAATTTCTTCCTTTCTTTTGTGGTGCCACTTGATAATGAGTGACAAATTTAGCCTCATGGATGACATCCCTCAAGATTTCCCCAGTTAAGGATTATATTTAGTCAGCCATGCCAGATGGATGCCAGTGGGATGGCAGAGGGATAGATTTTCCCCAGCTGTACATAAGGACAGGGCTTTGAACAAACTGGCCTAGTGGGAGGTGTCCCTGCTTCTGGAAGAGGTGTTGGAAGTAGGTGATCCTTAAGGTCCCTTACAACCCAAACCATTCAGTGATGCTATGATGCCATGATTTTCAAAAGCCCTGACTGACCTGATAAAGAAGTCTGGGAAAAGACTGAGTCAGGCACAAAGTAAGTAACATTGTGGGTTTTTTTTGTTCAATCATGAATAGGATTGAACTGGTGAAACAAATTACTTTTTCTCTATAGACAGAAAAAAAGGGCAGCTGTTTCTTAGGCTGGAAGTGGCAGCTGTGCTGTGAAGTGATGCAGGTCATGCTGCTGCTGTTGCTGACTACATGATTCTCCCAAGGAAAATACAAGCTCTTCAGGCTGAGACAGTAAAGCAGAATGTGCCCTTAGACTCTTGGGGAGATGGTAACATTGGGCTGCTAAACTAAGAGCTGTAAATGATGTAGAAGTAGAAGACTACTACTAAAGCAACTTTACTTCCTCCTGAAAACTTAAATTTCTTCCTTGGCAATCTTTCCATGTAGGCACTTTCTCTGAAGCACAACCTCGGCCCACAGGGTTTTCCTGAATCTGACACAGTAGTTGCCACCTTAGGCCAAATGGTATCTGTTAAGTGTTGCTTACAATCAAAAGAGAAAAAAGCCTTGCAACAGTATTATCATAGTAAAGTAAAAAGCAGACCTTTATTTGGAAGCTTCCAGGTGTCCCAGTGGTGATGGGCACACCTGGCTGGATTTCTACAATTTTTACAAGGTTAATTAATTAGGATATCTAACAGATATGCCCAATAGGAGATTAATTTGCCCCTGTAACCCAACCCTGGGTCAACCCCTTGGAGTTGGTCCAATGGCTTCTTTGCTCCACTTCTTGTTATGATGCCTCAGATTCTGGTTGGAAACCAAAACGTTCTTCTTGTAGGCCATCTTCCTGACAATAAGACTAAACAGTATTTCAGGAATTTTTTACAAGGTTAGCTTATTGTTCTAATATATAGGGGAAAGGGTAGGAAAAGTACTGGCGCTACAGCCATGCATTAGCTATCTAAAAAGCTACAAATATACGAAAAATATATAGAAAGCTTAGGGATCATAAGCTTCTTGCTTCAATGAGAATTCCACCTACAAGAAGTGCAAATAAGTGGTTAATATAAGTTCCTCCAAATCTTTTGATATATTCATCTGTCCAACTTCACAGCTTTGTTAAAGTTTTGTCATGCCCATTAACCAGAGAATAGCCTTCTGTTTAATTTCACCTAGAGTTTTATATGCATTTGTGAGTTATATGAGGTGATTTGAATTTCAAGTTTGCAAAGCAAAATTGTAAAAGTTCATTTTTGAAAGTGTCTTTCTTTTCATTTGTTTACATTGCTTGTTATTTATTATGGTTTTGCCACAGTTCCAACCTAGGAAGAAAAAGCACAGTGTTTACTGGTTTACTTCAAGAGTGTATTCTGGTAATTAAATATTACAGTTTTCAGCCTCTATATTGCTTAGAAAAGTAAGAATTAATATAGATTATAACCCCCCTGTTGTTCATTACCAATGTGGTTTTCAGACAGGTGGCAAGAAGGATATCTTTCCATGGTAAAAGTCCTTGCAAGGACAAGTTGTGTACATTTGTAGCACAGAAAACAAGGGTTCTATGAAAATTTCCCTGAAGAATTGTTTAATCAATGTTCTTGATACTTCTTTGCAGGGCAAAAAGTGGTATTTCTTCACTGCCACATTAGGAAAAAAGAAAGGAATAAACATAAAAGTGACTCTTTGTACATCCCTTCCACTTGATATCTTTCCGGATCACTTTACAACTTTCCATTTTTCCATCTCTTCAGCTGCTTATTTGTATGCTGTAGGGACACCACAGTCCTGATGCTTTACTAGATAATGTCTGTACCTATGGTGCTAGCCTCTGGTGTCCGGGAACAAGCAGCATTAGAGATTAGAGCTATGGAGGAACAAGAGCTTCCATTCTGTTTCACACTTCAAAATGTATTGTCACTCCAAAGAGGAAGAAATGAGGAATATGTGAAATTTTCTATTTAAGTAATATTTTAAGAACTTCTTTTGGTTACTTATGAAAACAACAAACTCCTCTTCCTTCAAGCAACCCATGTGTGGTTACTAAAATATTTTGCAGTATTTATATAGAGTACTTGTCTTTTATGGAGAGAATGAGCTAATTCTCTCACTTGGAATGTGTGAACGATATGCTGGAGGAGAGTCAATACTGCAGTAGCAGTGTAACAGATCTTCAACCCAGAAGATAGGCTGCAGAAAAGTCGCCCATTTTTATAAAACTTGTTCTTAAAATTGAATTTCTGACATCCGTTCTATGAGAAAAAATATTGACCTATCACAACATGATTCCTTTCCTGAATGGGAGATGAAAGCCGTGGCTACATATGTTGACAATTACACCTCAGTGTTCTATAAGTGATCTGTGAAATGCAAATATTTTTCCTGAGAACTCTTTCCTATATGAAGAACCTTGTAAACACCTCTCTAAGCAGAATATACTTTTTCAAGGATTTTTTTTGGTATTCAAGTAGTAAGTTAAATCATGACTGCTTATATTGCAAAATCTGCAATGGCATCTGCCCAATTTAACAACTGTGTTTTTATAGTTAATTAATGAGATAGGTAAAAAATTATCTTTTCACCCATCAAGGTTCATTTTGCATACAGCGCTACAGTGTAGTAGAGATATCCTTGCTTTTTATTTCCTAACTTGTGTTTTGACTCCTGAAATACTGATGAAATAAATATAATTTGCTGAATACAATGGATAATTTGGAAAGCTTGGAAATGCATTACCACCCTTTTAAAGCTGGGATTTTAGGTATATGTTTGAACATAGTATCTTTATTTAGAGGAATTATTCTCAGGCTTCTTGAAAATCTATCACACTGTCTCAGGGAAATTAATCCCTGTAGTATTTACACTATCTAATTGTTGTCATCCTAGAAAGGAAAGAAACAGCATAAACTTTTACATATTGAAAAGTGGGATAAAAAGTAAAATCTGAATTGTAGTGTGAAACTTTTTTCCAGCTAGCTGCAGTAGGTTTTTGATTGGACATTGAATACACAAAAAAAAAAAAAAATACACTTTTTTACTGTTGTTTGGATGTCAAAGTAATTTGTTGTGGAACTACATTAAAAATTAGGGATTCAGCTGTACCTTCTGCAGTCATAATCTAGTCCAGCATGGAGACTTAAAGTATTCTAAGCTAATGTTTGGTCATGGACATGCTAAGGCTTAGCTTAGGCTTTTGTCTTGAAGCAGATTGTCAATAACATCTAAGCTAGCAAGCTTAGTCTTAGTCTGGATACTGTCAAACTCTGTGCAAACACAAGTGACTGTATTAAGAGAATCAGACATCAGCAGATCAGTGTCAATTTATTGCCATTTGGAAGTCCATCAGGATCTAAAATATATCTGTTTCTTGAAAATATATGTTGACTTACCTTCTCTAAGACTTTCCAAAAAAGTCAAGTTGCACCTTACTTAAAAACTTAAATTGCCTTAAATTGCTGTTTTCAAGAACCTCCTTCTTCCTGTTCCATTTTCACATTTGAATAAAAGTTGAATGCTGGATTGTGTTTTTAAATGCTGTTTTTTTTTTTAAATAATATTTTAAATAAAATCACTCAATGCTTGGAAGATATTAACCCTTTGCTTAATGTAATAGGAACTATTTTTTTTTTCCAGGTCTCAACAGTCCCAGAGTTTGGCCGCATAGTAATTTATACTACCAGTCTTCGTGTGGTGAGAACCACTTTTGAAAGATGTGAACTGGTTAGAAAGATATTTCAAAATCATAGAGTTAAGTTTGAAGAAAAAAACATTGCTCTGAACAGTGATTATGGAAAAGAACTAGATGAAAGATGCAGAAGTGTCTGCGAACTTCCCTCACTCCCTGTTGTGTTTATTGATGGCCATTATCTTGGGGTAAGTAAAACATGAACCTATATTTTATTCTACAATTGGGAGGAGCAGATGAAATCTTGATGAATGAGAAGCAAGATTTTAAGAAAATTGGCTCCAATGCTGCAGTGATGGTAACAAGCTAAGACAGAAATCCTTTTGTAGTATGCACTGCACAGACCTTCACTGATAAGTTTGATCTGAAGATGCAAAAGATAACCAGGGAGTAAGAGGCAATAGTACATCTAAGATATCACCTGCTTCTTAAAAAAATATCTTATTTTGTAGTTGAAACCATGAAAATCTAGAGAAATTGATTTTTTTTCCTTATGAGAACCTGTATGTATGATTGACCCAGGAAGATGGACACTCATAGCATAAACCTGTCATTTATTAATATCTGTGTTGAATAAGAGACTAACACTTTGGGGTATCAGACTTTAAATATACATTGAATTTTAGATGATGTAGTCTGTATCAGGATCTGTAATCAACTGAACATATTTTAGATCCAAAATTGATTAATACTTTTTAAAAAGCCTAGCTGTAGAAGAGAGAGAAGGAGAGCCCAACACTGCCCTACTGTAAGACATAAACTCCAAATGGAAAATCCCAATTTGCACACTAGTATTCTAGGTCTAGAAGCCTACTTACATTCGAAATCACCTTTTCATTGAACCTGTATATTTGAAATTTATTTCTTATAAACAGAAAAAAAAATCAAAATAAAAAGATTCTGGAAAGTGGCACAAAGAAAACAATTTGAAAACTCAGAGAAGGTATTTGTCTTGAGTGGTGAAAAGCTAGCAATTAGCACCAACTGTGAGGCTGTGATTTGTGAAGGCAAACTATATTTAAACACAGTGAGGTTACTGTGTTTGCATCACTTAAAGCTTTCATTTTCATAAAACATTTAAGTAACAAAATGCAGTGTAACCATCAATCGGGGATAATAAATATTGGGGCTGTATGAACACTTTCTCCTCTTTTTCCTCACCCCTTCCAAGATTTCCATGTGTTCTGCATGAGTTAGGCTTCCCTGAGCATTATAACAAATGCATTTGCAGTCAAAGGCCTTGCCAGACTACTAGAGCAGCTGTAAAACCATTTGTGTGCAGAATATTAGCAGACAGTGATTTTTACGTCATTGTAGAATATGCTTTTATCAAAACTCTGGTTTGGAGAGTTCTCCAGCCACACACGAGTAAAAGTGCTACATTTAAGAGCAGCTTAAAATTCAACAGGATTCAGATGAAGATTTGTTCATCTAATTATTATGTTAAAAGTGTAAGTAGCGAATTATGATTGACTCCAAGAAAATGTCAGTCCACACATGATCAATTTGTCAAAAGAATTCAGATAAGCTACTGAAACTGATTAAATAAATTATGTGGTTAACTGGAGGAAATGCCTGGATATGGTCATTTTTGGTATGATGGATTGCCGTGTCTCATCCCAACTTCGCAAGAGCAGATCTGTTGCCAGCCCTGGCTAGCTCCACGGGGCGACAGGGCAGCGAGAGGCACTCCCTGCTGAACCCAGCTGGGCTTTAGAGAGTGCCTGCGTGGCTCCGAGGACACCGCTGATCCCACCGGCAAGGAAGGAGGCGACACCCTTCTGGGGGTAGGTCCAAGATTTATTGTGACTCCGAGGAGAGCCCCAGAGCCCAACAGCACTCAAAGAGGTCCCAGAAAAGAGTGAGCTCTGGGCCTCGAGCAGGCCCTGATATAGGGTGGGTGGGAAATCTGATCAGGCAATGGGAGAAGACATGGGAGTGGCCCTCCGAGGGAAGGACACCACGGTATCCACTGAGCAGGGAGGAGGGGAGGGACCCCAGGCCATTGTCCATCACCCAGCGACCCCGGCAGAAGCCTCCAGGCAGAGGGAAAGGATGGACAAGTCAGCTGGGAGGGGTCAGGGGCCTGAGTCAGGGTTTTTGGGATTGATGGACACACAGGTGCTGATGGGAAAACCCGGGATGAACCAAAAAGGCACAAGGGGGGTTCAGAGGGATAAACCATTTTGAACGTACATGCAGTGGAACCTAAAAACACAACTCCACAATGGATGCTCATTAAATTACTCCCAGTTGGGGGATTTTTTCTTTGTTTCTTTGTTTTCAAAGACTGTGAGAAAATTGTTTTCTAAAAGAGGAGTGACAGTGTAAAACCCAATAAAATCTCATTAAAACTGTCTTAAGTACTGTATGAGATTCTTTAGAGAGGTGTAGAAAAGAAGGCAAGTGAATTAGGAAGATAGCTTTTACTATGATCTAGACACATTTATTGCAGCAAGGAAATGACTTTTACATTGTTTAGCACAAGAAAACTAAATTGGGCTACTAAAAACCAGGAAAACCCCCAGATATGGGGTAGGTTTTCCCGCTTCTTTTCCTTTCTCTTTTTTTTCCCCCTTAACTTGATGAGGTACACTGTAGTTAGCTGGAAATAACTTTAGTTTAATGAGTTAATTAAAGTTATTTCATGTAAGAATGACATTATTTGTGGAAAAGCAGCTTTGTAGGCAGGGGACAATGCATGAGACAGTTCCTCTGCTCACAGGGAGCTCATGGCAGCGTGTGCCTCACCCCTCCTCCAGCACAAGGTCTGTCCCCCCCATGCTCTCCACTAATTATCATCATGGGAGGCACTGCTGCTTGCTGCAACACCATTCTGGTGTGCTTTAGCTGAGAGGGGATGTGCTTTAGCATGATGAGAAAGCCAAGTTCAGTGTGAGCAAGGCTAACATGGGCAGCACTCTGTGGCTGTGAGCGGAGTGCCTGTGGCTGGCAGGATGCTGGGGAAGGAGAGCCCCAGGAGGAGCCTGTCACTTGGATAGGTTCGAGGGACCTGTATGCCCTCATTCTGTTTGGTAAATGTGGCAAGCCCCATTATTTTATGGCAGTTATTTCTCTGTCTTAATATGTCTTCACAAGAGAATGTGAAATTCATTCATTTAGAGAAATAAGGAGGGGTGTGTGTTGAGAAGGTCTGGCAATCAAGTATTTCCCCCCCAGCTCTGTCAATTCACCTTCAGAAGACAGTGCATTGTGACCCCAAAGGCTCTATTTTGGCTGGAACCTGTGCTAGGCTTGTGTTTCATTAAAACGCAATTGAGAACTAATTACAGAATTTGGTCTCGTTGGTAACATGGATATTTCTATAATGGTTTTTATAGTAATTAACTTCTGATACGCAAATGAAACACAGAAATCCCAAAGCCTGGTGTGTCAGTAAATAAATCATGCAATATTTTCCTCTTTATTTCTTTTGTTTTCATTTTGAGTATTTGTTTCCTGAGAAACCCTTCCCTGGAGGAGATTGCATGGAGCAGTACAAAGGAGAATCTATATTGAGCTATGCAGCTTTCAATGAGTCATAACAAGAAAAAACCCCAACCCTGAAATAAAATATGAACAATTTTGAAAGGTGGAAGATTATTCTTAATGAGATAAAAGTAACAAAAGCACCAAAACCCAGCATATGTACATCTGATAGAGTATATTGTACCCAAGCTATTCAGAAGCACGGACAAAGTTGTTTGAGCATTGCAGGCTGTGGGGATAAATATTCACAGTGCTGTGGAATTTATCATTGCCTGCACAGGGACAATGAAACAAATCCATGACTTGGGCAGAAGCAATAAAAAAATCATATTTAGCCCCTGTCAGGGAATGTACTGCGTGCTGCAGTACAGCGGGGCTTTTAATTTCTTTTTTTTCAGGATTGACTCATTGTATTGCTTGACACACACTGTCTAAATATCAGTCTGTCAGGAAATTGCTGTTTCTTTCTGCTGCATGCTCTTTACTGGCTGATCTAATCCCTTCTTTTTACCTGAGGTTGTCTCTATCTGAAATGGAATTATGCCATCTGCTGGGATACCAATGCAGAATAAAAAATTACTTCCAGACAACAGAAAGCCACACAGAAAAAAAAAAAAATAATGGAGCATTCATTTAGACTTATAAAGCCATTCAGAATAGTTAAAGGTTTATGTATATATACATATATACATATATACATATATATACATATATGTATTTATACTCCTGGGAAAGGGATGCAAATAAAACAGTCAAATAAGTAATTAATTGTAAATATGTTAACTCATAGCATAATATTTAAAAAATACATGTATTTTTTTCACTTGAAATATATGATTGAATTCCAGCGTTCACTTGCCATACAAGCGAACCTTGATTTTTTTCAGATATGTGAATTTAAGACTGTTTTTTCTGAAGAAAATGTCTCCTGTTTAGTTTTCCCAGCTAGAATAAATGCAAAACAGCATTAGATTTATAGTAAAATTATTTTATTTGACACATCGGTTATGATCCTTTCCAAAGAATAATGCGACTGTTTTTGTAACTGACTTTTAGAAAAATGCATGTGTAAAATATTTTTTTTGTGAAACAGGAATTAACAGTTTCCTTTTAGCTGATTTCCAGTGGCCATATATATTTAGTTGTTCTCTGTGTTTTGTTAAATACATTCTTCTGGTATTCTCTTAATGGGAGGATATGGATGGCTCTGTGCCAGTATTACTATTATTTAATTATTGCATTCAGTCACCTAGGCTTTTCCCACTTGATTCCTTCATTTTGCAGTTTAACATGTCAGGAAACATGGTTCAGTTGCTTTTTACACATTAACCTTTCCCATTCTTTGCATACCAAATCCAGAATTTCTGGTGCTGGTACTATATTGCAGTGTCAATTGTCTCAGCTGATGGGCAGATTTCCAGGCAGTTATTTGTAACCCCTGTGTACCTGCTGCCAAGGGGCCCCTGGCTGTGAGAGGTGTGATGTTGTGGGCAGGGACAGGACATGCACAGCCCAGCTTCTCAGAATGTCCCAGTGAAGATGTGGGCCAGTGAATGGTGAAGTTTGTGAGTGCATTTTTTGCTGCCTTAACAAGAAGCCTTTTGCTTATGTGCTTAGCAAAATAGGAAATAAGGCATGCAATTTATCTGCACTGCAAATGTGTCCACAAGAGGGATGCTGTGGGGCCTTGCTAATCTTTCTCAGTATGTAAGGAATGATGTGGAAGAGAGGCTGCTTCCCAAAACCCGCAGGTATTCTAGTAAAGCCAAATGCAGAGCCATATATCTGTGTTTATTCCTTGATTAAGAATTACATTGTGGAAATGGTAATGGTTTATATCCAAGATAGGTAGCAACAGACACGTTTATTGAACAGAGTTGGGGCAGTAGAAAACTTAGTGGACCTTGTCCTAGTTCTACAGTTAATGGGAATTTAATATTTGAAATATGATGTTAATTTCTGGATGTCCTCAAGGGAAAATAATTTTATTAATTAAAAGGGTCTGGAAAAAATGCTGAGTGATTTAACCATGTCTGTGGCATTTCCTTGCCAATGGAATATCTGACTACAACCCCTGGACTCCTCCAGCATGGTAGAGATTCAGTAAAATTAGTAGACAAAAGGATTCACAGGCTTCTGCTTTGAAATTTCAAAAAATGGGTAAAAACCCTGAAAACTCACTTCTCACTGAAGATTATGCCCATTGTCCCTCATACTCCTTATATTACTCTCTGGAGGGACAGACTATTTAAGGCTTCACGTTCCTTTTCAAGTAATTGTGGACTGAGCACAACCTAGGAGGTAAAAAAAAGTCATCGCTTTCTGGTCAGAAAGCACCTATTAGACTTAACAGCTGTGTTAATTACTCTATTAATTATGGATTCTGTGTGTTAAGACTCAAAGATCCAGAGGGAAGGTTAACCTCTACAGACTTTTAGTTATATTTCACTTGGGGCAGCCATTAATCAGAGAAGACAGAGTGGCACTCAAAAACATTGATAGCCATTCTGATGTTTGGGTTTTAATTTAAAAACCATAGCTTTCTACTTTGAAAGGAACCCAGCTGACTGACTGAATATCATCAAAAATATAAATTCTTTAAAATATAAATCTATAATGGGAAACCTGTCAAGCATTTAATTACTGTGTTGTAAAAGCCAATTAGCATTATACAATATCACGGAAACATAGGGCAGAAGTTACAGGAATGCTTTTCCCTGTGGCAACAGAGAAGAGAGCTTTTCCTAAAGGGGAAAAATTGAGGCTTGTCCAGCTTAAGGAATTTGGAGTGCTGCAATGCCATCATCAATAAAGTTGCAAATCATTAATGTCTCTACTTCAGATGAGCAGCACAAGGTTTGTCTTAAGCTGCTGCAGTGTATCCAAACCCCAAGCCAATACTCCATGTGCTGCCTTGGCCACGTTGCTCCCATTGCCGGCTCCTCTGTGTGAAAGCAAAGATGAGAGGACAAACATGAAAGGGGCCAACAGACTGCTAAAGCCTGCTCTGCTGGGGAGTCAGACAGCCTCATGCACGTGTTGGAGCTGGTGCACTCTGTGCCTGTGACCTGTAATGGATTTCAGGAGTCAGCACAATAAGGCCAGCTCATCAGTCCTCTGTCATCTTCTGTGACTAATTAACTACAACTAATTACCTTGTGTGACACTTATTTTTTTTTAAATATCTCTATTTGAAAGTGTAACACTGTAAGAGTAGTGTCCGCTGAAAATGTGGCTTTCCACAGCCACTAAGATATAAGCATTTTCCTTATTAATTAAAATCATCAAACACAGACTCAAAAGTGTTTACAAACCAAGAGCAAAAAGATTCTATAGGGAAAATAACCTTAGTAGGGTGTCATAAAAAGAGCTTTGAAAGGTTTAGTTGCCTTTAGTTGGCTTTTGGGCTACACACTTGTAGCCTCAGTAGTTCCCAGCAAGGTTCTGTGAAAAGTTGGACACTTAGAGGTACATTAGGGTCACACATGTATTCCCTGTGCTAACCAGCAGCTTTTCCTGTACTTCCCAGAAACCGGGAGAGGTGCTGGGGCTGACCATGGGTAGTTCAAACTAGTGGCACTTGAGATGCGTGCCAGCATCCCACTGCACCTCAGCCCTGTGCCAGTGTCCCACCACACCTTTTAGTTAAGGCTGGAAGCAAACTCAAAGACAAAATTTAACAATCTGGAAATGTAGAGACCAGCAAACTGAGGCAGCACAACAGCATGTACTCACCACGGGGTGAAGATGTGGCCAATTGCCCCGGCAACAAGCAAGGCCTGTGTATCTGTGTCTCAGTTTCCTCACCTTTTGTTGGTTTCTGGTTAAAATGTGTTTGCAAGTGTTTCACAATAATTAATATTCAATGAAATTGGTTCCCTAAGTAAAGTATAGATGTTCTTATGTGGTGCTCTAATTAGAAGAGAAGGGAACAAAGAGTTCCATATCTTCCCTAACACTAATTTTGTCTGCAGGTCTCTTAGCATTTACTTACAGGAGGAAAAAGTCCCCAACACTTCAGTAGAGCTTTGGCTCAGAATGCAGAAACCCTAAGAGGCCTAATGTAGTCAGATTAAATTATTATTACGTACCGTTGTGTCTGACTTTAATGTTGTTAGAGTGTTTTCATTAGTCTTTTTCTCCTTGTGTTGTACATTAGGTACATTATGTCTTAATTCAGTGCTCAGCTGCCAGAATATTTGAAATACGATCTCCTCATTTTGCTGCAGTCTCTGATGTATTGTATATTTATAAAATTGTATTTTTTTTACATAATAACTAGAAATATTTCTTATTCTGTCAGGAAACATACCCTGTAAAATAAAGGGAAGACAATCAGAATTTCCAAGCTGTGTCACCTTTTGCAGAAAAGGAAATGTGATACATCACCTGTTAACGAACTTTAGGCATTACTATCAGACCTGTGATTAGATTCTCCTCTCCTTCTAGCTTTACTAAGGTTGACCTAATTGCAATATAATTAATGTGAGTCAAATTTGTCCTCAGCCTGTTTAAAATTTCAAGTCCAAATCTTCTAATCATCTCTGGTTTTTGCATGGTAAAATGCCTGACATTTTTCATCTTCTTTTCCCAATAGGGTGCTGAGAAAATTTTACTAATGAATGAATCTGGGGAACTGCAGGATCTCTTAACCAAAATTGAGGTAATTGTATTTCTGCAAATAAATATAGGGAATATACATTTACTACTTGTAATCAAGTAGATTTTCTTTTTTTACCATTTCCTTTTCTTCTACTATAAATTGATGAACCCAAATGCTTTTTTTTTTTTTTTTTGTTTTTTTGTTTTACTCTTTGTTGCACCCTGTTTTGGGATGGAGGCCCCAAATTGTTATTACCTAGCCAAATGTGTGTCCTAATCTTGGGACAACAAAGTACATATATAGGACAAACAATGTCAGACTACAGGAAACTGATAACTTCTCACTGAATACAATCACTGCTTCACTGCCTTTTGGTGTTGTTTTTGGTGTGTTTGGTTGGTTTGGGTTTTTTCTTTCTCTCATTTATTTTTGTCTCAAAAATGGATTTACTGCAATTTCAAGGGGCAGTCTGTTTTCTTCTTTGCTGGAGATGAAGGAAGTGGTTCCACAAACTGCCATCTGTTCAAGGAGAAAATGGCTATTGTTCAAGAAACTGAGCTAAAGCAATTTTGCTTTGTTTTAGTAACTAACTGTGTTAGTTCTCTTAACTACATCTAAAGGTATCTGTACGTTTACAAGCCCAACAAGCAATAATTAATATAAAGATTAAAAATATTATTCTCCTAAAATTTTGAGATTATTTGCAATGATTTTCAATGAAGTAAACAATCATCAAAAATTACAAAAGATGGGAGCACACCTGAGATAAAAAGAATATTAATTTTCCATTAAATATTTCCAATCATTGTTCCTGGAAGAGCTAATAGTAATAGGAGCTGTTTGCCTTGTGAAGAACAGCAAGTTTATAAGCTACAGAACAAAAAGAAAAAAAAATGCCTTGTTTGCGTGTTCATCTGAGTTTTCAATAGATGAATGCAATTCTTAATGGATTTGCAGAAATATTTTCATTTTTTCTTGATGATGCTCCATATACTACATTTTCTGTGGGTATTTTACTGTACTCTGGTAATAATTTTTCACTAATTTTTAGTGGTACATAATTCCTCAGACTAACAGTAGCAGGAATTGTATGGATTTTTGTTCTTTGTGAACAAACCTGCAAAGTCCTTACTCAGCAGTGCAATGCTAAAAGATGTGGTGGTAAGTACACAAAGTGGCATACCTTTCCTTTCTCTGATTTGACCTTTAAGGCAATCATTAAATAAACTAGCCACATTTTCAGCAAGTGAAACTTAAAAGTGTCTTTGAAATCTCTTCTTCTATGCTCTGCTGTCTTTAATCCAATAAAAAAATAGAGGAAATTTATTGTTTTACTTGGGAATTGGGATAATTGAGAGGCCTCAAGCCTTCCTTCTGGGTATAACTGTTGGACACTGATAATCTTTCTTCTTTACTCATAAAGTTTCAGCATTCTACATAAATTTGAATACACCACTTATTTCCTTGAGTACCACTTGTCAGAAACTATGAATGGTTTTTTGATATCATCAGCTTTAACTGTAATAGGTATAATATGTTCAGCATGAGCATGCAAATGCTGAAAGTCATAATATTTTAATGTACAGCATAGAAAACATAGCATCAGCATAAACTGCCTGGAGTTTGGATTCAATCATCGCAATACCTCTAGATTTAATCTAGACCTAAACAACATCTAAGTAATGCATGCAAGCTATCCTTTCACTTGCTATTTGGGCAAGTGTAGATGCAGGCTACAGAGGTATTAAGTGACCAGTGAACCTGCAGGGAGCCTCTCTGACATTGCATGTGGATCTGGTCAAAGGAAAAGGCAGACTTACTGCTCTTCCATGGTGGTTTGCCATGGGATGGGGTGGTGAGTCTTGCCCAAAATGGGAACCAGGATGTGCATTTTTAGCTGTCCTGGAGTCCTCATTGTCCTAGACCTTATGGTGGTTGATGAGGTAACATTTTTTTCTTTCTTTCATTCTTTGAGCAGAGAGTCCAGCACCCTCAAGAGTGCCCCTCTTGTGGGGGCTTTGGTTTCCTGCCGTGCTCAGCGTGCCATGGGAGCAAGATGTCCGTGTTCCGGAACTGCTTTACGGACTCCTTCAAAGCCCTCAAGTGTACTGCTTGCAATGAGAATGGGCTCCAGCGCTGCAGGAGCTGTGCAGGCTAAAAATGGCATCTCCACATGTTCAAACAAATTTTATGGTACTGCACCGGTTTGTAATATGCTTTTTTTTTTTTTTAATTAATCCATTTATCCAAAACAGTCAATAAAAATCCATTTGTTGTATACTTCTGGTTTGAGCATTTGAGCTTTTTAATTTTCGATTGTCAACCATATCATGAACTCTAAAATACGTCTTTCTAGTATCCTTATGAGAGATTTGTAGTCTGGAAAACTTATCACATATATGAATTCTTTCTTTTTCTATATGGGATCATCAGCAATCATATGTGGTTTTGAGTAATGCACTGAAAATTACAGCAAAATGAAGGTCAAACTTCCGGTTATTGAGCAGTGCTGTTTTCAAATTCAGTAAGAATAAAGATTTTGTAATGCGGACTTGCCCAAGACTGTTCCACACAGCACTTCCCTGAAAAGTCACTAGGCCTCAATTCTGTCCTGAATTCTATGTGGCAACAGAAGAATAGAAACATTTCTTGAAAGTTCCATGAATCAAGTTTTTCTTTTAGTACTGTATTCTCTTTGTTACAAAATTATTGTTGTTAGCCAAAGTTACATTTAATATAGTAGATGTTCATAAGCATGGTAGTATGTCAGAGCTTTATGATTCTATATGTCACAGTAGATCTTATAATGATTCAGTGAGAACACCTGACAGCTTTATAAATTGCATAAAAGTAATTGAGGATGAGATTTCAGTTTTTTCAGCTTAGTAATTGTCAAGGTTTGATGACTAGCCTAGCATGGTAGTTTCAGGGCATGGTAGTTTCAGGAAGGCCCAGGTCTATGCCCAGACAACTCTGTAAATACCTTTGCCAATTTTAGTGGGTTTCCCCAGCGCAAGCACAAGAGAATTAGTCAGCGATTAGCCTCAATGGACTGTGGGCCCTCCACACGGAATACATTCCAGTTTGGGAGTGCATTACCATTCATGCACTTCCACAGAATACTTTTTAACAGGGTAACTTTAGTGAGCCATCACCAACTGGTCATTCTGACATTGCACATCTGCCTCATGTTCCTGCTGTCAGTCTGTACTGACACAAGTAGTAGAAAGTTAGTAGAAAGCATCTTGGTGAAATTAGTGTTGGCTAGAAAAGGCTTCCCTGGTAGTCATTTCACCCTGCCCAAGCTGCATTAGCAAGTGTTGAGCCACGTCATTTTTGCTTTCCTCATTCTTTGTAAAGTTGTGCTGACTAGGGTTTAGGTAAGTCAGTTTGCTTTACTACATGTTGTTTACTCCAGTTTGGTACCCTATTTCCCTTCCCTCTTTCCCATATAACCTTCCTTAATTTCTCTGTGATGAAAAACTCAGGTATTCTTTCAGTCTTTTGGGCACAGCACAGCTGTGGTATAAACCAGGATAGCCACAGCTGCACAAAATATGGCTAGCAAAAAAACCCCGTTGTTTTTCTGATGCCTTATTTTCCTCACTGAATCATTAGACATCTTTCCTCCACCTCCCTTCCACATGTTGTGTCTAGAGGTGGTAGCTGGTGCTGAAGAGTTGGACAAGTTGAGCTTACTTATGTCTTCCAGCATTTGAATCAAAGGGACTTATGCATATTCTATTAAACGTTGAATGTGCAGGCTTGAAAGTGCTTGTACGATCCTATTGCTCCTACAGATTTTACCTTAAGGCTCAGAGGAAGCACCTGGATCTTTGGCATAACATGAGAGAGATTCAATTTTATACAAAGGCCATCCATAATTCTTAGCAGCACCTCAGCTATAAAATTCTGAATTGCAGATGTACTTACTTCTTTACAGCATGGGTAAGAAAAGAAGAAAGAAAATACATTACCATTCTTTTATTTAATAGTCATGTGCCTTCCATTTCTGGCTAGTATTGCAGTCCAAGCAGGTATGATGGAGAATGAAAGGCAGCATAAAGCAGAATACTGATGCTTAGAAAGTCATCATTTCTGATGCATGAAAACAAACTTTTTTTAGTTTTTAACTTGCTATGGATCTACAGAGTGAGAACATTCACAGTAGTGAATAATGAACTCAAGATGGCATACTCAAATTCATTCTTGAGGGAAATTACTAGTGAAGAAAATGCCAGTGCATTTGTGATAGTAACTCCACAGCCTTCACCCCTGAGAGGACATATTGCTTGATGAGATGGCTCATATCACCATTCACCCACCACATGACCAAATTACTATGACTTGACAAAGTATGCTAAACATTTTCAGTTTCACTGAAAACAAAATTTCTTCATTGAGCTGGAAGAAGGGTTTGAAGCTGATTTTCTTGCCATTCAGGCAATCAGAAAAGGACTTCTCTTCAGAGTGAAACAAATCTTTCTTCTTTCCTGATTTATCTCCAGGGGCTCTGAAAGAAATCTGGAGAGACTGTCCTAGCCAAAGCTCTAACCCTTCAGAGGCACCTAATGCCGATGAGCAAAGATAAGGCAAAACCTCCTTAATTTTATTTTTAGAAGGAAAAGTTATGGAAGCAAAAGGTCAAGTTTTGCAGAATCTTTTTTTTTTTCCCCCAAGGATCTCTATGGGAGACACAAGATACCTAATGCTGACAAACATAGCATTCTTCAGGCACTGAGTATTTGTCAATGTACTAGAAAAGGATTTTTTCTCTCCTCTCTCACCAACTGAATCATTAGTTTTTTCTCTCTAGGTATATTTTTTCTTGTAACAGCCTGCATGAAAAACAGATTTTTTTTTTTTTTAAGGAGATATTTTTACATGTATTGTTTACAATCTCTGCTAGGGTTTTGGGTCTGGCTTCTCAGCTCTCCCCAGCCATCCTAGAAACACTAAGTGTGGCAGAATGACAGCACTACAAAGGCAAGCCCAGGAGTTGAGAGATATGATTTTTTCTAGTATAAAAGATGCATCAGGCAGCTAGCAATGCAGCTTTTAAGTCATTCTGAAATAAAATGAGGTATGTAGGTCTGATTTATACCAGTAGTGCATCTTTACTTCCAAGGAGTTAGCAGCCATCTCCTCTGTGTTAACAAATAAGACTCATCTAACTGCATCTTTGTACAGGAAATTTTCTATTTCTAAATGCATCAAGCTCTGCTTCTCTTGTTTCTGGCCCTCATGACAAGGCTGAAGTAAGGATCCAAGTAAATGTTCTCTACCTGAAAGCTCAGCATATTGACCTATATGAGAGCTAGTATCAGAGAGCAAGGTAATCCTTAGGCTGTTTCTATGCAAAAGTCTTTATGAGCTTAAGAAAGAGGCTCTAAGGTTTGGTGTTTCAGTCCAGTAGCTTGCAGCACTCTTTCCAGTGGACTACATATCTGAGCATAAGACTGTTCTTTAACACTGTAAAGAGCAGTGTAGATTCACAGTTTGTGCTGGGCCCCCAGTGGGGCTGTGGCTGAGCCTCATCCCCAGTGGGCACAGCTGTGAGAAGCAGGTGGGCAGCACTGACAGCAATGAGCCATAGAGTGCCCAGGTTACTGACCAACCACCCAAGGGAACAGAGGGCACACTTGAAGCCTTGTGATGTGGTGTGGTGTTGCTCTGTATGGGCTGAAGCTTTTGGAAGCTGTATGATGGTACTGTGTGTATTGTGGCTGTCTTAACTGCAACATGTGCTGTGGCATATGCTGCAACAGGGCAGAGGGTAAGGAATTTTCTTACTCCAAATAGTGAGGACCACATAAACCAGGGTGTTCATCCTCCTGTTTTCTTTCTTTGGAATGGGTTGTTTCAGAATAATTTTCTTCCCACTTGCACTAAAAGACTAGGAATTATAAATTTTATTTAATATTACACTATTCAACATATTTGGCTTTTTCCTGCTGGGGAGTAGTTAGCTCCTCTAGCATGCCAATTGATATTAATTTTCTGAGGAAAAAAAATCTGGGGATTTTCAATAAGAAATAGTGCATCGAGAAGTTGATTTCCATTCAAACTCTTTGTTTCCATGGTATATTCTTTCTAAAGACACCTAAAACTGACAGACTCTGTCAATAGCCTACTGTAATAAAATATTTTATATAAATTTGGAATGGTGAGAGTTTCTGCAGGCAGAGCTGCAGAAACAAGCTTGGCCTTTTATTTAAAGCTAAAAACTACATCAGGCATAGATCTTACTGACCTCCACACTTAATTCGGAAGTTTTCTAACCTCAGACATGATCCTGTCAAATTAATGACAAACATCCTACTGATTTAAATTCCTGGTCAGCTGGGTCTGGCCTATCTTCCCTTAACAAGTGAAGTGCTGTGAAATATAGAATTATGTAATTAATACTTCACTGTATAAATTTATACTGTATAGTATAAATTCATCTTTAAAAGTAAGAATGTGGTGTCTTGAAGCCCTCCAAGATGTTCACTCACTCTGTGGTTTATTTGTCCTATATCTGTGAACTCATAGAAATGAATGAAAAGGATCTGATAGGTCTTGAAATAAGACAAGTTAATTCAGCTGTAAGTAAACATGCATTGTAAGAAAGCTTTCTGCTTTTGACTTTAATGTCCTGTGAAAAAAGTAACAATAATTCCTTCAGAATTTTGGAATTTTATTAATGTAAATAAGGAATGACTCTTATTGACATGAGCTCCACAATTTTCATGAGCGAATACCTAATGGAAGACACTTCAGGTACTGTTCCTAGCTATTGTCATCGTATAATTGCATTAAAATGAATTTTATTCTCTTAGCGTGAGTTACATTATTTGGCCACAAAAGCATTCAACAGGAAATATTTATACCCTAAATAATTTAGTAAGGAGAATTAAGATTGCTTAGCTTACTTTAAATAATTTAGAGATGATAGTAAAGGACATTGTAATCCAACAATAACTTGAAAAGTAAAAATTATTAGAACTAAGTCTTTGTTTAATCCAATTTCTTTCTTCTAGCATTAATTTGTTTAGGGATAGTGAATCGGGAAATAATTGCTTTAGAAGGAAATGACTGTGAAAAAGCACTTGCAGTTTAAGCTTCTTCTAGCTTATCAGCTCTACTTTGAAAAATTGGTTTCAAATGAGTTAAAAGGTTCATGAAAACCAATAAGTTTTCCATTCAAGAAAAAGCACACTGCAATAAGACATATACTGCTGTTGTCTCTTTGAGGTCTCATATTTTTGCTGCTGATGGGAAAGACATCTTACTGCAAACAAAGGTTTATTTAAAAGACTCCTCTCTGTCCCAATAATCAGAAGTTTATTTCAACAAAAATAATTTTCTTTTAGTGGCCTGAAATTTTGAAGTTTATATAAAAGAAATATGCTGCAGGGTAATGCCGTTTGACAGCTGACAATTATATTTTGATCTGGAGAAAAAGCCTGCTGTGACAACACAAAACAAACAACAGTTATATGACCAGTCAGAAGAGTTGACTACAAGTTGCAATTTTCATTATTTATTGTGATCTGTTCTAAGTAGGCAAATAATGATCAATAAAAATTCATCAAGCTACACCATATAAATGTGAGCGCTCATCAATTTACCACTTAAAAGTGGCTATTTTACTTTATAAATATTTAATCTAGTGGATGCATTCTTGTCTGTCAGATATGGGCAAAATTTACCCGACTTCTGATTTCAAGTCAGGTAAATTATAAATGAGTGAGGATGACAAATACACAAAACATCATCTAAATGTGAATCCTCTCTGTGTTAAGTCTCAGTACCAACATTATACCATTATTTTGGAACTCTGCCCCTGATTTGAGCCAATATCTGAGACTTTGAAGAACATCCAGACGCTGTCTTGCCCTCAAACTTCATTTGCACAATAACTTTCCTCATCATATTGCATATGGGACTAGGACACAGTAGGACAGGAATGTTGTATTCCAGCAGAAATCCTCCATCCTGTGGGATGATATATTTAATCCTTGTGCACCAATAGCGCTGCACTGGCAATGAATGCTTTATACTGCCTCAGGGATCCAACCAGGCAGAGTGAACATCAGATCAATACTTCAGCCTGCAAAATTAAAGGACTCAGTAAAAACTTTTTTTTTTTTTTTTTTGAGTATAAGCACAAAGATAAACAGTCATCATCATTACTCTTATATTTGAGATAGTGCAATCATTGCTTTTAGCATTATAAGAAAATCATCCTGCCTCTCATTACAGCTTGATGGTAATAGCTGATGCTGATAAGTTTTCCCTTCCAGCATAATCACTGAGTAATATTTACTAGAATATTATCAAGCATCAGGATGTACTTTTAAACATAAGTAGAATATTATTATTATTATTCCCTCCATCATTTAGGCTTTCTCTCAGAAAAAGCCAGAATAACCAAAGTAAGATTAGCAGACAAACCTATCAGAAAGTTTAGTCTGTAATCCTGTTCCTCAGTGTTTTACAGAGATGCATTAATGTATTTTCTGTGGGATGCAGTTTCCCAGTGAGGCTTCTTGCTATTTGATGTTGTACTCTTGTGATATCCCCAACAGTGCACACAGTGCTCTGAGACAGGTGGTGCTGTGCTGCCTTTTTCCTCATCCCATGTTCTTTTACCAGTTTGGAACATGATGATCCTGACTTTTCCAGTCTTTTTTTGTGTTTCTAAATAAATGTATACATCCTGTATCAAAGAAAAGTTAATAATTAAACCATCTCCTTTCTTTATAGCCACCAAATCTCATCTTGTAAGACATACTTCATGAGCAATGTGGTTTGAAAACCCTGGAATATTTTTCCACATTTAGTCTCAACTCCTTTATCATGTCTGTAATGACAGTAAGTCTTTCCTATTGCAGCTTATACTTCTTGCAGTGCATCTAATGTTCAATAATGCCAAATTTGTCATGCCACACCTCATGCTTGCCTTCAGACAACTTGGTATATCTGCTTACAGTATGATTTATAGCCTCAGGGCCTATTCACAAATCCTATTGTCCTCTCTTGGACGTTTTCTATCTTCTGTCTTTGCTGTATTATGAGTTATGGTCCACAACACCTTGCTATACCATAACTTGGTGTTAGAATTTGATCCCAGATCACTTGCTGCATCCCCTCTTCTTAGAACTGTTTATCTGTCCTGCTTAATAGAGGTCATTTTTCCTCACCTTTCTCTCCTAAATCCTCAACTGGTGTCACCTTTGTCCTTCAGATCTCCTGACAGCCACCTCAGGGGGGCTATTCACTTCCTGGAATGAACTGTCTTCATCCAATACACCTACAGAGAAACAGGATAAAGCCAAAGCAGACGGTATCTTTTCAGCTTAATGTGAGATTTGGTTTTTTTGTCAAGTTATACTAAATTTCTGAAGCACTTTTTTCCTCACATGGCATTTCATATTGACAATGAAAGTATTAATTATAAACTGATAGAGGACTACTTGGCTGTGAATCTGAAAGTATTTAATAAACAGAGAAAATCAGCACAACAATTCTGAATAGTAAATCAGATTTAACATACTTGTTTTAACATCCTAGCTTGCCTCAGAGGCACAGAATCTAAATCTCCAGATAAAAACAATTTTTTTAGATGCCCAGATTCATGTGGATGCTATCAGGCAGAAATTGGAATACACTAAGTCGTCTACACCGTAAAAATTTTTTCTTTGAAGTGTTTATCTTTCTTAAGTATAAAGTTTTTCCAAAAGCTTTATACCTGAGAACCTAAGTCTCTAACTTTACTTCTTTCCTTCCTCTATTGATGTTATCAGATACCTAGAAATAATTAAATGTTAAACACAGATATAACATCTACTTTAACTTTAAAAATCTAAGCGTGTATAAAAATCAAATGTGTTGCAAAGTACATTAAAATTATCTTTTTGTTGAAAATTTGTTCCTAACATGAAGCAGCAGGTTCTCCATGCATCACTGCTTATTAGGGTTAGATGTCCACAGTGACATGCTAGTAGGAAGCTTGGTAATATTTTTTATCTTTATCAGGATTTGATTCTATGACATGAAATAACTATTAATACCTTCAGCCATTACATTCTGAGTGGTTTTATTTTGTGATAGTACAAGAGGATCAGACTATGTCTACAGAAGCAAAGATTTACATTTCATAATAATGAAGGCTGTCACAGTTTTTTGGAAAATTTTTCAATTTTGAACATTGCATAGATTTTTTCTTCTGTAAGCTGCAATTGAAACTGACTGCCAATATTTTGTCATTTCACACAGAAATATGAGAATTTTTCAGTGCTTTTTCTGTTGACCAAATACTAGAAAATGCATCTTATCCGTGAAGGACAACTATTACCTTGATTACAAGAGAAAGAACTTAATGATGACACATACATTAGCTGGATATTTTATCTAGTTGAAAGAAAAATATCTACCACCCTTCATGGATGAAATAGTTCATGCATTTTGCTATTAAATGAAATCAACCAAATAAAGATTTATTAACTAACTGCATTTTAGCTTCCTACTCTGATGCACCTTTGTTCTAGAACTTGTTATATTTGCACCCTGCTTTTAATGTTTGCTTACATTTGAAGGAAGATTATGAAAAACTGAAAGCATTATATTTTCCACAAGTGGCATCAGCTGCAGCCCAAGCCCTCACACAGTTAAAATCAAAACTTAAAAAAGTAAAGCTCTATTTTTATTCCTTTGTTTCTGAAGAAAATAACTTGAACATTTGTGTCATTGTACTCAGCAATTTGTTTTGCTACTCTCACAATGCCACATGCCCTTCTCATTTTTTATTGCAAAATTCTCAGAAGTGGGCCCAAAGTGGAAGAACCTGTTCCTGGCACAATACTTATGAGTTGCTCTAGACTCTGCTGGACCAGACTAGTTCACATTATCCATTAGTATTTGTAGTCTTGTGTGAGACTTGGGGAAAGATTGCAGCACTTCAGCAGAGATTTTTGGGTATTGTCATGCCCTACATGCAGCCATGTCTTCTGCAGCCCACTGTGGGTGAGTTTTGGGTGCTGTGGGACATATTGGCACCTCTCCTAATGAGCCTCTGTGAATTGGCCAAAATCTGTGCCATAACTAGGAATACATGATAGATCTTAGGTAAGGTTTCTGTGTTTCACAGAATAAACATAACAACCTGTCACATTACCCAACCCAAACCTGATTACCCTGATTTTCTGTTACAGTTTTGAATTACCTTCTTTTAGCATTTTACTTTATACCATCTATTTTACGCTTAGCAATTCCTACTAGTAAGTGTGTATAGACCTACAGCTCATAAAAGAGCTCCAAATAAGAAACAAATGCTCCCCTTCACACCTGAAAATAAAGAGAACATGAAATGCAATCTCTTTTCTCGATACCAACTTCATTTCAGAAAGAAATGTGCAGAGGAACATTTTTATCTATATAAAGTATAGATTTAATCAGTAGCAGTGTTTATACTTAGTAAAAGATGTCTAGTAGTCACTTTATATGCTGCAAGAACAGCCAGAGTCAGAGATTTATCCTGGACTATGTGCATTCATGGATACTGTAGGACAATCCTTCTCACAAGGTCCCATGTTCAACCATGTACCTCTAGTGGTCTCCAATAACATTCCACCTAGAAATGTTTAAATGCCAATTCTTGCAGATGAAAGAGGCTATGCAGTCTCAACTCCTAAATTAGTGAAATTTAGCCTGTTAAGTAAAATTAAAAAAAAAAGCTTGCCCAGAAGAAACATAAGCTATGTATTCAGTTTATTTAATATAGTTTTAAAATAACCACAAATAAAAGTCTCCCCACAAATGCATCCATTCACATCAGTCATTTAATAGTAATAAAAATCATGCCAATTCAAATATTTTTCATATATTTATCTGGTAGTTTTCTGGCTTTCAGCCACTGCACAAAGGACAAGCTCTTCACAACCTTTCTGTTCTCTTGCCCATACATATCTCATCTCAATAACAACTTGAATGCTTTCTCTTCCACTGTGTTTTCAGTGGCACAACCTAACAGTGTCTTACACTGACCTCACACCCTCCTTCTAAAGTTCTGGAAGGCTCTTTGTTAGCTTTTACTGTGTCTGCTAACTTCTTAGGGTTTCTTTCTATTATGGATATCCTTTAATTTCTTTCTTTTATGCCAAAGAACCTTGAGTTTTTCACAGAGACCTGGGTTTGCCCTTTTTGAGAGAAAATGCAAAGTGCCTTTCTGATCTATGCTGGGGCAGGATAGCTTCAGACTCATTACTCCTTGCATGGGGAATTATATGAAATTATGAGATCTTGCCTAATTTGTTGTTTGCCTGACTGGTTTTTTTTGTTCTGGAAGGCAACTATGAGACAATTCAAGTCAATCTTGTTACTCTGAATAGTGTCCCTCTGAAGTACACAGTGAAAGTTTGGTTTGGCATTGGCTTCTTGACCAGTTTCTTTTAGGTAACCTTGATTTGTTTCTAATTTCTATGGTGTCAATAATCCACCGTAATATTTAAATAAGCAAAACTTTTGTTCCCGTATCAATGTTACATTGAGTAACAGTTAAATTCCTAATGATTTGAATAGTGAAAAAGTTCCTTTGGTGCAAAGCACTACTGGCATCACAGTCTCCTTGTGTAAATGAGGATGAATTTTTTTTTCCATTAGAATGAATTCATTTTTTTAATAACAGGAAAAATTTACCTGATTAAATTTATCGCAACCTTATAACAAATGGAAATTGCTGCCTCTGTCCAGAGTCAGTGATCATGTTAAATGCTCATTGAAACTAAGAACATTCTCCAAAATGGCATTTAAGTAGCTTTGGTGTGCAACTGCACTAAAAAGTCACATCTCTGATGACACAATGGCCTTGTTGCCTGTAATAAAAACCACTGAAGTTTAGTTGCATTCTAATATTAACTGTGAATGTTCCTGCTGTGAAATTATGATGTTACTGTTTGGTTAGTTTTGTCTTTCTATCCTATGATATTGGAACAAATCACCATCCAGTACAAAGAAATTCATAAGAGCTACACCAGAAGCCATGTCCTTCCTCCTTAATGTAACTTAATTTATACATATTTTTTTTTTGTTTCTGGGGAGGAAAGGACTGAGTTGAGTAGCCCTAAACTAGAAGTAGTCTGTTAGGCAAACCAGAATAGACAGTGACACTGTGAGACTTGTAATGGGAAAAAATATGATACTGTAGTTTCTTTAAGTTATGCCATGCAGCCTTTTATTGAGTTTCTAGCAAGTTTAGATTTTTTAGCACTGTACCTTCTGCTGCAAACTTTGAATTACTGCAGGAGATCTATAACAATTGAGCTTGGAAATGCAGTTTTAGAATAGATTTTAAGCAGCACTGAGCTCTTTAACAAGAAAAGGGATTTGAGACTATACACAGGAATAGCAGTAGATAAGACAGGCTGGGCAGAAATATTGCCTGGATGCCTTCAAAGTTACTTGATCAGGAGGTAATAATTTGTTAGTCTATTTTTACTTCATGGGGAAAGGTCATGGAATCCTGAAAAATATTGCTGGAAAAAGATAGCCTGCACACAGTAGTCATGCAAAGATCACGTCTTCTGGATTGAATGCAACAGAAATTCTGGCACAGCAAAAGTGATTTTGAAAGACTTTTAAAATAATCCTAAAGTAATTGGCATTACAACCAAAGGGGCAGAAGTGTTATTTAATTCTAGGGAAAGTAGAGATATCTTTGAGGAACAGTGATTAGCCAAAAGTTGCCACTGCATATCTCTAATCATGCTAAATGATGTAACTATATGCATAAGTAAGATGGAGATTGCTGCAAATGAGAAGTATGATGAACAGGTCTGAACAGGCAGTGAAACCATTCCTGTTTTGTAGCAATGATGATTTCCTTTGGATTTTAAGTTCCTGATGAAAAGTAGATGCTGCTTCCATCTCTCTTAATCTAGGGGATTGCTCTCTCTAATTTCAGCTGCTCTAAGCTCATGATTTAAGTGCATATCATATATCACAAGAGATCACAATTTGGGTGAGCTGTCTGAATTTCAAGGATGCAGTAGAAGAAATCCCCTTTGAGAGGGTTTCTGCCGATCCAGTACCATAGTTCAGATGCCAAAGCTATGCAAATAATCATAGCATCACTTGTCCCTAAATATTTGAATGTATTTTCTTGGAAGAAAATACTTTCTGGTTAAATCTTTCACACATCTTTACTCACATGGCCATAGCACCTGAATTTACAGCAGGCCCTGGCCTATTACATTACCCAGTATATCAATCTGAAATATGACACAGGGGAACTCTGTAGCCTCTGCAATATGACACACGTTGGAGCCATTATGTCAGCAAGTCATGATGTCTGTGTAAGGCAAATAAAATATTGACTGTCAAAAAACAAAACTAACAGTGGTCTCAATTTTTAAGGTTCCTTGTCAGCTTTTGCACACATTTATTACAGACCTAGAAATAAAAAATAACATTTCATAATATATGGGGGATTTGGCTGGTTTTCCATCCTCAGAGATAACATAGCAAGAATCAGGGAAAGAAAATAAATAATTTGTCAATTTCTAAATCCTTGAAACATAGTGAAATAAATAGGTATTACAAGCAAAGTCTACTTTTTCTCACCTGGAACTAAAAAAAAGTAAAAAAAATTAAAAAAAAATAGACAGGATTTACTAGTAGGGCAATACATTTGATTGATTGTTCACAGTGAAAAGGAGAGCATATCCTAATTACAAAAGATGAGATTTCAGAACTAAAATGATTATTTGAAATATATCACATAAGTTTAGAAGCTCGAAAAAAGTGAAAAATAATAACCCCCATCTAATAAATTCTAAAAGCTCAAAGCTGCCCTTCCCTTCTCACTTCTTTAGTATTTTGGCAAATCCAGGGTTATTGGCAGAGCTGTTGAGTGCCTTTATCTTGAGCACCTCTTGAAGGATTTCTTGACACACCTTTCAGAAAAGTCCAAAGTGAGGACATAAGAGAACTGAAGTGCTCCCCTTTGCATTCTCACCACTGTCCTGAATTATTAAGGTGGAGAAATGGTAGGAAAGAACGTGTCTTCGACAGGATGGAGATTAATGCCTCTTTTAAATCTGCACCATTTCTTATGAGTGCCTCATGTTTGATTTTCCTCACTTGGAAAGCACAATGTAGTTGTGTGTAGGTGGCGATAGTGTCAAAAACTCCTTTGTATGGTTTGTACTAGGAACTTTCACATCAGGACAGCCATTTCTGGAAGTAAGAAATACATGGCTTCTAGTGCTGGCAGTGAACCACAGGGATTAGAAGAAATATTGCCAACAATATACAAGAAAGCAGTGATACCACAAATTTGATGAAAACAGCACCTGGAGGACAGCAGAAGAAAATGTTCTTCCTAGTATTGCTGTAAATGAGAACCCAGCAGAGTAGGTAGATGTCCATGTGGGAAATGTTGTATATTATCAGTGAACTTCTTTCCTGAAAGCATTTTATTGTCAGGAGTTTTATAGATACCAGAAGCAATTTAAAATGTTTAGAAAACTTCTTAATGACTATATTGCTCACACATTAGGCAAAATTTGTGGTCACAGTGAGACATCTAGTGATACCATGGACATGTTTTTACACAGTGTTACAGTACACTTTTGTCATATTTTTGTCTTTTCTGAAAATAAAAAAATGCACAAAAGCAAAAAATCTGCAGGAAACTGGCTGAACTTGCTGGTTGTTTAAGAGTGTTTTCTGCAGTCCCAGTTGTTTCTGTCCCAGGCAATTCAGCTCTGTAAGCTTATCTTCAAACTCTTTTATTGCGATGGCAAAATTGTCATTGCTTTTCCCAGAGCTGCTCTTGCTTCTTGAGGGCTAAATCTGTGTACCATGATGTAAGAGGGAAAGATCTGTTTACTTGCCTGCTGCTTTCTCTGCTGGCAGCACAATTCCCTGCTTCCCTATTCTGTTGCTCAGAAAGCTTGTGTCACTTTGCTCAAAAATGAATAACAAGAAAAAAGGCACAGTAATAATATAAGAGAAACAATTTCTGTTTGAATAAGAAAGAGAATATGTTGTTCCTAAAAATCTTCAGGACACCATAAGGTTAAAAGTGGAGGACAAAGCCTCCAGCTCTGGAACAGTGGTTTTATGTTGTCCCAAGAGTAATTAGCTGTCTGTGGAAAAGGGCTGCTCTTTTTCACAAGAAATATATTACACTGAGACAATCCAAACAACATTAACACTGGACAAGGAGAAATCTGGTGAGCATCAGCAGTAGCTGAGGACCTTCATTCACAAGCAGTTACACAGAAAGAGAGGCACCCTTGGCTGAGATTAAAGGGATAAATAATGAACAAACTCAAAAGGGAACTACTTTTTCTGCTCTAGTGTTTTTAAGCCATAGCTTAAAAGAGATTGCTTCAAAGAAATAGTCTTCTTCACTGAGTCAAGCTTTTCCAAACCAGAGAAACAAACAACTAAATTGTTGTGGTATTTTTTCTTGTCATCCATGAGAATATTACTGCATTTAGGCTAGCAAAAATGCACTAAAATAAATTTTTAAATGCTCATGTTTATTTGGATGATATAAACAGGTTTGAAAATGTAAGAGTGACTCTATAGTGTTTGGATAACTGGAAATATATACATATAATTTTTTCCAAAATGAAACCATGTCTCAAGATATCTTAAGTAGGACATGGGTTTGTTAATTATAGATAAATACATATATATATGTAAAATAGATATACTATTGGTATAGCATTTATAACTAAGAATACAGATATAAACAAAAAAATTTACACCATGAGCAACCATATGGGCTTCTTTAAGCCTTCCCTTTAATGCTTTGATATGCATCATCATTCTTTTATTTAGAGTGCTTGCTCTTTAGGGCACTGAATCATCGCTTACAATTGATGTTAAATGTATTTATTGGAGAAAGTGCAATAAATAACTAGAATATTTACAAATAATGCTATATTTATATGAGCTTACCATTTTTCTGTGGTCTTTAAGAGTTCAATAAAAAAGACTGATCATGACATGGTAAGACAGAGATTATTTTGCCTCCAGACTTAGCTCTGAAAGCAGAACCAAACTAAAACATTATCCTTACAGGGAATTTCTGTATTCTGGGAAGATGTGGTAGATTATAAAGAAGTTGATGAGTTTATGTAGGAAGTTAGCAGGGTAGAACTGTCTCTCTATAAAAAATAATTATTGTAAACAGAGAAAGTGTGAAAATATATTGATCACTGATGATATTATGAACCACAGATGAAAAGGTAAAATAAAATGTGCTTGTATGGAATAACATATCTATGATAATTTTTGTTTTCCCCCTGTAAAAACAAATCCTACTACTGCAATTTTCATTTGGCAATGAAGACAAATTTATATCAGATAAATGTTTTAATAGTAATTACTCAGATTGGGGCATACAAAGATTTTATGCTCTCCTATAAGGAGGAAAAAAGTTGTTTCTGTTCCTAATTTCAAACCATTGGTGTTACTTATGTTCCATTTTTTTTCCTTCCTCCATCACCAAACTCTGCTCTGACCAGGCACAGCCCTTCAAAGACAAAAAGTACTGCATGGCATACTGGACTCCTGTAATTCCCACTGAAACACCACTGAGTAAGGAAAACCATTTGGGTGTAAAACCTGCAGATCCTTAGGGATGATTTGGAGGACATTTTGCCTTTAACAGCTTCATCCCTTGCCAGACTAAATTCACTTGCAATTTTGCTAACAATTTCATCAATGTAAGACTATGACCTTATTGAATATTACCCTGCTATGAGACTTTCTGTACTGTGTGGTCTTAATTGATTGATGCATGGGAGCAGAAAGACAACAGAGCCATTATACTGAGTATTTTGTTGTCTGCTAGGAAATAAAATGACTGGCAGCACCTTTGCAAATGATTTTTACATGCCTTTGAAAAGACAGCCAGTCAAAGGGCAAGTGACCTTAACCAGCAGAAATCCACAAAAAAGCCACAGAAAGTCACCTGAAGTGAAAAATGATGTTTAGGTGAGGATTGGTCAGTCAGTCCAGCCCTTGTTTTTGTGAGTAGGAGGGCACATGAGCCAGGAACTGATTAAAATCAAGGCCTTGCTGGCACTGAGCACTGGGGAAGTTCTTCCCATCTAGCATTTTCTCGGGAACGCTGACAGCAATATGACAACTGTAACTCAACACAGGAAGAACCAGGTGTTTTTGGCTGTGCACAGTACGTTATCTGGAACACATAGTAAAGCACAAAGGAAGACTGAAGACAATTTTAACACAGTTTTGGTGTTACAGTGGAGGCAATTGCATTTCAGTGAAGGAACTTCTCATGAGCAGGACTGATATTGCTGTGCAAGTTGCGTGAGAGGGGTGGAAATGAAAACTGCCTTGCCCCAGCACAAAAAGGTCAGCATGCATTGACTGAGTCAGTGTGCGGTCACATTGGGACCAGCTGGTTATGAGGGAATTTAATTGGCTTTGGCAAAATTTGGGAAAAGACAGATGTTTCAGAGCTGGCTGTGTTCCTGCAGCATGATTGTCATAGTGTAATTTCCCACTGGTGTGTTTCACATCCTCGGAAGCCCAATTAGCCATTGAATCCTTGCTTGCAGCAGGCAGAGCTAGGAATGCGCTGGTTTTCCCCCAAGCAGCTACTTTCTTGTTTTATGCATGCAAGGAAAAATAAAAAGTCGTCTTTTTCAGTTAACTGAGCCACAGCACCAGCATTTCATACTACCAAACCTTTAAAAAGAGGCTCTTCTGTATATTCACAATATCTCATATCTCCAGAGCACTCTAATGTTTTCCTTTCAAAATTACACACTCAGGACTTTTTGTCCCTTTTTCTGGGAAGCACATAGCTTTATACCTGACTCAATCTCCCATTCTCCAAGCCATTTCCAAAACATACTTCTTCTTTAGCTGTACAACTTTATGACCACTATTTTCAGGGCCTTAATCCTCTCATCCAGATGAGTCTGCTTACTTTTCTTCCCCAGACTCTCCTGTTCCCCTTATCTCAACTAAAATCAGATATACTGCAGCCCAGTCAACATGTAGAAGATTTTTAAATTCTTAACAGAGTTAGGGAAGACAGCAGAGGCACTCTGCCCTTTGTAAGCTGGTCTGGATAGTCTCCCTCTTTCACATGGATGGAAAAGGGTTGAGCACTGCATCAATTAAAGAGCAAATGTGACAGTAGAAGGTTTATCTTCTTCCTCTTATTGTCAGAGAAACAGTCTTCTAGTTTTCTCCTTCCTTCCTCCAAGTCATATACTTTTAGAATTTTTGCTAGTGGTGCTCTCAAGGAAGTTGATTTCTTTTATTGGCATCAGTTACCTTATATTGAGTTCAACCACCAGCATTTCTTGTCTGTGTAATCTTGTGCATTACCAAAAATACTGTGAAGATACTTCTCATGAAACTCCCTGGAGTGTTTTAGGAAACATTGTCCATTAACACAGAATCCATGCAGGAAATGAATTTTATTACCCTTAGTCCATGGTAACAAGATCAGCATTTGAAGATTATGAACACACAATCAATCAAGACTATCTCCTGCCACTTGAGATGACTTGAAAATGCAGATGAATACTGCTGACTTCTTCATCTTCAGTATGCAGAGGTTTTGAGGGAGAATAGTTCTTGGTCTTTGCAGCAATCCCAGAGCATGCCTCCACTGTGAAACAAAAGAAAGACACACATGTAAAAACAACTGTTCAAAGGGAGCGTTCCTAAGTCTTCATAAAATTCATGTTAGATATGAAGATATTTAATTTTTTATGATCTATCTCCATCTGTTGAGGTTCGAGGCTTGCTAAATCTCCAAACTGTAAGTTTGTGATATAATAACTTATAAAACTTGTTCTGTTGTGATAAACAGGGAGAGTTAGAGAATCACAAATGAAAAAGGGGGTTTCACTCTAACACAAAATGTTACAGTGGTACTGTTATGAACTGTTATCATCACTGGGTGTTCTTGGACTTCCCCAAAGAAGGATAAGTAAAGTATACCCAAGTACTTCTATGTAGGTTTCAGGGTAGGAAATAGTTACATTTGCAATACAGAAAGAACTCTGTGCCTTAGAGACATTGCACAGGTCTTGTCCTAGTGTATAGAGCTCCAGGATTTATAGACATTACAGAATCTTGAATAATTTTCTTTCACCTACCTGACACCACACAGGTTGCATTTAACAAATTTATATCTCTAGGAGAGACATTTAATCTTCATACAAAGACATGAAACAATTAAAAATTCACCATTTCCCTTAAGATCCTCTATAATGATTAATCATCTTCATTGCTGGAAAAGTATCATACCAGAAGTGTCTGGCATTACTTTCTGTCCATATGTTCTTATTATGACCCTCCATATTAAATATCTTCTTAATACATAATTTATTACTGTGAAGGCACCTGCAAGCTGTAATCAAGCCACTTCTCAAGCCCCTCTTTTTGGGCTGAACAGATTGGGCTCTCAAACTCTCACTGCAAGGCAATTTCTCCAGCCTTTAAATCATTTATGTTTCTTTCATCTAGAGATTTCCTAGCTACCTTTTTACTATGCAGACTTTTAAACTATATACAATTTCGTAATATTAATGTCAGTCTTGGCATAGCTAAAAATAAATTCATTTCTCATACACCTATTGCTAATTTAAGTATCAAGTGACTGCCAGCTCTTTTTAGTGCTGCATCACATGAGTGCTTATGTTGAGTTGTTTTTTTATTAGGGGTATGTACCAGGTCTTTAATTCCTTTGAAGCCTGCTCTTCGTTTTTAATACTAAAACCTTGCTCAGATGATTATTTTCATATTTACTAAAATACTAATTTAGTTCACTCATCCTGCTAATCTATTCAGCTATTTAGATATGAATTTTCTTTTTTTCATCAAGATCTTAGCTTTGATTATTCATTTGCAACAAATTGATTGCTTGTAAGCTTTATTGATTTCATGGCTTTTTTCCCCTTCTACAAGCATTTGCCAGATACTGATTTCCCACATTATCCAAACTGCTGCCTTGATCCAAGTAGTCGTCTAAATATGATTTTCCTCAATTTTGAAAATATAAGTCTTAAAACAGACCCATTTTAATGTGTTTTTTTAAAAAACAATATTCTATGAAAACCAAATTAATTTTTATTTCCAGCAGAATTCTTACTTTTTTGTGTTAGTCATAATTTTAATGAGGGTGGGGAGACAGAGGCAGACTGGCCAGAGCTTGCCCACCCTTCCCTATAGAGCTATGCCTTTAAATGTCATTACTGAAGAAATTCTACCAATAATACAGAAAACCTCAAGTACATAAAGGCCACACAAACACCTGGTAAAGCCTGGGAAATAAATGTGCACAACAGAGAAACATAAAAGAATGCTCAAGGTAAAACATAAAATGAACAACTAGACCACACTGCTTGGATAGGTTTATTTTTATCTGACAAAAAGCTTGTTCTACTTAAACAAGCAGACCAAACAAACCCATTACACCCTGGTAACCTACATATAGCTTGAGCACTGTCAAAAACAAGCAGAGGGAGAAACAAAATAAGTCACTTCTCTTAACACAGAGACTACATAATGCTCTAATTTCTCTCCTTTCCCTTTCTCTCTTTTTGTAAATTTTCTCTTTTCATTGTGTATCACACGCTTTTATTTAACAAAGGTTTTGATCTTAAATATATTTAAATTCAACCACTTATTTCCCAGCTAAGGTGCTGCCAAGCCTAAATGCTGATTTAACTCATTAGGTATCTATTCACAATCTGACAAAGAAAGGCCATTCCCACATAAAAAGGGCTGTGTTGCTGAGAGCTGCCAAACCCATGTTGTGTCTTCCCATAAGTGACAAAGGAACAAAACTCCTTTCTCACCCTCAGCTCACTGTCCTGCTGGTGTGTGGGATGGATATAACCTCTGCAGGCTGTGGAATATGGCAGAGTCATTACATTTGGGACACCTTACAGCTCAGAACCCATTTCTGGGTGAAATCAGTCCCTTTGGTAATGATATGAGACTTGTTGTCACCTTTGAAATTGTGGAAGATGGTAGGTACTTTGGATGTCACTTGTGAGCCCCAGAAAGGTCTAGTTGTAGAAGGAATATTTAAAGCACATACTCTGGGTTTTGGGTTTTTTTTTTTCATGTCTGGGTGATAGTATTTTTCATTTCCTTTTTTTAATGTCCCTTTTCCTAAACTGCAGCCTAAAGGACCAACATTGGGTTTTCAGGAGTGGCTGTCTCTCCCACTGTGGAATCTTGTTCTATCTTAAATAGGGGATATTCATGAAAGGAAACACCCAGAGGTTACTGAGAAGCTTCACCACCACCCTACATACAGCTTGCTTGGTATTAGAATCAGCACAATGGGTAAGTAAAATATGCTAAGTAACTGTGTAACCGAATGCCCTAGATTTTCCACCAGATTAACAGCTGGGGTGTGACAATATGCATGTCGTCCCAGAGATAGTAAAGTCACTATCTATAGAAAGTTTCTTCTGGACTTTTCTTCACAGAATAGCAAACATTTCACTAGAACACACGATAAAAAAAAATTAAAAATTACAGTTACTTAAAACTTGGTGGAGAAGATCAAGCACAGAAAGAAGTTTCTCATCTCATCTTGTGGGACACAATCCTCCCAGCCAACCGAAAAGACACTATGCACAGATCTTGATAATTAGAAGCCTGTGTAAGTACAGTAGGAGTAATAAGCCAATCCTACATGTGGGGTGTGTTTAATATTAATAAGCTCTGTGAATCCACAGATACACTAGTGAAATGATGCCAGAAAACAAAGCCCTTCATGTACCTTAGCAAGGCTAAGCTTTAGAAATCTGCATCAAAAGAGACTGTGGTGGCTCAGAAGTAATACAAAACTTTGCTATTCAGTTTTTGTGTACATGCTATTTCCTTTGCCTTTGTGGTTGTCACTTTTTTTCCCTCACTGTAGGTCTGTAGCCCTTTTCATCCTTCTTGCTGCCCTTGTGGACAGAAGCCAGCCAGGACTTGGACACAGAACACCCACAGCACAGGACTGATTTTCACTGCCCAGTAATCTGCTCTTGACAACTCTACTTGAGCTGGATCTTGGGGCCTTCTTCACAGAAAAGCTATCACAGAGCTTGTTTCACTAACAACTGCCTGTGAAAACAATATGTCTGTAGGGTTGTTTTACCTGACTGAGGTATCTTCCAGTTGATTCATGGAAGCCTTTCTTTAGGATTTAAACTATCCTGTTTTTTTTTTTTTTTTTTTTTTCCTGGTCTTTTAAAGTTTACTTTAAAGTGGGGAACAATTATTGTTTAGCATTTCTGCAAACTGTAAGGACTTATCAGTAAGAAAAATACTTGCTTCATCTCTGGTGCTGTGGCTCTTGAACTGGATTCAGTGTCTTGTGAATTACTGGCTACATGCCAACCCGAGATCTCCTAAGAAGGAATTCTTTATTTTGTGTTTACTTTTTTATATTTTTCTTTATGTTCTTGTGGTTCCACCCCCTCCCCCATTTTTTTTAATATAAGCTGCAAAAATAGAGGTTTTAGTGATTTCTATGCAGAATTGTCATCCTAACAGTACTTCAGATAATTTTCTCTAGTGGGGGTAGGAGGTGAAAAATTGTCACTTACTTTTCCTTTACAGTCAATTTACTAATTTTTCATGAATAACAAGAAAAGTATTCATTTTGACGTGAAACCTATTTTACATAGAAAAGACACAATCTTCTGAATCAAAGTTTAATTCAGCCTGTCCTTACATGATCACAATATAAATGTTAGTTTTGTGATTAAAATTTTTAAAATCTGGTCAAAAATTGCATAGTAATTATAGGAGTGTTGACATAAATGGAGGAGAACAAAATCAGGAAATTGAAAGACTAGTGATTAATTTTTGTAATGAAGCTGTTTATTCTCACTGTGAAAGACTGCATTTCTACAAAGTAGATTTTGAGGCAATTAATATATTATGTTTTTATTAAGTCAACTTCGACAAAGGAACTTTCACTGCAGTCTTATCTCCTTTCAGTACTCATCTCTCTATATCAGCTGGATGATGAGAATAAATCTCTTAACCTGGCTATCTGTTTAAAGCTCTGCAGAAGGAGTTTCAGCAGATGGAGCTAGTGTGCTTCCAGTCTTTGACACCTGTGCTCAATGTGGAAAAAGATGAGCAGAATCATTGACAGAACTGTGGCTGGGGATATGTCAGGGTCAGGGGTGAAGATTTTCTTTTGGCTTAGCAGAAAAGTCGCAAGCATAAGAGGGAATTACCTATCATTTATCAAGTGGTGGTAGATAAGTAGAGGGCAGCTTAGTGATTCAGAAACCAGTGATGTGCCATTATATGGAAAATAACTTGAGAAGAATAATAATTACTGCATTTGTCTCTAAATTCTTTTATGATATCTTGCTATTTTTTCACTGTTACTCTCACATAGCAATAGACTGTGTTCATAAAGTGCCATAAAATAAAGTATTCAGAAAAGTTTTGGCAAATTGTTTAGGTCTTATGGGATGTGTTGGTCATATTGAACCACAGTAAGAAAGAAGATGTGTCTGTGGAGCTGCAGTCACTTAATTCAAGCTTGTACTGACCTGACAAATGTACTTCAGCTGTTTTCTCTGACAAGTGCCTTGTGCAGTCACTGACACTGAGATTTTAATGCAGGGAGATGCTGGAAACACCCATCTTCCCAGCAGAGTGGTCCTAAGATTCCTGACAATTAGTAAAAATTAAGCCTGTTGTTCATTTTTTAAAACATTAATTTCCTGTCTCCGCTTCTTGGCTCCAGAGGTACTTCCAGCCTTCCCAGCAGTCAGGGTACTGATTACAGTAGGACCTCACCAACAGTTCCCTTCAGACCAAGGTTTTCTCCTTTTTGCCTCCAAGCTTAGTTAACATGTCCCCTCCTGCAGAGCTCTTCTTGCAACAGGAGTTTCTATTGCCTGAAGGCCCATAGCTATAGGTCACAAGGAAGGAAAGGATGGGCTCTTGGATATAATGTGCAGGTCTGTAGTGCTTACAGTCCATGTAGAGCTGTATCTGGCCATAACCTACACTGAGAGTGCATGTGAGGGACACAAAGAGATCAGCAGAACTTTCTGTACTGTGATAATTGTGCTGGGCTCAGTTTTCAAGGTCAGTGGTTTTCATTTGATGTACTAGCAAGCACAGAGGGTGGGAGCTTCTCACAAACCCCACTTCAATGCAGTGCTAGAGGCTAACAGCAGGGAAAAGAAAATGTTCAGAGTTCTTAGCCAAGTTTTGGAGTGGTCCTGCCATGAGAAGAGCACCTGAGAGACTTGGGATTCAACATGCATGTCCACACTTTCAGTCTGGGAAAGGGAAGGAAGGCAAGAAAGCAAAACGGTTCAGGAAACTTTCCAGGATTTTCTCTTTGTGACAGACATTAACTTTCCAACAGGAGAAAATGCAAATGTTGGTGGCATCCTGATAAGAGGAGAGTTATATGCTATTTCAGAATTAATATATGGTGTCAGTGCTATCACATTGTACCTTCTCTGCAGTTCTTCAGTTCCTACATTGTGATTTATCGTAGCACATTATAAGAGCAGTGTGTGAAAGTTTCAAAGCCATCATTGGTCATTGTTACAGCAGCATAGCACTGACAAGCAACTGATGGAAAGAAAGGTTTTATTGCTGCACTGTTCTCTCCTTCTTGCCTATTTAGGTCTTCAGCTTCAGCACTTCAGTGACTCCACAGACTACTGAATTCCTGAAAAAAGTTTCAGTGGGTATAAAGTAAGGCATTATTTTGTTATATGCATGTCTGATACTGAAAGGACACTTTTATTTTACTGTAAATTGCCTACTGCAGCAACCAAATGAACCATGTTTTTTGCATACAAATGAATAAATTTTTTGTTTGGCTTTTGAATTCTCATTGGTTAGGTTCTGAAAATCTAATTGGAATTTAGTTATCTTTAAGAGATTGTCTGTATCTGAGCCCTGTGGTCACAGGAAGATGTTCCCCAGCCAGCTCACCCCCCGAGACCGGTGTGCAGTCACGAGAGCGGCCGCCAGCATCTTCACTGAGTCCCCCTGAGTGGCGGTGCGCGCAGGGGCTCGCAGCTCCCTGCAGCACACGGCTTGGCTGGGGAACACAGCAGCAGCACAGGATGAGAAACCGAGGCAAAGGAATAGAGAGGGGTCACTTGTTTGAGCTCTAGGAAGTTTTATTCCCCAGGGGATTCTGAGACAGGTGACAATCATTGGGGGCAAAAAGCTGCTTTTAAGAAGAGGTGGGAATAAGGGGAGGACACAACCTTTTACCAATAGGAAGGCATTAGGGGAGGGGTGCAGGGTAAGGGCCCCCCAGTAGAAGCCACCAAGGGGAAGGAGCAAACCCTGCACCCCAATTTAGCCTGTCCAATACAAATGTTAGTTTTGTGATTAAAATCTTTTAAATCTGGTTAAAAATTGCGTAGTAATTATAGGAGTGTTGACATAAATGGTGGAGAGCAAAATCAGGAAATTGAAAGACTAGTGATTAATTTTTGTAATGAAGCTGTTTATTTTCACTGTGAAAGACTGCATTTCTACAAAGTAGATTTTGAGGCAATTAATATATTATGTTTTTATTAAGTCAACTTCGACAAAGGAACTTTCATTGTAGTCTTATCTCCTTTCAGTACTCATCTCTTTATATCAGCTGGATGATGAGAATAAATCTCTTAACCTGGCTATCTGTTTAAAGCTCTGCAGAAGGAGCTTCAGCAGATGGAGCTAGTGTGCTTCCAATCTTTGACAATCTTGCTTTGAGGAGGGGATGAAGGGCAGGGAACATTCCAGAAGGGAATGCAGGAGGTACAAGGAGATTGACATGTGGATTGACAAACACTTGGTGGGAAAATCTTGGGGTAAACAACTCAGGACTGAACCATCACGGAAGCCAAATGAGGTACATGGAATGAACCATTACAAACTTATAACAAGGAATATTTAAAACCTACTACAGAAGAGCAAACTGCAAAACAACAGACTACCACAATTGTCCTGTGCAAATTTGAATCTATTTTTAGTATTTTGAAACTTTTTTCCATAAATCAGCCAGCCCCTTACTAGTGATTACTGCTCTCAGATACCAGGAATGTAGTATAAAAATGTAGGCAGTTATCATATATCAGAATCTCCTCTGGGTTTTCATGTGTATTACTTACATAGAGCATACATCCATCCCTAATTATATTTGCAATGTAATTTCCTCTAAAGGAGTAGACGCTGTAAAGTGTTGCTTAGTTTTCCTTGTTACAATAAGTCAGTTGAATAAAGACAATAAATCTTGGCTGGAAACTCAGAGATTTGAGGGTTGTACCAGGTTTCCAAAAGATTTTCTGAATGACTAGTGTTTGTATCACATGTTATCTTGGTTTCTAAAACCAAGTACTTGTGTTCATCTGTTTTTGTGAATTCCTTGAAATCAGTGGATGTAAAGGATAGCATAAAAGTTTGGTTTAACATTGCAGCATTGTCTACAAAAGAACATGTGCACAGTTTCCTTTTTGGCCGTGGATGACTTGTCCTTTGAAAAGCTGGTTCCCAATAGAGACTGAATTTACAGCATGTGATTTACTCTGCACTGGCTCCAGGTGAGGACATTCTCACCATAACTATCCATTTCACTATCTGCAGCTGTTCCCAGGCCTCTGCACTGCCAATGGAGAGCCTCCTGAATAGAGAGTTTCAGAGCATGTGAGTTAGACATGTTGTGATTTCCACTCTACAGGAACTTCTCTCTCCCCTCCTAACTACAGAATCTGGGGAGATCAGCTTACCCTTCAAGTGATGTGATACCTTTCCCTCTCACCTGCTCTGCCTCTTATCATTATCTGTGAGACAAATTCTTCTATAATTTATTTTGGAATTAATTGTACATGTTCTAGCGGGAATACTCATGGGACCCAGACTCCCTCTACAACTTACAGGACAAAAAAGATAAATTTATTTAGGAGAGCAAAAAAGTAGGAGACTGCCATATGTATAACAGAGATGTCTGCTTCTCTCTTTCTTACTGTCCTTCTGAGCGTAAAGGTAACCTTTGGGATGAGCAGATAAGGGGGTGGGTTGAAGAAACTCAGAATTCACACCTTCCCTAATTCACAACACTCACTAAAATCTCTGTGTTGTTAAGCCAAAGTGATTTACAGCTCAATAACAAACCCACTGTCTTTATAGAAACTCATGGAAAGTGAATCAGGGTCCTGAGGACAAAGACTACACATTTATTCTTGGGAGTTTCTAGCATCCCAGGTATTACCAGTGGAACATTTAAATAAGCAACTTACAGTATTATTTTTCCAGTGGTAATACTTACTAAAACTAAAAGTACTTTTGGTTCTTTACAACTGTGAAACTACATCCTGATAAGACTATTGCAATGAAATACCATTTTCTTATTGATGCCACAGTTTTAGACCCATGTGACCCACTGATGTATGCAGAAAAACAACTTTAGAAGAAAAAGAGTCATATATATACATATAGCTAACAACAGCACTTGGGAGGCAGAGCTGTGCAAAGACTAGCAGGAATTGCAGAATTTGCTAATAAATTACTTCTGTCAGGATCTTGGCAACAATCAGATAAAAAAGAAGCTGTAAATCTACTGTGAAGGGAAGTAGAAATGTTTTTTGGAACAACCTATAAAGTCTGACTACCTAGAGAAGAGATCTGAATTCTGTGCTGGCAAAGAAATCTTATCTTCATGACAGTATTGGTAAAGCACTCATCAAGGATTGGAGGCTGAAGTGGGTACATGAAAGGAAAGAGCTTCTATATTGCATTGGCTATGGCTAAAGAACATCAATTGATTATTGAGCAAAACTTAGAACATCATGCCTTTGAATTATTCCTGCACACAAGCTCATGGACAATCACAGTGATGAATGAGATCTTAAATAGTTCTGTAAAATACCAGGAACAGATTCACAGTAACTGGAGAGGCCTTTCTAAAAGCTGTATGTTGGAGATGTGGGACAGGAAAGAGGAAGCAAGAGATTTAGCTGCTGAAATAGTTTAGGTTCTTCTTTAATGAGGAATCTACTCTCATTTATGTCTTCTAATAATGTAATACTCCAACAGTTGTAAATGAAAGAAATTGGTTGTTACAATGTAAATGTTTCTCTGTCCTGTGTATTTCTAGGATCTAGCTGTTACAACCCATCTGAATCCCAGAGGAGCAAAGTGAGTTTTTAGTGGATTACAAATCCTGAGGTTCAAAATATTCCCCAAAATATGATCAAAACCAAATGAGGTTAAATATTGGTATAAAAATTTGATATATTTTATTTAACTGTAAAAGAGATGAAGAGAAAGAAAAAGAAAGAAGGAAATAGAAAAAGACGTGTGTGGGGGGAAAGGGAATGTGACAGAGACAGATTAAGTAGAAACATATCACCTCTCCATGGGTCCAAATGATGTCTTGTTGCTTCTCTCCATCAGTTCTTCTTGGCATTGAGTGTTTCCTGCTGAAGAGTATAGAATCCCATGGATTAATATACATTTGGGCCAGGTGGGAATGCCCAGGTCCTCCCCTGCAGGAGGGGTAGTTTGACACTGTCCCTTGCAAGACTGTGGGTCTGTTGCATCACATCTTGCATCATGTGCAGTGCTCTGGTGCAGGATCTGGGGAACCATTTTGGGAGCCTTTGGTGGACTATGACCCCTTCTCAGCTGTCCTTCACCTGCGTGTCCCGTAGATGTGGCTCTCCTGTGCTGGGGGTCCGTGCAGCTGGGCCGCTCTGCGCAGTGGAAGGTGGGCGTTCACTGCCTCTGACCAGAGTTTTGCCACAGACCCAACCCCCTCCTCCTCCTTCTTTGGTGGGGGGAGGTCTGTGCAAGCCTGGCAGCAGGTAAGTCCAGGGTTGTGGCTTCCATTCCAAAGCTCCTGGGTTTGGCTCCCCTGTGAATGCTTACCCATTACTTCTCACAACTTAGATGCTTAAAACTATAGTATCACTTTCTCTTATCTCTATCCCTTAGGTGGTTTAACTCACAGTTCAGGGTTTCAGCCAGGAGGCCCATTCAGGGTGAGCTTTGGTGTTGCAGGTTCATTATACAGTTTTGCTGTGATAGGCAAAAGTCCTTCATAAAAAATTTTAAGCCATAAACCATAACATTTCAGCCTCCGACACCGGCATAGTAGGATTTGGTGTTATTAGCTATGTTAATATAAAAAATTATTAGTAATTGAACTAATAAATCCCCCCACCAAATATACTCTGATTTTATGGATTGTTTCTTTTTAAGTTAGCTGAAAACTAGTCTACGGTAATTTTTAAACATTTTTCTCCCACAGTATGGATATTTTTCTCTTTTTTTGCCCTTTGCATACTTGATTTCTTATCACTCTCTGTTTATTTCACTGATGTGAAAACAGGCAAGAGAAATGCTTTTCAACTTTTTAGTTTTGCACATAACTCATCAACTACATGTGGAACAGATGGAAAGTGTTCTTTTCAGTATATTTCATCTGAATGGCTATTCAAGGGGTGTGTATCTGGTTTAGAGCTTTTTTTATAAATTAATATTCCGTTACATACTTTTTTCTCTGGAGATTACAGACATGCACAGACAAATCTTTTTTAGGTCAAAGTTCACCAAAATGCAGCTAACAAGACATCTATGATCCATCAAGCTCTTGTATGTGCTTCACAAATCACATATGTCCTTTTGTCCACCCTCAACAGAACAAAGGCATAGAATCACAGAAAGCTTGGGGTTGGAAGCTTGGGGACATCTGGATGCTGTCTTATCCAACCTCCTTACTCAAGCAGGGTCACCTGGAGCAAGGTGTCCAGGACTGTATCCAGATGATTTCTGAATATCTCTAAGAATGGAAACCCTGCAACCACCCCAGGCAACCTCTGCCAGTATTCAGTTGCCCCCTCACAGTGAACAAATATTTCCCAGTGTTCAGAGGCAAGCTCCTATATTTTGATTTCTGCCCCTTGCCTTGTGTCCTGTGACTGGGCACTGCTGAAATGATGCTGGTTGCATTTGAACATGCTGCTTTGTACCCTTCCTTGAGTTATTTATGTACATTGGCAGGATCACTCTTACACCTTCTCTTTGCTAAGCTGAAGAGTCAATTCTTTTGATCTATGTTTGAAAGTGAGGCAGCATGCATGCCATTAAATAAGACAAAGCCAAGAAAATGGTTTTGACCATTACACTCTAACCATACACACTGTTTAGCTGTTAACATGGTTCATGACTTTCTTATGGCTTACTAGATTGTCTAGACAATGTCTGATCAAGGTTTCAGACACCTTGTACTAAGGACAGTTCCCACACTGTAGGATAGGTGGTACTACACCAGTGCTGTGTCGCATTGCAACTGAGTTCATCGTGCCCAGGGAGGGTGCAGCTGCCGGCGCTGGCCATGGAAACAAACGAGATGAGTCTTCCTTTCAGAAAGCTCGAGAATCCATTTATTACCCCTGGAGAGGAGGGGCGGGATGGAGACAAAAGACTGGGCAAAGGCAGGGTCGTGGAGTTTTATAGGGTATCACAGGGGTGGAGTTTAGGGTTTAGGTCAAGGGAGGAGTTATTAGCAACACAAGAAGGGTAAGGTCAAATTCCTGCCTCTTAGGAGCAGGAGCACTCCACACACCAGGTTTGTCTCCCTGCCCTCTCTGTAGTCCTCCAGGTCTGTGTCAGAAGGTTTTGTACCCTCAAAATATCCTTCCTGCTCTGCTTTAGGGCTATTGCACACTCCTTCAGACTCATATTGTGAAAATTCCTCTTTAGCTGTAAATGCCTACATAATGTACAGAAACTCAACGTCCTTTCTCCTCTAGGCAGTTGTACAGGACAGGCATGGAGATGTATAGAACTGTAGAGGTAGAAAATAAAATGCTTTTTATGTAGCAATTTAAGTCCATCCTTGCTGCCTTATGTTTTGGGCAGTCAACCTTACAAAAACATCATGCTAATTAGAAGGCATCAGCAATAATGTTGAAAAGTGTATTCAGCGGCAGAAAAGAAAGCATGTTAAACTTGACGTGGCATAGAAGAGAGACTAACATAACAGGAATGCTGTTTTCATCTGTGGAGTGACAGAAAAAGTCTCAGAGGGCCTTGCTGCTCTAAGAGCCTCAAAGATCACATTGATTCAAAAAATAGCTATTCTGAATGCCACACTATTGATGAAAACAACACATGGGAAGTTCATCTCTCAGTGGTGTCATAACAGATGGTGCCTTCTTTATGATGGTGAGATATAAAGGTGTTGCAGCACTTATGAACAGAAATTGTTGTAGAGTATGGAGATGAAGACACTGTTTTATTCATTAGCAAACTCTTATTGCAAACCTCCTTAAAATAGGGCATGTCATACACATTGATGTTGAATGTATGAAAGTCTCCATACCCAAAAGTCTAGTCCTCTGTTGAAGACCATGAGGCTGAATCTAGAAATTATGCATATTCACAGCCATTCAGCACATTTGTGTGGCTTTGTTTTGTTGGAGGACATAGATCTACTCCTGCAAAAGAGAAGTAAGCATAACAGCGCCTGCAAGGCTGGGACTGCACAAGCCATTTCAGCTTTTTTCATGTCTCTGTGAAGTGAATCAGAAGATTTGCAGTGGCAGGAGTTCCCATCTGCTCTAATTGACTGTATGAAAACTTTGAAGGGAAACCTCAAGGCACTGCAGAAACATCAGAAGCATAGTGACACTTCCAGGTTGCAGCAAAGAAGAATTAGTGGAGAAAAAGCTTTTTCCTTTAGAATATGAGTATCAGTAGTGACCCAAGAAATGTTCCAGAATATGTGCAGGTACATCTTTTTGACTTGAAGTGAACTTTGAAGATAAAGATAATATAACATGAATGCTGTCTGTCTGTTTTCTAGAAAAACTTAAATTATGAGCCTTCTTAGTGATTGCTGGCACTCCTATGAGATTATCCTTAATTTTCAAAGTATATCCAGGTGTGAGCAAATATCCATAAATGCAAGTATTAAAAAACGTACTTTGGAGTCATGACATGAATGGTCACTTTGTATCAATCCTCTTCATTGCATCAAGTTTTAAACCCATGCTATTGCTAATAATCAGCAATAAAAATCTGATGTGGAATTCGAAGTCAATGATAAATGGAACAACAGCACTGAATTCTCTTAACACAATCTTTGAGTATCTACCACCCTACATCTATGAATTTCTCTGAAGTCTTGTATTGCAGATGGGACATTTTTCTATGACAGATCATGATACCCTATCAGCATGTCTGTCCTGAATAAATTTGTGAGTGGGACACCTGAAATAGATGCTTTCAGGGTAGCAGTCAGACTTTATGGTTCTGGATTTTTCCAGAATTTTTTGAGTGCTTCAGATAAGAAAAAATTAAATGGATCTGATTAACAGAGAGTGAGTGATTATCAGGAATTCACCTCATCTTCTCCTGGAACCTACTTCTGACAGCAGTGATTCTACAACTGATTAGCTAGTATAAGGACATAGCAATGTGTATTAAAATAGGAAAAAACTTTCAGAATGTCCCTAACAACATCCTGGATGCCAGCCCTGTGATTTCTAGCACACAGAGTTACTGCCTCTCTGGAAAGACTCTAGCTTTAATTAAGGGCAAAAATTAATATCTGCTACCAAAAAAATGCCACTTTTAGACACAAATGAATGCAGCGGGTCTGACAAAAGCTGTAGTATATGTTATTCAGTACTGCCAACACTGTGCAGGACTTGCTGAAAACTCTTATTTCAAATCCAGGGAATTGTCTGCAGATCAATTTTTCCCCAGATCCTGCTGGTGTGTCTTCTCCATTTGAGCATGGAGTTAGGTCTTGAAAATAATTATCTCTTTATTTTTCTGAGAAAACACATTAAGGAAGGGACTTATACTTTCTCTTCCATTATTATGCTGCCTTTTCTTTACATGTCTTTTCCCTCTTCCTCTTTCAGTGGGGACTTGACAGCTTTCTGGCTAGCTTATCTGGAGTTCAAAGAGTTTTTAATTTGCCTGACAGTTTCATTTGGCTAAGTTAGGATATATCCATCTTTCTTTCACCTTTTTGGAATTGCTGGCTTCATGGGTTATTTCCCTTAACCAGCAGAGCTGTTATGGTGACCCTGGTTTCCAGGTCTTCTGCTGTTTTTTGTTGTGTTTGTTTTCAGTTGCACAGAGCAGTCTAGGTGTGGGGATTTCAAGGTGTCTGTGTTTCTGAAAATGTCTTTCCATTTTATTTTGCTTTACAGTTAAGTAAGATATAAGAGAAACAGATAATTCTGAATTTTGCAGATTCTGCGGACTTTGGGTTCCTTAGTTGTGAAGAAAGTCTACAGTCTGCAAACTCAGTCTGTGGAAAGAAGTGTACAGCAAGCTAAGCTGTGAAGATCAGGGAAAGCAGGTACTATTTTATGTCTAAGATATTGTTTTGACAGTCATCTCAATATGTTATGACCAAACGTAAGTTTTTCTTTCTTTACATAGAGAAAAATGTGTGTATGTAGATTTTGTATTTTTGTATTATGTATATACATATATATGTAATTCTAGTTTACTCAGGTATTTTACCCACTGAATAAAGACTAGATCCCTTTTCCAGTTTGAAAGATAGACAAGTAGAAGTTTTTGGATTAAGGATCTGAGAATCTCGCCACTCATATTTGTTTTGAAAAGTGCATGGTGTGCCTTGGTTGTGGTTCCATTCTGGAAAATATAGAAGAAGCAAAAACTCTAAGTCATATGTATTTAGTATTTCTTCATGAACTATAAAGCAACAATGGAGCAAGTAAAAGTTGTGACGTTACTTCTGGCTCTGGGAAATAGCCTTACACTTGTTTATAACAAATATATAAATATATGAAGAGTGAGTTGCTATAATGTTTTTATTTAAGACACAGTTTAATTTTTATTTTAATTTTGTGTGTTTGCTGGGTTGGATTTTTTCCTTTTTTTTTTTTTTTTTGTTGGGGTTTTTTTTGTGTTTGGTTTGGTTTATTTTTTTTTTTGTTTGTTTTTTGTTTTTTTTTTCAGCAATGGCACCTCTTTTTTTCTTGTCTTGTCTTCCTGAAACAATTATGGTTTTCTAGCCTAATTTTTCTAAAAATGGGGAAAGCAAGCAGATAGTACTTAAAACAGCAGTATGCAATACCTGTTGTTATGTGCACATGTGGATGCAGAGCCAAAAGCATCTTTGGACAGAAGAGACAACTAATTAAAGTACACAGCAAGTTCCAGCTCCCTGCCTTAGAATTATGTACCTTTCAGAGCAAACAGTGTACTTGCTAAATACAACATGTTATGCTTTAATGGAGTTTGTGACATCTGAAGAAGAAGCTAGAGGGTAAATGGAATAAATTAGCACCTATCTGGTCCTTAGATATCATGAATTTATATACTGTTGGAGAATTACAGGGAATAATGTCCCTGCAGGATTTTGTCTGAGTACCTGTTGTGTTAGCAGATGAAGGGAGCTGAGCTCCAGGTTTCTCGGGGCTCTCTTGCTTCACACAGTCCCTGTTGGGAAATCTGCAGCTACCTTACCTATCTCAGCTTTGGTCCAAAGAAACCACTTTTAATCACAGACTCTAGAATACTTTAAAACTACTATATTTTTGCTTTTTTCTTATTGAGCCAGATGACAAATCCTTTCTTGTTAACTGCTACTTTTTAGCTCTCAGTTTTCTCTTTAGACATCATTAAATGTTGTCAGATCCTTGAAAGATCCAGTATCTTACTCTTTTCTCTGTTTAAGGAGATTACCAGCTTTATCAACCAACTCACAAATACTTCTTTTCTCAGTAATTAATAATAGAATAAATATTTTCTGTCATCTATTTTCTTTGCTAATATCAAATTAGGTGTTTTGGCATATACATAAGCTCTATATAGAGACTCACACAGAAACTTTCAAAAGGTGATGTAAACAAATAGCTTTCTCTCTTTCTGAGACCAGGACAGGGCTACAGCCACAGTATGGGATTGAAGTGCTCTGCCCTGTAACACCCCATCATCTATGACGTGCTGAGGTCAAAGGTTCCTTAAATCCTATCTTTTTGTTGCACAAAATCTAGACTTTCACTGCCTGTTATCTTACTTCAGAACTCTATATTGGCATCAGTAACCTCTCTACAAGGATTGGTGTAACTTAGTAGCTCACACCCCATTTTCTTCCACAATTTTGGATTGCAAGCATTCAGAAGTCATAAATCAGACAAATAATGTGTAATTTTAAAAACGGTTTAAAAAACTAAGCTTGGGACTACTTTTTTTTTTTTTTTTTTTTTTTTTTTTTTTTTTTTTTTTGTGCTGAAATATTAGGGACAAATTGTTCTGATCTCCAGAACAAAGAAGTTGGGGTTTTTAAACATATTTAATGTAAATGGAAATTTCCAGTAGTAACATGATACTGATGTCAGTGAGGAGAAGCTACAGTAAGACTTACTGAAGAAATTGGTATAATTGAGTTAATGAGATAGGAGGAAAGCAGAAGAAATGGTTATGCAGCTTCCTGGATAACATTTTTCTTGAAAGAGTTTGGTGTTATTTTGCTGTTTGCCCTAAATAGGATGTAAAGGTTGGAACAAGCAGGGTAAAAGCATGTATTAGAAAAAATTAAGCTATTTAATGTTTTATACATCTGCATTAGAGTTTCCTGTAGTGGTTATTACTATAATGCCTAAGTGTTCTCTAAGTAATTTAGATGTGCTCTGTGGAGGTCTTAATGCAGTTAGGTAGAATCATCTCTTCTTTTCTCAGTAGAGACACAATGCTCAGGTGCACCACTCTCCACTTTTCTTCCTTGCTGTGTCTTACTCATGCTGTTAATAGTGGAAAATCTTTCTTGGAGAATATAATTTTGCATGCATCTTGATGGTGGTCAGATGTGTCTGAAAGCTGATTGCACTGCTAACCCTTCATAACTCTGAATATTTTCTGGTTTTGGTCTTTGTGTCCTTCACCTTTTATGCACCCACCTAGTGCAGCATAGCCAGGCATGGTCAGAGGTGCATTCAGTTCCAGGTGACTTCTTAGAGTAGAACCTACCTTAGAGTAACAAAAATACCTGTGAACTGAGGGAAATGAGCCAAGCATCATGTGTTTTCAGTCACAGCACTGATCAGGAGGCAGCACTCACTGGTCAGCAGAAACCTCTCAAATCTCTGTAGAAACCCAGTTCCTGTAAAACTGTGTGGAATAATGCAATAAAAGGTTAATGCTTCCAGATCTATCTCAACAAATTAATTCATTTGCTTTAATGTAAACTCTGTTGTGGAGTGCAAGGACTTTGCATTAGAACTGCAATATTTTAGTACCTAGAAAGATTGCAATAAAAGGCTAAGTGCCTAATTGCCATTGAAGTGCAATACTGAAAATCTCATGAGGCATTCACCTACCTCTCCTAAACCCTAATTATTTCTGTGTATTCCCTTATTAAAAAGCTATGCTTTCTCAGTAGTGCATTTTTGTGCTCATTCCAATATGGCACTCTGGCTACATAACTATCCAGAAATGGCATCTCCTGTGGTTAGTACTGTTCCTAAATAGCAATTGTATTTGCAGAGAAGAGATGTATACCTTCACTTCTTTCTTCAGTAGTTTTACATACTTGTTACAATGATAAATGTTACTTGGTTCTACCTGTAATACACTGTGTCTCTCTAGTACACTCATCAATACTCACTTTTCCAGTAGTGTATGAAAACCCACCAATTGCTATGTATATTAATATTTTTTTTCCATTTACAAGATAATGAGCAGATGTATAAAATGTAGATGTCTTTGATTTCACTCCTTCCCTTCTGCCTTTGATGTCAATGTTCTTCTTAGGTGAACAGTTCTCAGCCTTTGACAAACTGAGACCATTAGTTTAAACCATTCAAGCTGTAATTTATATTCCTCTCAGCCATAATGAAATTGAAGTGGGTTTTAGCTTTTTGAAGATTGCTTTTGGTTTGCTGAGATATGACCCTATGTCTGAGACCACTTGTTTTAAATTAGGAGCAACTCTGAGGGAGTGATGCATGTATATATATATTCATAAGGCTTCTAATGCCATCAGTGCTCATCTCGTGACAGCAGAGATGCTTAATTTTGGAGAAAGCATTCATGCAAAGAATACACAATAACAGTTATTATCTGCTAAAGTTTCTCTTACATGGTCTTCCTTTCCATTTTCTATGTTTTACAACAATGTTTGGGAGCTTTGGGGGTTTTTGTATTCTTATTGAATCTTAAAGAAATGCTGAAGTCAAAGGCTGAGTGGCTATTGTGAACTGTTCAACCATTATTTTGACTCTTTCCCTTTGCATTTATTGATAATTCTGTCTCCTCTGCAAGATAACTGATGTGAGACTCATTTAATGAACAGCATTAGTTGGAAGATTTTTAAAAACAATTGTTGAGGGGATGGTATAAGGATTTATCTTGCCTAGAAAAACTTTAATACAGCTCAGGACCATTTCAGAGAAAAGACAGGTGTAATTTCTAGACCAGTGACATCATCAGCTTCACCTCTCTAGGTTTTGTTTTAAGAAGCCTAAATACTTACAGATCTACAAGAACATACCTGTAATCCCCTGAACATGTTCTGCTACGGGTCTGGGATTGACAGTTCTGGGTGTCATTTGGTGCTCGGAATGGCACATGTTCCAGTCTAATGCTGCCATCAGACCTGAGATCTGAGATCTTCAGCTTGGTCCGGAGCTCTGAGAACTTTAGAGATTTATTTAACTCAGAAGCTAGAACTGGAAGATGAAACAGTGGAAACAGCCCTGTTTGAATAGAATCTATGCAGCTCCAGTAGTTACCTTTGTGAACTCTTCTGAAATCTGATTTTATGCTCTGCAAATACATGAAAATACTATATTTCAAAAGTTGCCTTACAGTAAGATTCTGTAATTCTGGGATATGCACTGGCTAGTATTTATACCAGAAACCTTTATACATGAAAATCAGAAAACACCACTGGAGCTGCTGAAAAATAAAACTTGTCAGAAATATTCAGTGTTTGTGAGAAGGCACTAGAGATAAATGATGGGAATTTGTTGCTGTTAAGCAACACATAAGTCTGAGTAGCTCAATTTCAGTCCACTAGAGGTTCGTGAAATAATTTTCCAAATACGCTTTGCATCTTGTTTTGCAGCAACCTTGCTAAGTCTGATAAGAGTTAAAATAAAAAACCTTTTTGGATCCAGTTTCTATTGTTCTTAAACAAAGGACTACATCCACACAGAGTTCTATTTAAGAGACATATCTAACTTAGAAAACAATCGTAGCTGATTCCTTATTCTTGGATCAGCACAGGGAATTGCACTAACTACTGATGGACTAATATTTTATGTAAAATATTGGCTTTCCTTGCAAATGGTCATTTTTTCAAATAGGAAGAGAGTACCATGTAGTGCAGAGAGTTCATTAGCATGAAATACCCACTCCATCATGGTTCTTCATAGTGCTAAATTTACTTAAGTGGAAAAGGAGCCAAGATCCATGGCCTTGCATTGCTAATGAGGTTTTCCAGAGCACTGAGAGGACACAGGTGGTTATCTATTAGCATCTAGCTCTGACTGTTTGACTTGCTTTCAAATCATTTGTTAAGCCTCAAAATTTAGGTTCAAAATATATCTGGGGTATTATTTTTTCTAGTTTTTTTCATACTATACTAGCTAATTTCCTTTACTTTCTATTCTAATTATAGTTATATTAGAGCATATTTTATCCCTAAATTTATGCTGCATATGTAGTCAGTTTAACTTGGTGCATAAAAACAGCTGAAATAATGCTCTAAAAGGCATTAGTAAATTTGTGATTTTTGTAATGAAACCAGTGCCTGGTGTTAGCATTCAAGTGCATAAGCAGAGCATTACAAATCATAAGATAATTGTGGCTATTCAGAAAGATACAGGTTGGCTCCATACATTCTAATCTTCAATCCCAGTTGCTGCAGTTCAAAGAGAGTGATTGTTCAGAGCATAAGATGTAGCAAAAAATGATGGTATTCAAAATTGCCTGAATTAATTTGAATGTATTATTTTCATCTCTGTTCAGGATTCAATATTTCGCTTGGTTTCGGTTAAATTCTTTGTATTTGGTTGATATTCAGTATGAAGTTCATGTGTGCATTGCTAAACAGTGCTACTGCACAATGATTTTTTGTGCCTTGAAATATAATTAATATAAAGCTGAATATCATTGATAAATGTTGGCTACTTATCAGTATTTAGCATATAGGGAAATAGGAAAGGGAATAAAGTAATTTGTCTAAAGCAATTAGTTGTCTAAATTAGAGATAAAGGATGAAGGATGAGACATTTAAAGAACCAAACAGAATAAATATAGAAAATGTTCAAAGGTACAAACATGACACTTTTAAATTGGTAGCTCATTGTAAGATAACAGGTGCCTTTGAATTTGCTGTGGACAAGCACAGAGTACACAGTATTAAATGATGCCTAGGTGTGATACATATAATCCTTAGGTAATAGATAGGAAAGGCTGCAATGCATTGAAGTCTTGAAACATCTCATTGTGACGTGCTTCCACTAAAATGAGTGGTGACTACTGGCAAAATATATGGAGAGCCAAATCCTCCACTTTGAGAAGCAGAAAATAGTATATGAACCTGCTTACAGCAGTGTTACTTTTGTTGTCTGAAATATATTGTGCTGGCTCTTAGATTGGAATGCACTTCAGCTGCCAGGAATCAGATCTACTGATTTTTTTTTTTTACCATAGGATAAAAGTCTGACCAGGGACTAATGCTGGGCTCTGTCCTGTCACCTGGATGTAAATAACATCAAATGCCAAATTGGTCAGGAAACTATGCCAAGTATCTCTGGGCACTTGTGGCATTTAAACTACATATATATATATATATATGTATATATATATATATATAATGCAAATTTCCCTTTCCTTCTCTTCTATGTCTCCAAACCTGATTCAGCACATATGTAGTATCATCTGCACGTTGATCCACCAGTGCCTTGAAAGCCTAGTTATCATCACTTATATCACAAAATAGAAAGGTACATTTTTGTGTCTCTTTTTCTCAAGGAGTAAGAGAGGAGAAACTCACACAAGAGCCTGGGATGTTTAGAGGGTTATAAGAAAACCATCATTCTACTTTGTGGGTCTTCCACAAGAGACAAGGACAAGATCTGCAGGAATGTTAAAAAACCCCCTATGGGCTACCTTCCTAAAAGAAAATAGAAAGCTTCCAGGGTTGAAACTCTTTTCCTGGTCTTTTAAAGTAGATCAAGAGTTTCAGTAGTTAGGTGATGCAACAAACATGACATTTATTTGAATAAAAGATACTGTTATGGTCTATGTCAGAGCTTGAGAAACAAGTAAAAGAGAATGACTCCGATTCAAAGGACAGAACCAATTACAAAACAAGACCCTTCCAACTTGTTTTCCTCATTTCTGTGAAACAGGATGGTGTAGTCATCATCACTACTGCCATGAATAGGCTCTGGTATGATAATGAAGTGAAAGTACCTTTGAAACAATTATTTATGTATCATTTTTCAAACAGAACATAGAAGATCTTGGGATGACTTTGTAAATTTATTTTATGGGCAATTTCACAGCTTTTCTCTCCTGCTGAGAATTTGATAATGGATATTGATTGTCTCTAAAGTGAGTGCAGGAGTGTGTGTAATGGTATTGCTATGGTCTATTTGCTTTACATGCATTGTAGCTGAGAAAATAAATAAGAGTCCCCATGTTAACAATTATGTCACAGAGAAGATCATTTTTGCATTTATGGATCATGGGAATATTTTACTAAGCAAAGGTGAATCCTAAATGCCCTATATAAAGTGTCTGCCCCCACTTGAATATCTGCTTTTAGACCCAGAGTGCAAGACCTCAGACAGAGCTATTCTAATCTGTGATTCTAAAAGGTGAAAAAACCAAACTGTAATGCTCCTGGAACTCTCTCTAGAGGAAATATTGACCCTCTCTTACCAGGAAACTGCATTTAGTGTAGACCTACCATATTACATACTATCAGTGTGATTTGGCAGACTGCTGTGGCTGTCAACTCACTGAAATGGAAGAGAGTCTGAGTGAAGAGTTTTCTTCTGTCCTGAAAAATACAGATGTGAAGGTCAGTGAAAGATCAAGGACGACTTCTTGCCACTCTCTTTTCTTGTGTTGTGTGAAGTTTTAATGCCAATGAGAAGGAAGAGAGAACAGATACACCTGATTCAGCAGCACCTTATGACTTTATTGTGGAAGTTACAGTGGTCTTAACTGGGCTTTGTTTTTCTGGGAACGTGGGCAGATCAGAGTCCTGAATTCACATGGCCTGTGTGCCAAAAGTAGATGAGGCTTCCAAACAGACCAGGAGCATGTTCCTACCAAATTGCATATGAACATTCAGCATGTTACCTACCGTTAATTTCTGTTGTCTAAGTTACTCTGCTTGCTCTTGATTGTATGGGAAAACTGAGAAGAAAGTATTTTAATTACTTTTTCACCAATGTTTTCTTAGACAATGTTATTATCTCTGCATTTCTGATTAGTTTGACTATTTCTGTTTGAAGCTTTAGAGGACTGAAAGCATTTCCTTAAGAAAGTATGCAGTGTTGTCACAGTCCAATACTCTCCAAACAGGTTTTTTTAGATATTCCATATGTAGACAGTGTAATATATAATATCAAATTTACTTATTTGAAAATAGGTGAAATTACATGAGATTTCTGAATTATCAAAGTGATACAAAATAGACTGAAAACACAATACAAATCTGAGCAACACCTAGCAAAATCTAACAACTGTACTGGGCATCCACAGTTACTGGGAAGGAATGCATGGCTAGAAGCCAGCTCAAGCCCATTGCTCTCTTCTGAATACTTCTGCTATTTTTCTGGATTTATACTCTGTGTTGGGCTGAACCACTTATTCACTCCCCAGCCTCCATCCTGGTCTGGCTGAGAAAGGGAGATAATTGCACTCTTTTAATAACTCGGGGAGAAACCTTTACGCCAATTGATGAACTCAGCTCTTGGTAGCTGTTTCTCTAAAACAAAGCCTGCCTTCCAGTCCCCTTTGTGTTGTGATAAAGTCAGCTTCTTTGCAACAACTGTGGGCAGTCACAGCATTACTCCCTGACCTTCACAGGCACAGCCCCGTTGCCCATCTCCTCTGAGTTATCTTTTATTATAAGGTTTTATTGGCCAGTATGGAAAGCAATATTTTTTGCTTTTTTCTTACAAATACTAAAATTTCATGATTCATTAATATAATATGTGCAAAGATGAATGAAACTTAGTTGTGCATTTCTCCTGATTCTTCAAAGAACCCTTAGCTTTTCTATACCCACATCTTTTAAAAACATGAACATGTGTAGTGTTCTAACTGAATGTCTGAACAAATTCCAGCTTATAGTGATACAGAGTTCCCAATAGTATAACTCTGGTTGTGTCCTCAAAGAAACACCTATTTAACAAAGGCATGTGGCAGCTCACTACTGTAATGTTCCCTGAAGAGGAATTTAATTTTTAATTAAGTGAAGCAGTGTGTTTATTCTTGCTATAGAGCTGATTTATCAGGGCTTTTTTAGCTGTGTAGGTGAAAGAGTCTAAATTAAACACACCTTTAGTGAGATGATAGGGAGTTGACCTTTGCTGTCATCTGGAGGACAATATATAAACACAATATTGAGGGAATTGGTCCAGAGAGGTTATATAATAGCCATTAAGAGGCCTCTTAAGTAGTGGCAGATTGGTGGGAAGAAATCTAACCCATGTGACTAAATGAGTTTTGTGGAAATTGTTGAAGTTACATCTCAATTATTAATAATTACCTCTGATAAAGAACCTAATGTAGCACAGTCTACCTCTTCAGAAAAATTAAATGATCTTCAGGTCCCCTGATGTCAAAGTCCTTAGAAAAATATATGGTTTGTCACAAGATCACTTTTATTTTTCTGAAGATCTTAATGAGGCAAAGAGTAGAAATAGCATGAAGATGCTTCTAGTAAAAATTGTGTTGCAGTGAAGTCAGTAGCAAAAGTGTCAATTATTTCTGCAGGATGGAAATTTCATACAAGATCTGCCTACTCCTTCCCTAGTGCAGTACAGTATAATCCCTGTGCTAGGGCTTCATTCAGACAGGAAGCAGCCATAATTTCGTCAGTGAAGTCCGTTTACTGGGATTAAATAGATCTGAGCATGCATTTCTTGGCAAGTATAAGGCTAGGGAATGAATTGACTCCACCAGTGTGCTGGTGACTCAAGGCAGAATGTATCATAGCATATAATTCTTATAACAGCAAAAAAAAATAATAACCTGATATGAATTTTTTATCCCCTTAGTCTCTGAAAAAATGTACTTTGTGGGAAAATTGTTAAATATTATACTTAGTGAGGGCATCATATTTTATGATGAGGTTATATTGCTAAAAATATTTAAAAATATTCAGGTGCTTAGAAATAAAAAAAACCATGAAGTTTACTTATGGAGTTATTTTGTGGTTTTCTTTCTTAAAATTTTTTTGCATAAAACCTATATTAATAAATTACTCCTCTACCATTCAATCACTAGAAAGAATAATAATTCAATCTTTATATTCTCTTTTTTCTCCTCTAGCCATTTCAATTAAGCTGATGTGTGGTCTCTGTTCCCAGGACACCAAGGGGAATTAACCTCAGTGATTTTTTTAGTTGTCTCTGTCCTCATTTATGCCTTAGGCACCACTCCAGGGATACAACTAGAAGGTAATTATCTAGACACTAGGGAAGGGAAGTTAGTGAATTGGAAAGCAGTATTGAAAGGTAGCCTTTGCTAACTAACATGCACATTTTCTGGCTCTATGAAATAATGTCCTTGGAAAGGCAGTGGCAAAAAGGGAAGCCCTTTAGAAATTTCCTTAGGGCTTTTGTATATGCAGCTGCATATTGACTTACAGATGTGGACTCATGAAACCATACAGTGTGATATTTCAGAGCAACCTTCCAGTACTCCTTGTAGGGCTGAAAGTCAAATTTCTTTTAAGGTGGATCATATTTAGTTTATGAAAGAGATATGTATTTGATGTATTGGACTGGATCTGCTTTGTTTTGCTTGGACTCTCTACATTATACTGGGTGTGATCACCAAGCCTTTCAGTTTGTTTTGAGCAAATTGCTCATGACTATTTCATGATCATTTTTTTCTACTTGGGGAAACTGAATCAAGGATCTTTTAAAATTGCAACAGATATTTTGAGGGAACATAGGGGGATATGATATAGCTTTCTGCTTGATGCCCACAGTGAAGTTGCTCTGCTCTTTTATCTGCTAAGAAATGCATCTGGCATGTTGGAGAGATGTGGAGATGAGTGACTCACACTCTGCATATGGTGTATGAAGTAGTTGTAATTCTCCTTAGAGTATCAAAAGATGCAAATCATACAGGCATGCAGCTTCAGGAGCTGAACCTGCATAAAGGTACCCCTGTAGCCTTGTATCACCATTGCCTATATAAAAAGAAGAGGAGGATGCTTCTTTGTTGCTTCCTCTTCCTGACATTACATGCCCAGAGGCTGAGAATGCACTCAGCTGATGAAGCCTCTCTGGTCTATGCCTATGTCTACTCTCTACACCTATGCCTCTGGTCAGAAATGAGCAGCTTATTATTTCCTGCTAGAAGAAAAGGAGGACCTAATTCCTAAGTAAGATGTCTCCCTTTCCCCTTGTTGGAGGAAGCTGCTCTGCACTTTGCTCTCCCTTGGTATCAACACATATGTCTGCCATGTGTGCTGTTACCAGTGTGCTCTTGTGAGTCTCTGATTTGTGAGCTGGGTAGCTTGAGATGCCAGGATCAGGCTGTTTGCCAAGTTCCATTTGAGGTGTCTTTCCCACATGGCTTCTTACAGCAGGTGTTTTCATCATCCCTTGGGCATGAGGCTTGATTCACACTGTTGCGGCTTCAGGAGATTCCAGCATAGGTGGTGAGATAAAAGGTTTTGCCATGAGGGCTCAGAGTTGCTTTTCTGTTCTGGACCCACTCATGTGAAGGTGTTAACACACCTGGAGTATCTTTGCTTAACCCTAACAGGTGTCTCAATATGTCCATGACCACTTTGATGCATGAGTTTTACTCCAGTAGTAAAAGCACTCCATGAGTGCTTGTGACTTGTTCTGCATTGGTCTAGGATCATAAGGTCAGTACACTATGGAAGCAGACATCATCATTCTTTCTATTCAATAAAAGAAGTTGGCTAATGTTGTTGATTTTTCTTTTAGGGCAACTATGGGAATGTAAGCCTCTGATTAAAGAGGGGATTTTCTTTGTGCTTTATGAATGCATCTTTTATCCTCAACAAGCACAGGCATAATTTGATCTAAAGAAAAGTCACATAGCGAAGTAATGCACATTTTTGAGCCATTGTTGCTCTATTATAATAGGTGCACTTCATAGACAAGCAGAATTTCTGAGTATTGCTTTAGTGACTGCATTCTGCCAGCAGATTTGTTCATATTCTGGAAAATGTTTTTCCGCTTCAGTTCCTTCTGTTCATAAATTTTCAAAAATAACAACTTACAGTTGATTTATTGCTTGTAAGTATTGTGTCTACCACATAAATTAAATCACAGGGAAGGGACTACAGTAGGTCATCTGGTCCAACTTCCCTGCTCAAGCAGGATCATCCCAGAGCACAAAGCATAGGATTGTGTCCAGATGGTCCTTGAATATCTCCAGTGAGGGAGACTCCACAGCCTGTCTGGGAAATCTGTTCCAGTGTGTGGTCACCCACACAGTAAATTTCACTCAGTTGGAATTTCTTGTGCATCAGTTTCTGCTCATTGCCTCTCATCCTATTGCTTGGCACCACTGACAAGAGCCTAGCTCCATCTTCTTGACACTGAACCTTCAAATACTTACAGATATTGTTGAGATGCCCTCTCACTTGTATTTTTTTGAGTCTGAACAGGCTCCTCAGTCTTCCCTTGTAATAGAGATTCTCCAGTACCTTAATCACTGTTGCCCTTCTTCTGGACCTGCTCCAGGTGTGGCCTCACATAGCAGAGTAGGAGGGCAGGATCACCTCCCTCGACCTGTTGGCAATGCTCTTCCTAATGAGCTCCAGAATACCACTGGCCTTCTCGGCCACAAGGTTAATGGACACCTGGTTGTCCACCAGGACCCCCAGGTCCTTCTCCACAGAGCTGCTCCCCAGCAGGTTGGCCCCCAGCCTGTGCTGGTGCCTGGGGTTATTCCTCCCCAGCTGCAGGAACCTGCACTTGCCTGTTAAATTTCAGACAATTCTTCTCTGCCCATCTCTCCAGCCTGCTGAGGCCCTTCTGAAGGGCTGCACAGCTCTCTGGGGTATCAGCTGCTCCTCCCAGCTTTGTGTCACCAGTGAACCTCCTGAGGAGGCATCTGCCCCCTCATCCAAGTCCTTGATGGTGAAGTTAAACAATACTGTGCCCAGTACTGAACCTTGGGGTTCAGTGAGAGGCTTCCAACAAGACCCTGTGCCGCTGATCAGAATCCTGTAGGATCTGCCATCCAGCCAGTTCTCAACCCACCTCATTCTCCACTCAGTGGAAATCATGAATAAACACACACTAAGCATAATGATAATGGTCTGATGTTTCTCAAGGCCACCTGGCCTTCTGTTCTAGGCAGTTCACAGAATTCATATGTGTAGATTATGATGATGAATGATCAGGGTTGTAGAAGAAATATATTTTACTTACTATCAAAAATTTCCAACCTCTATTACTGACAGGGTTTTGCTATACTGACAATCAGAATGTCCATAAACCATGTGTGCTGTAGTGGGGATTTGATTTAGCATTTGAAATAGTGAGCTGAGTAACTACTGTCAAGAACTTAAAGTGTTCTGCCTTTAATGGACATATTTTCCAGTAAAGATACTGTGTTATTCCCAAGCAGGAGGTATTTATTTCTCCTTTTTTTTTTTTCTAAGACAAAGAATGCAAAAAAATGAAATAAGAATTTCATATGCTTGTCAAGGAATCTCTGTGCAGAGTGATGCACAAAATTCATGACATGCATTTTTTCACATGTTTCTTATTATCAGGAAAAAATAAGAGGAATTCTAATTAGTCTTATGAACTAATCTATATTTTACAAATTTCTAATTAAAGTGCAATAATACTTTGAGAAATTACTCCTAACAAGGCTGGGAGGGGACAATTAAAATTATTGTTTTCATTTTATTTCCTGGTCTCTCAGTGAATTCTGTATAAACCATAGCAAGAAAATGAATTCTTAAAATATCCACCTATGTAAATTTAATCATCAATGGAAGTCAACAGGGGAATATTTTACAATTTTCAACGTATCATCTTTAATATTTTTAAATAATGTTTTGTGAATAAATACATTATTGCTGCATGAGCCAGAAACAATCCATGTTTTGCATGTATGTACTACTTTTATGTGCTGATTTAAAAGGCTAAAAATATATTTTTTATAAGAATTCATAGAGGCTAAAAGTACAGTTCACAAATGCACTAACATGTACTTTACAACAAACAAATTCTGTGTTTGCCAGGCTGTACCTTTGTGGGCTTGTTCTAGTACAGATGCTTGTTCTTTTTGCAGTGAGTGACAATGTTGACTCGTGCTTCCCTTGCAATCCATTATAAACTGCATATCTTTTCCGTAGAACTGCTGTCTAGGCAATCATTCCTGATCCTAGGTCATGCAATTTATTATTCTTGTCAATATGTGTGTACCCCCCTTCCTGCTCAACTGTATTACTTTTTTCAACCTGTTTCCCTATATATCAGGATGCTATTGAATTTTAATGCTGCTCTCTATCATAGTAGTGGTGTGTTCTGGAGTGATACCATGTACTGAATTAGTGAGAATAATCTCTCTTCTACCCTCCAGGTCTTTAATATATGTAAGAATTAACACAAATATATTAATTAAGGCCAAAGAAAAAACCCTGCAAAACTGCAAAATGTCTTTCCATTTTAATCACAAACTGATGACATTCAATCTCTGGCTAACCATTTTCCAGAGTTTTGCAACCTATAATAGCTTTTCTGTAATATTTTTGTCCGGCCCAGGCTTCCCTGGCCTGTTTGTAGGAATGTCAAGTGAGAAAGTGCCAAAATATTACTAATCTTTGGAAAGAGAGGAGACTGGCTACTTAAATATGTTCCTGGGACATTTTACCAGGTTACTGGGAAAACTGATATGACATGTTTTATCTCTGACAAACCCATCTGCATTCCTCTTTGTCATTGTCCTCTTCATGACTATTTCAGCTGGTTTGGCTGTCCATTCCTGGACTGAGGTTACACTGGTTGGTAGTTCCTCAGCTCCCACCCCACAACTCTGTAGAGATAAGTCTGTGCCATCTGGTACCTCACTTATCCTTTTCTGCAAAATAACTGCTAATGTATCTGACATTGCCTGACTCCATGTCTTAAATTTATGTGGTGAAATTCTTTAGGTTTTGTCATTCAAAACCAGCATAAGCCGTATAAATATCCTGTAGCCTAGAGTGGCCTACTTTTTTTTTTCTCCCTTCTTCCCTAAGGAAAAGAAAGGACCCAACAACAACAACAACAAAACCCAAATCCATGGAAATGCATATGTATTTATAAGAAAGAGAAGACTAGACACTCCATATGTTGAATTTCTACTGCTCTTTGAAAGCCAGAGCCTTTATTATTGCTAGGCTATATTAGTAATTTAAGATACTTTTCAGATATAGAGCATGAGGCAAAATAGCTGGGAAACAAAGAGTTTTCCTGTGAAATTGTTCCATTTCACTCTCCAGAATGAATTCATTTTATCATGACAAGAGGGAAGCACTGCTGAACTGAAATATTGTTTTATTATTGATAAGGTTCAGCCTTATCCTGTTAATCCATTTCCAGTTATTTTGTAGGTAGAAGGTATTACACAGAAGCCTCAAAGATGGACAGAAATCAAAATTATTGCCCCACACTTGCCAAGGAAAACGCTGCAAAATGGTTTGAATGTGTAAGGGACAGTAGAAATGTTAAAGGTTATCACTGTAACATAAGTATAGGACCTGTGTAAACTGACAGTGATTGAGGGGCTAATAGGATACAGTCTCTCATGATTCCTGAGAGTTTAGTACATAACTTTCATCTTGTTTGAAAGACAGTTTCAGGTTCAGGACTTGTATTAGGACCTTCAAGATCAACATTGTTTCTGGAAAACCTTGGGTATCCTTATAGCATCACATTCCCATCTCAGAAACTTTTTAGACAGCATCAAAGAAGATATTATCAATGCTGATATAGAGTAACTATTCAAGAATTATGTGAAGATATCATCAATATTTTTATTAGAACCAGGATCACTAATTTAGCACTGCCAGTGACAATGGTCAGTGTGTCTGTACATGTCCCAGTCGCCTGTGGTTTGTGCTGGGTGATGCAGGAGGGAGGAGGTGGCTGGCAGGGCCCCCACACTCCTGGGCTGTGTGGGCTTTTTGCCCAGCCAGGGAGTGAGACAGACATGGGATGTGGGGGAGATCTGAGAAAGGCAGTGGTGTAAAGCTGATGACACTGAAGTTCATCTTCCAGTGGATCATTGAGGTGTAGGTTTTGCTAGCCTTCCTATTCACAGGGCTATTATCCTTTATTATGGATACAGAATTACATTAGAGGATTAAACTAAAAAGTTGGGGTTTGCCTTATCAGAAGTTTAATCTGCTAGTTATTGTATATATTCATTAAAACAGATGTTTGGGATGTTGCAAGTTTCTCTTAAGAGATAAAGCACCTTTTTTTTTTTTTATTTTAAGGGAAGAATTTTAACGTTGCTTTTTGTACCCTTTAACTCTCTTTTGGTCTCAGCTGTTTATTAATCTAAAGGAATATAGGATTATCTTCTCTGTAATACTGATGTGCCAGTTCTAATGTGTCTAGAGGCAACATTTGAGTGACATAATTGAACTTGGTGCTGAGACTGTTTTAATTACATTAATTTTAATTATATACAGTACATTTTAATTACAGAGACTGAGACAGAGGGGTTCCCATCTATTAAGATCCTCTGCAATATATTTGCATAATGAGACCTATTTCTGTGTGCAGTGTTACACTTTTTGATGGCTTCATTATTGGTGGAAGGTAGATTTTCTTAAAAATTTCATTTACATTTGTGTTTCTAGAAACCACATTTAAAAGCCACCTGAGAGCCTTCATTCCCCTGCACCAAAAAGATGCATTCTAAACAAAATATTTGAATTAGATGAAAAATTAAAGAAGCTTCTTTGCTTGTTCCTCAGTTCCTGTGCAAGACAGGGCTTCCAATATTTCAACTAGGGAACCAATGTAAGAGTTTTTATAATAGTTGGAGAGCACTCATTTGTAATAAATGAATAATGCCCTACATTTCTGTTCACAAGATCTGCGTGGCTATGGTCAAATATATGTCTAGAAGGGGCATATATTTGCCAGTAAATATAGATTTCCCAAAGGGATCTTTCATCTCTGCTACCTTTCTTAGATGCCACTTTTATGTCCCTGCTGTGGGACATGTGCCTTCTTGTGTTCAGTGTGGTAGCTTCCCTGGAGTCCAAGCAAAGGTCTCAGTCCATGGCCATGTGCTGTCCCATCCTTTGCCCTGGCACAAAAACTGTGCAGGTTAATAAATTTCCTTTTGTAGGACCATGATGGTAAAAGGCTGGCACAGGGCTGGCTCAATTCTCCTTTCAACACTGAAGTGACTGGTGTTACCAAATCCTGGGTGGGCTCAAAGTCACGGGTCTCATCCCCAAGAGAGGAGCTGTGTAATCACACATGTTGCGACAGTACTGGGCTATGGTGACCCTCCCCCACGGCACTTTGTGGTGTGCTTTGGAGATAGATTGCACCTTTAATTCTAAAAATGCTAACAGGCTCAGAGTCTGCTCTCTGCTACATTCACAGCTGTCATTTACTTCTTCTGTCTTTAAGTATTTCCTAAACACCTGTCACTCTGATACTACATTAATTCACTGAGCCTAACCTCAATACATTTTTCTCTCACAGAGCAATATTTCTTTGCTTGAAATTCCTTTCTTGTGGGATTTGGAGGATTTTTTTTTCCCACTGAAAACTTTTTCACTAATGTGAGACACAATAGCAAATACAGGAAGGAACAAATTATAATTTGTTTTGGAATAGCAATCTCAAAACTAAGTGAAAGTACAGCTCTGGGGGTTTGTTTTTGAATGCCTCTAATTAGCAGTCTGGAATCTGGACCATAACATCTAAATATACCTGCCTGAATCAATACTTTGTGTCTGGTCTTTGAAAAAACATACAGCACTTTTTGAGGTTTGGGATACAGTCAGATGGATTAACACATCTAGTCTGATTAACTACTCCATACATGCTGGTCTTTTCTATTTTCTCCTTCCAAGTGGATATTTGCCTCTCCCAGTTCAGATGACTGCTTTCTCCATCTATCTTTTACCTAAATAATTTTGCATAGAATTGGTAAGGTAGTAGTAACACAAGTAGACTGGGTGGGAAATGAGGCATGATTCTCAGTATAGAGGTAGAGGTACACAGCTGGAGATAGTAATGGTTTACCTTGAATCAGAAACAGAGTAGTTTCGTCTGTAAATTCTCAGAATACTAAACTGCTTTCATTAGGTCACCAAATATGAGACATGGTCAAAAGTTTTCTAGTCATACTTTATTGACAGTAAACAATTAATGGAAAAATGAATTCTTTGTCTATCTGGAAAATCTTTATTTTGGCACTTTCTAATATTTAATAATAAGTTGAAAAGATAATAAATTCAATACTTATTTAAATTAATTCACTATTTAATAAGAAAGCGTATGCTGGGTGTAGTCAAATCTGAAGCAAAATGAAGTTTTTCACTGAAATGAAATAAAAAAAAATTCAGATTAAGTTAAGAAAATATTCATAGGCAATTTTCTTTAGTTCATTGCTGATTTAGTTATAGTTTGTGTCCCTTTCTCCCTTATCAGCCACACTCCCTGAAGTGCTATATTTTGCATTATGTAGTGTGTTTTTACTCTGCCCAAGCTTTGCATTGTGAATCATAAGAATCACATCACTGTTGATGCATTTCAAGAGAGACAATTTCACCATATAGTCCAGCTCAAATAGAAAACAGGCCTTGTAGGACACTCATAAAAGGGCATTGTCATATCAGAAATCTAGCTAATGATGTCCTTATTTAGGACTAACTTGCGGGTAGAAATCCTAAATTGAATTTAATTTTGGAACTTCCACCCTTTAAATGTATTTTTATTCTAAAACATGGTCATATTTTGGGACAGTCAAGTTGTTGATGTGGCTCAACTTTCTTTGCAATAGAGTCAGTTGTAAATGATCAGAATATACCATAAAAATGTTGTGTTTCTTAGTTATTCCTTTGTTAGATCCTTTGGATCTAATACTGAGCAGCAGGAGTGAACAACTCCAACATTAGGGCCTTTTTTTTGTCTCTTTGCTCTGATCATTAATTAATACTGCCAACACTAAATTTCATCTTTAATTTTTATCACTCAGCCATTCAACAACATGCTTTAATTTTGCATGACCTGAATACACTCTGTGCTGGGTTGGCCCTGGGTAGAAACCAAACCCCTATGCAGTCACTCATTTACTCTGCCCCACTTGCTGGGGAGGGGATGGTAAGGAGGGGAGAAAGCAGTAAAAAAAAATGCCAGAAGCAAGACAAAGACCAATTAACATAATGGGTTAAAGATCTGATTTGGGGAAAGTTAATTGCCAATTAATATAAGTATTTGATTACTAATTTGAGCAGTGAGAGAAGAAAAAAAAAAAAAAAGACAGACATGGAACCAATATCGCTTCACCTTTCCCAAGCTCAATTCTACTCCTTCGCTCCAGACCCCTCTCCTCTCTGTCACTGCAGGTCACATTCAGCCCTTTCAGTGAGCTGAGGAGCAGCACTGGTTGGTGGTCAGTCATGACATGGCTGTTTCTCTCTCATGCTCCTCTCTCCTTACACTTTCCTTCTGCTCCAGAGTGGGCTCTCCAAGGACTGCAGGGAGTGCCTGCTCCACCATGCAAGGCATACCCTTCATGTATTGTAAGGGTCACTCACACTTGGGTTTAGCTGGAAGTGAGTTCTTTTGTACAGTACTACCTCTCATGCATTCTGCATCAGAAAATTGTGTTGGCTCAACTGACAAAATTTAGTACAATTTTAAAAAAGAGTATCAATTTTTATAAAAATTAAACCATTGGACTGTCTTGTGAATTTGAACTTAGCTGTTCTGTAGATATATAAGTACATTTGTAACATATTTGTTACAAGAAAGTGTCCTTTAGGATCCTCAGGGGGTATTGAGACCGAGGCTGTTTAGTGTCTTTGCTGGTGACATGGACAGTGGGACTGAGTGCCCCCTCAGCAAGACTGACTGTGACAGCAAACTGTGTGGTGTGGTTGTCAGGCTGGAGGGAAGGGATGGCAGCCTTGAAAGGAGGGTCTGTGAGAGCCTCAGGACGTTCAACAGGGCCAGGTGCAAGGTCCTGCACCCGGGTTAGGGCAAACCTAAGCACAAATGTGTGGAGAATGGATGTGGCTCTCCCTAGAAAGACTTGGGGGTGTTGAATTGACAAGAAGCTCAACACATTTTAGCAATGCACAGTCACAGCATAGAAAGCATGGGAGGCATCAAAAGAAGTGTGGGCAAAGGAGGCGATTCTGTCCATCTTCTCTGCTCTTGTGAGACCTCACCTGGAGCACAGCATCCTGCTCTGGGGCCTACAGTATAGGGAAGATGTGGACGTGTTGGAATGAGTCCAGAGAGGGGCTGCAAAGATGTTCGAAGGATTGAAACACCTCTCCAATATGGACAGGCAGAGGGAGTTGGGGCTGTTCAGCCTGGAGAAGAGAAAGCTTCAGGGAGACCTTAGAGCAGCCTTCCAGTACCTGAAAGGAGCCTTCAGGAAGTCTGGAAAGGGACTTTTCTGCAAGGACATGTAGTGATAGGACAAGGAGAAATAGCCTTAAGATTAAGGAGGGTAGGATTAGATTAGCTATTAGGAAGAAATTCTTACCTGTGAGGGTGGTGAGACACTGGTTGCTCAGAGAAGCTGTGGATGCCCCATCTGTGGGAGTGCTCAAGGCCAGGTTGGATGGGGCTTTGAGCAATGTGGTCTAGTGGAAGATGTCCCTGCCCACAGAGAGCCCTTAAAGACCTGATCTTTAAGGCCTCTTTCAACCCAAACCATTCTATGATTCTACCATTCTGTGACCCTTCATGCATGCTACCGTTGAATACAGTGCTGTAGCTCTGTCTAAAATTCTACAGGGTGATTCTTGTCTCTGTACTTTTGAATGTGCTTCACAAATGCTATGAAGCCAGGAGGAATATCTCTTTCACCATCAACAGGTCCTCGTTAGCGGACCACAGCTGAGTCTTGTTCCTGCTTTGGAAAGTAGTTAATACAACACGAAAAATATGTGCCAAAAATCTCACAGAGAAGAAAGGATACTTAGGGACAGAGGAAAAAATAGCATTGAAGACTGGGAGGCCTGGACGGTCTGAGTCATAGAGCACAGAAAAAAAAATAGAACTAGAATGAATCATGAAAAAGAAGAATGAAATAATTTCATTAAAAAGGAGAAATTCTTTGTCCTTATCTGAGGAGATTCAAGCCTGGAAAAGAGCATGAAAAGAAATTTTTGTTTTTCACATGACATTATTTTAGAAAATTAAGCCTTCTCTCCTTCAAGGCTTGATACAGGCCCTGACTACAAAAATGGTGTGCCAGAGCAGGTGATGTTACATACTGCCTTAAAAAATGGATGTTAAACTTTATTGTTACCTTATTTTCTTAATATTTGAATTTCTTCTACAATTATACAATTGGCTTGAATGGAGACAAAACTGTGCATTTAGTTACTTTTGTCCTCAAGGGAGAGAGACTTTGAAACTACTCTTGATACCAGAACAAGGGCCAATGAATGCTAATACTCCATGCTCTTTGCTTCTTGCTGAATACATATTTCCATAACATTTCCACCAAATTATATCCACATATTTCTGTAGATGGAGTCTGGAAATCAATTCTAATTTGATTTAAGCAAATTAGTCATGAGTTGTCCTGTGGCTGTATTTAATCTGCTGCTCTCTTTGGGCTGATTTGCTACCTAAAAATAAAATTGGAAAGGTTTTATTTTCACCTTGACTTTGTTTTATTCTTCCAGATACATTTTGCTCTTGCTTGTGTTACAGCCCAAATAAAAAGTAAGCACATGAGTTAGCTCATTTTGCAGAACTGTGAATTTGATTTTTTCTTTGTTGTTTTGCATTTGTTTATACAATTTGTAAGACTCAGCTCTGATCAAGGAAATGTTCTGAACTCTGAGCAGACAATCAAATCTGTAACTTTAATTTTACAGTCTCAATTAGAACTCAGTATTACCAATCAATTAAAGAATAAATAGAGATGTGCTGACTCATTTGGAAAATTAATGGTGTTGGCAGTGAAGGAGAGTGGACAGAGCAGGTGTTTGATGTCTGCCCTTGAGTAACTAAAATACTAAAGCTGGGACTGGATTCAAGACCAGGTATAATGTTTGAAACAAAAACATTTTCTGGTACACTGGCTCACATCAGTCATATTCCATCACTCACTTGGTTTTAAGCCACAGTACCATAACAATATTTTTCCGGATGGGGAATGCCTGAACTGATTATTTTGGAAAACAACTTGCCTGGGGATATTTTCTCATTGCTTGCATGCAAGGAAAAATATTACATATGATTTATGTAATAAAAAAATATATTTGCCCAGACATAAATAGATATTAAAAAAGGGAACAGTTCTCAGCAATATTTTTCTCTTTTTCAAATATCACAATAGTGATTTATTTCTGACAAAAGGCTAAATTCTCAGGCCAGGCTTTGATTAATCCTTCTGGAAGTCATCTCAGTAAGATTTGACAAGACACAAGCAGGAAATGACTGTTCCATAAAACATAAGAGACCGAAATAACAAAATTCCCCATCAAAACAAACAACAAACATGCACCCCCCAACAGTCCTGAGTTGGGATGAGGTTATTTCTCCAAAAGAAGTAGAAACCAGAAATATTTCACAGTGCTTGCAAAGAGCCTGCAGGTGAGTACACTCTAGGAGATCTGAACTAAAGGTCCAGATCCAGCAGTTGTTTTAGTTGTTTATACAAAGTAAAATGCCTGTAAGATTATATAAGTGTTGCAGACCAGAGATAAGGATATTTGCCTCTCATGTCCTCAAAGTGTCCACAGCAACTCCCTCTCTCTGGCCCAGCAGCTCAGACATGGGGGATGTGAAAAATCCCCTCTGTGCAGCCAAAGTGCTGCTGGATGGAGGGAGGCTCAAGTCTAGTCACTAATTCAGGCAAGCAGGCAGTGACCACGTGCTCCCCACATTTTGGAGGTGCCTGGCCTCTAGGATTCAATGTGGTGCTTAGGTGCATGGTTTAGTAGTGGTCCTGGTAGTATCAGGTTAATGGCTGGACTCTGATTTTAAGGAGCTTTTCCAATCAAGATGATTCTATTATTCCCCTATGTCAATGTACTGTGGAGGAGAAGAAGCTGTCTTAAAAGAAGGGTTGTGAAAACTGATGCCACAAAAAGATCATTTTTTAGAGATCACATTCCCTGATGAAATTCTACATGGTCAGAATATTCACAAATGGGCATAGTTGCTGTCCTTGGAATACAGAACTCAAAACCCAGTAGAATTAATGTAATTTAAATATTTTTAGAGCTTAAATCCATTCCTAGTGCAGTACAAAATTTTAGAATTGGAAACATCTGTCAAGGTTTTTGGTGGGGATATTTGCTGAGACACATCTTCAGGTACTACTATAGTGGTAAGTAGCAAGGACTCATTACACAGATACACTGGATAGCAGCATCCTATAGAAGCCCTGAGTGGGTGACATTCTCCCTCCTAAAAAACACTGGTGCTCCTGGGCAGTGACACTAAATTCCTGCATGCTGAATGATTGCCTTTAGGAAATAAGGAGAAAGAAATCCTCATCTATGCTGCGCTGAAACAGCACTGCTATTCTGATTTACTTGGAGTCTTTTCCAGATGCTGAAGTGAGGACAAGATTTGCCTTTTAGCAGCACATCCTGGTGGTTTGCACACAGGGCAATTAGAGAGACAGAAGTGGCAAGAGGAGCAGATAAGGTTCAAAGATGCACTTTAAAGAACTTAGGATTTGTTCACCACACTGTGAAACAATTATAGTTACTGTGGACGGAAAACACATCTGCAAGGTGATAACAAAGAACCAAAGAAATGAAAAGATACAGTACAGGTGTACATGCTCAGTGCAACACTGATATTCCAAGTGCTCTTCAAATAATTGTTATAACCCCACCCACTCATGCTTTTTAATAAAAGTATGTCTATATCTTTTAACAGCTAATAATAGAGATGTTGAGGAGCATTAGTAGCTTGATTTTATTTTAATTTGTTAGGTTTGTGATAAAAATGGTACTGGCACCTATCAGCAAATCTCTCAAGAGGGACTGCATACTTACACCTATGCATCCTCACTATGATGGTTTTAATGCCCCTAGATCTGATATGTGTGGCACAGGCATTCAGATAGAGAGGATCCATTTCCCAGAGGAAATAGACATATTTTTGCAAAAATCCTACTGTTTAAAACTAGAAGTATACTTTAGGATATAGCACTTAATGGTTCTTTCTCACAGCTTTCCCTCAGTTATACAGTGGGCTCCATCCTTGGTGAGCCATCAAAATACTTCATCAGAGCTCCAGTTACAAAGTCTCATGAGAAAAGTACTCTGATTGAGAGGTCTGATGAACACAAAGGAAGAGGAAATGTGGGTGTCTAAGAAGCATTTGTGATGAAATACTACATCAACATTCTCCAGATTTTGATAGTATGGATAATTTTTCTAGCCACCAAGAAACATATTTTCTTCAGCAAATACACATTTTCCTGTCAAATTCTAGTTACAAAAAAATAAATTTTGTCAGCTGTAACTGCAGAACAGTTTGGCAGAACACCTTGCTTTTTGCCTGACACTTTGCATATCTGTATTACTTTCATTCCATAGAACTAAATGTTTCACTTGGGCAGAGACTTGCAACTAAAAAGGTTAATCAAATATGGGGAACAGATTGCAGGAAAACAGAATGGATGCATCAGCCATTCACGATTAAATTCTGTTTTAAAATCTGCTAGGACTACTGACAGCAGTGTCTCCATCCTTATTCAGTGTAATTTAGCACACATTGGCTATGGTTACTTCAGTGATACAGATGCTTGTATAAAGACCTCATTAAATTTAGAATGTTTAAGGTAACTTTTTGCTGTATGGAAACATGTCCCATAATAGGTTCCAAAGGGATGCTGAGTTTATTGTATTTTGAAAAAAGACACCTCAGAAGTGGAGGTTATGAACACATCATCTGAAAATTATGGGACTTTCTTGCTCTTACAATAAAAAAACCCTCATTTTTACATACTGAGTTTGAAACAAGACATCATTCTACAGTGCCTTGAGTCTAGTTTGCAAATAAAAGAAAATTATTTCCCTTGGTGTATATATTTAATAAACCAAACTGTATAAACAGAATTGCTAATGGAGATCCCCAGGCCTGAAGAATTCACAAACAATGAGCTGAACAGAGAACAGTGTTTGAAAGTGACTTTATTTTCCCTCGAAAAAGGTTAGCTGAAGAACACTAACATCACTCTCCATTAATCAGTAGTTCTAAACACCATGGGGAAATGACAATTGCCTTCCAAGCTCCTGTCTTTACAGCTTTCCTGGCATCCTGTGGACTCCTGCTGCAACCATCACCCACAAAGCTTTGCTCAGGTCGTACAACTTCAGTGGTTTATTCTAGTTTATCATATCCACTTTTGTCCACCGTTAACATTGTAGAAATGAACTAGGTGGTCCCTCAGGAGACTCTGCATGCCAGGTTACAAAAAACCTGTAATATATTTATACATTAATGCCCCAAATAATGGTTTTTGTTTTTGTTTTATTATATTTTGTTTTATTTTTACTTTATTTTGTTTTATTTTCAAGAGCAATTTTACTGGGCAACCCACTGTGTGATATCCTGGGGTAAGATCATATATTTTAACTCTCCATCATCTCTTTTTTTCATAACAAAGGCAGTCCTGAATCAGGTAGGTTAGTTTATTTTCTTAGCCAAAGGAAAACATCATCTAACTTTTCAGGCAAAATCTACTGCAACTTTGGACTGCAGAAGGTCATTTAATCAGACTTACCTCACAAAGAACACAGATGCCAACTGATAGGGAAATAAGCCATGGGGCTTCTGACACCCTCTCCTTCACATAAGAACCTAAAGACTTATCTTTTTAACTAAGGTGTTTGCATTTACCTTGTCACATAAAACCAGAGGCAAGAGACACACTCTTTTTTGGGGTTTTTGGTTGTGGTTTTGTTTTTGTTTATCTGTTGGGCTGTTAATTATTTATTAGTATTGATGATTTTGGAATATAAATATGTTTTTAGTCGGCCTTTACATATGGAAGGATGTGAGAAGTGACAAACATGATTGCCTATCCTCACTAAGGTCAGGAAATTACTGGGTTTTCACATGTCCAGGGACATTTGGTAATAGAAAGAGTCCTCTGCCTGCTTATGAAATTCCGTTGCCTGATATTTTGGTCTTATCAATAACACATCACAGAATGCTGATCCTTCTTTTCCTGTCTGAAGGACACTAGGGATCTATTCCCAAGCCCATACAGCCAGGGAGACAGTTATTTTAAGGATGTAATGTGTTGATAGGAATTGTACCTGGCTCTAAAGGATAGCAGACAGCCTTTGCTAGCTCAGCACTGTGAGCCATATGCCAAAACTGTAGAATTACACTTTTTTACAGATGTCCAGTCCTTGCTCTGTGAGCAAAAAGAGGTCCAGTGTTTATGATACAAGGACATCAAGGTTAAAACACAAATCCCTAAAGGGATTTGAAAAGAACATTCTTAAAGACTGAATACACATTTATAATTACTTCTGCCTTTACTTGCATTGCAAAGTATTTTAAAGAGAGGCTGAGGCATCATTCTCTCAATATGTGACTGACAATAGTGGCCCATTCTTTGTCCTTTTTCTTACCTATTGGCTCAAATTTCCTAGGAGAAAGGGCTGAAGATATTGCATGTGTTAACTTAAACTAAAGCCAAGAGTTTTAAAATGGAAAGTCTACAATGTCTTTGGAGAAGTTTTTTGTCAGCATCTTCTATTTTAACCTGAAAGCAATTGAGGCTGCAGCTCAGGAAGGGATACAAACTTTTCAGGATGCAAGAGGACATTCTTAATACTGCTATATGGGTTTCTGCAATTTTCATGAGATTCTGTCATATCTGCCTCTTTCAATATCAAATTCAACAAGAACCAGATGGAGCACAGCAATGAATGGAATAAAATTCAGCACTTTTTAAAGGAGCTAAAGAAGTTAAGAGATTCCTGAGGATTTTAAGCAGATTCCTCACTGTCTTTTTGCATTTTATGGGACTTTGAATTCTATGGATAAGTTATCTTTGGGGTGTCTTTTACTTTACTTATGGAAGCAGGTAACAGTCTGTTACTTTGTATAGTATTTAAAAGGTATATAATTGACTCCAATGAAAATATAACTTTTTAAATCCTACTGTTTTCATCATATCTTCGTCACTTTTCTTAAACTGATCATAAACCTAAATCCTGGACTTAAGCAATAAAATCAGAAGGGAAAATAGTCCATTATAAATAGCTTATAATTAAGAAATTAGAAAAATAAAAATATTACAGAGAGGAGAGAAGCCTCACTAAGTTTTTCAAAACAAGCATATGTGAGAAATTACAATGACAAAGTATGGCTGCAGGCAGTTCAGAAAGTTCTGAGTGTGGTTGAATGAGACAAATTTTTCATAAATATAATTTTGAGGAGAATTATGTTTCATTTTCTTGGAAGAAAAGAGAAGCATCCATTTACTGCTGTTATTTTCCAATTAATTTCTGACAAAAATGTGCCCTGGATACTTACATGTCTCATTTGATTATCTTGATATTATCATGTTGTTTAACTCTTATGTCATTTTTTCCTGATTACGAGGTAGAAGACATCTTTTACAAAAGAAGCATTTTTTTCTGTTCAGCTTTAGAGAGATTTTAAAACGTTATTTTCTTCTAAGTTTGAGCTGCTGTTAAAGAGGTCTATCAATAAAGCAATTTTCTAGTGATTCCTACTGGCTTACTGTTGTAGACGGTTTGTGCTCTCGCAATATTTTCAGTCTGGTTTTGTCTACTCAAACCTTATGAAATGCCAAAATGAAACTCTTAGAGCCCAGCTTTTCTATTCCTTAAAACTTGAATGTGCTATTGATACTTTTACAGTTGAGTATCTATTGCAATTATCCTAATAATGTAGCATACTAAAAAAAAAATATTGGTCAATTATTTTTTCACCAATCATTTCTACCTACTGAAATTCTGAGGAGAAAGAGAAAAAGAAGAAATAAATCTCACGGAATCTGCATGTAAAGACAAGAAGGAAAAAACCAAACAAACCCTGTCATAGTTTAACCAACAAACTCCAACCCAAATATCATCATATTCCATGTTGTTTGATGAAAATAATATTATCTACTATACGGAACTATTTTGAGAGTTAATGAGAAGATAGATTTTAATCTAATAATCCAGAATACTTTCCATCAAGATGTGGCGGTCACTTAGTTCTGAATAGATTATTAACCTATTAGAGAGAATGAATGCTAAGGAAGGGAAAGAGTGAAGTCTCTGTATATTGTCACCTGCCTGGAGAATATGAATCCATATATTATGGATTATCTGCAAAAATATTTCCCACTTACTTCTGCGTTGTGTGCAGGTCATACACAGCCTCTGTAGGAATCAATACAGAGCAAAGCAGGAGGGACTTTGGCATCTTTTGTAAAGTTGTTGAAGTTTGAATTCTTTGGACTGAGAGTTTTGGCCACTTGGACACAGCCTCCATTTCTAAGCCTGCTGTGAATGAAGAAAAGCTTCCAAATACCCAAAGCAGGATGTTCTTCAGGGACTGCAGGCAGACAGTCCTGCTCCTGTACCTTTCATCCTCTATTTCAGCTTTTCTGTTTTTCCTGCAGTTTTACTTACTTACAGAAAAAAAAAAAAAAAAAACTACATTAATTTCCTGGAGATTTTTGAGGATTCCCTTTGAAATAAAAATATTTTAAAAACTACAGTTCCAACCTGAAAAAGATGTATTTTGTTATAGACACTTTAAATGTATGTAATAAAGAAATGCTAATACTAATTTCCTGACTTCTGTTAACTGGAGAGATGAATGTTACATGGTGCCAGTTATCAGTACTTTTAAAACCAGTGTCATAGAATGCTTTGGGTTGGAAAGGATCTTAGAGACTATCTAGTTCCAGCCCTCTGTGCATTTCTAGGATAGGATAGGGGCATCTTCCACTAGACCAGGGTGCTCAGAGCTCCATCCAACCTGGCCTTCAACATTTCAGGGATAGGGCATCCACAACTTCTCTAAGCAGTCTGTTCCCTTTACCTCCAGCTGTATGGAGTCCAGCCAGTTTCACTTGTACCTTATCTGCATATTATTCTGGCCATCCAAATGAGGTATTTTGGCATGCTTTGAAGTATTGGTGAAGGAAAGTTAGTGTTACTCAGCTGTTCTTTGTGGTGTTTTTTTTTTTTTTTTTTTTTTTTTTTTTCCTACAAAGAAACAAACAAACAACCAGGAATACTTTTTCTAAGTGAAATGACATTTGTTGACAGCACCTAAAAACTCATTGGTAAGAAGCTAACAACATTGTTCATATCATTAAGCAGATTGGTCACAAAACAATTACTGAAGTGCTCCACTGCTAAACTCCCGCCTGGCCTATTCTAGCATTGATGCCTGATGTTTTCCCTTTCACCAGTTGCTTCACTCATCTTTTCTCAAGGCTGAACAGGCCCAGCTCCCTCAGCCTTTCCTCATAACAGAGATATTCTTGTCCCTTAATCATCCTTGTTGCTTTCTGTTGGAACTGCTCCATGTCTCTTTTGTTCTGAGGAGCCCAGAACAGGACACAGCACTCCTGATGTGGCCTCACCAGGACTGAGTAGAGGGGCAGGACCACCTCCCTTGACCTGCTGGCAGTGCAGTTCCTAATGGCCCCCAGGATCCCATTGGCCTTCTTGGCCACAAGGACCCACTGCTGGCCCATGGACACCTGGTTGTCCACCAGGGCCCCCAGGTCCTTCTCCGCAGAGCTGCTCCCCAGCAGGTTGGCCCCCAGCCTGTGCTGGTGCCTGGGGTTATTCCTCCCCAGCTGCAGGAACCTGCACTTGCCTGTTAAATTCCAGATGGTTGTTTTCTGCCCATCTCATCATGTTTCAATAATGATTGATCATTTAATCTTTACTGTGGCTTGGTAATCACCCAGTGTTCTGAAGTTCAGTTGGAATACAGTACATTTTGCTTTGCTCAGGAAATGTACTCTTTTAATGGCGCTTGGAATAACATAAAGGGAGAAGCATAAAAAATAAAAGCGTAGAAAGTTCATAAACTTGCTTGCATGTATTTAATTTGATCTATGCTGAGATGAAAATAAGGGCCAACTTAGAAAAAAGATTTACCTGTTTTTCACAGGCAATGGAATAAAGAACAGTTGTGAAAAGAAGATCCAATTTTAGAATACACTTTAATTAGAACATGTTAAATTACTTTTGTTCTTTTTAGGTGACAGTAGGTTAACACTTGACAGTGAAGTTCAGATCTATATCCCTGCTGTAATATGTCCCAGAGCAATATGCTTCAAAGAAGAATACCATGGCTTAACTGACAAAACTAAGTATAGACCAAGGACTATTGAAAGAAAAAAATAAAGAAAAACTATAAGCAGAAACCAAGAAAATATAAGGAAAGAATGAAAAGAATAAATTCCATGGATATATAAATAATCAAATTAATATAAATAATCCACTACTGTAATTTACTTTCCATGCATTCAAGAAAACAACAAGTATATCTGTTCACTTTGAAATACAAGATTAGCTCCCACTCCTTGGCTTTTTAATAATTACAATTCTCCTTTCTTCCTGGTAAGGTATTGAAATAATATTTTTCAAAGCTGAAAAAACACATGCCAATCATGAGCCATCAACTTAACAATTATGATTTCTGTCTGAAATATATTTTTTCTCCTCCATGCCACACCACTCATAACATTACCAGTTATGTTATTTCCCTTTGTTCACTTATGCAATCGACATAAGTGAACAATCTATACCATCAATTTCTCTCTTACATATGTGGTCTGTCAGTCAATATTCTGCCTTGCTTGCTAGAGTTTTTCACAAAGCTTCAGGAGTGAGGAGAATGTTCAAAACTAAGAAAATGCCACAAAAGCACATAATAATAAATAATAATACCAGAAAAAACAGCAGTAGTATTCAAAAATACAGCCCCTCAAAATACTTAAGAGTAATATTCTTAAACTGACTGCATTTTAGTTGGGTACCATCCCATTTATTGTGTAGTAAATCTGTTTTCAATTTCTTGATTGACTGTGAAATTCAGAGTATAATATCCATCAGCATAAATAAGTGGCTAGATACTAATTTTTTAAAGGTTATCCTGCAAGAGAAATGAAGCCTGTAAATTTCTTGTACTTCTTTCTCACAAATCTAAGCTACTATTCTTATTTCAGGTAAAGAGAAGATATGATTTGGAGCGATTTTACACAGCTTGAAAAAGACAGAATAAATAGTGCTGTGTTTGGTGAGGCTGAAATGATTGCTAATGCTCTGTAAAAGAAATAGGTAAGATTCTTAGACAAATTATCCATACTTAAGTTATGTATTAGTACTTAAATAATATAAATACACTATTTAACAGTCCTCGATTAGCAATATTTACGTAGCAGATATCCCATTTTGCGATCCAAAAAACCCTATTGCTTTCCTCAGTGCAATCAATATTGCACTTTCAGAAATTTTACAGTAAAATGGAAGGGGCATCCTAGAATAATAGAGTTGGGCATTTAGCCTGCCTTATTAAAGGTTTTGATTCTGAATTGTCTCCCACCTATAAACACATGCCAATGTACAGGAGCAGGGACAGAACATGTCATAAAACTCAAAGCAAATCCTTGTGAGCTAGTTCACCACATGAAGATTCTTCTTCTACCTCATTATGAAAGGTATCAGTTCTTGAAGCTACACTCTGTTTATTGCCAATGTTACAGTAGCGACTTCAATGACACTGAATACAGGACTTTGGCTCATCACCCAGCACAAGGTACTGCATTCAAGCCCCACTGGTGTTTTAAGAAGACAGGGCTATAGCCATTCATCTCCTTTTCTTCACTGGTGAGTCTGACACAGTGCTCCTTCTCCAGGGAACTCAGAATAGCTGAGGTGTGAGCAATGTGCTCCTGCTCCTAAACCTCCAAACCATAGGAATACTACACCTAAAAAATAACTTGATTTATTATCAGCAATAACTTGATAATAAATAATAAGTTGCTCATTGTGGAGCATTTTGGAGCAGAATTTCATGCACTCTGATCACTGTGAGGTTTTAGCCTTTTTTTTTCTTTTCTTTGACAATGAAAATTAGCTCAATTTCCATAGCTAATTAAGTGTAGCAACCTCTTCAACTTCTAATTAGTCCTGCTGAGAGATCAACTGCTCTGGAGGTTAGTTCTAAGCATATACTATCTCAATGAAAGCACAGGCTCTAGTCTGTGCTAAAGAGTTAACACTAAAGTAGTATGATGAAATGCCTGTGCTGTTACAGTGCTTTTCAAGGTAAAAGAAAAGAAAAAATAGGAAAATAATCTACTTCCAGAAAAAGAGATGGTATTATGACCTGCCCCTGATAGCAGGGTAACAGAGATTCTCGTTAGTAATCGATCCCTTGGGACAGATTAGAGGGAAATGACACTAAATGTGTGGCGGTTATAAATATGTATATGGTAGGTTTATTTCAGAATAATTTGGTTGCAATGGAAAAGAGGTATGAAGCCATTTTGGTTATTATCTGTAGAAATGGAGTCATATAAAAGCATAAAATAAGAAAAATAAAAAGGAAAAGAAAAAAAGGAAAAGAAAAAATAGAAGAGAAAGCATAACAATAGAATGGCATCACCACCTGTGGATCCAGCAATGAGACCTATTTGCTACAATTTCAACATCCATTGGTCAAAGTGATAGCCGCAGTCTTGATCTGCTGGGGTGGAAGAAGCCCATGGAATATAAAGTTCAATGGATTAATATATATTTGGATTCAGCTGGGAATACACAGGTAGCTCCACTGAAGGGTGGGGGAGTTTTACAGTGTCTGATGTAACACTGTGGATAATGCTTAGTCCTTCCAGAAATTAATTTGGGGGCATTTTGGGGGTCTTTGATGGTTGATGAGGTGTTGAAAGACATGACAGCCTGCCTCTCACATCAGTGTAGTTGAACCAATTATGCTCCATCATAAGGGATGAATATCTTCATTCTGAATTCTGTCTGAATGTTGTGGTTCTTCCTGGGGAGGGGGTGGAGGAGTTTTATACCTGAGCATAAGACATTTTTGTTTAAGGTTGTGTCAGGGGAGATATTGGCTTATAAAAAGCATTATCTTACCTAGCAGGATCTGCATCGTATAAGCCTTTTCCTTTGCCTGGCTCAGACTCCAGCTTGTAGCCTCAGGTGGTTGGTGTGCACCCCTCTGCCCCTGGGCTGTTACCATGCATTGTCAACAAAGCACCCATTGCTTTTCAAAATAGCCAATTGTTTGAGTCATTAAATTTCAGTCTCGCACAGATAGAAAAAAAAAAATTAAAGATGTAATCCAAGCCATTTGAAATTCTCAAGCCTCCTCAATACTTTTTTCTTTCATATTAAATGGAAATAAGAAAATAAAGTACTTGGTATTTGTTCCATACCAGATTACTTCTGAAAAAGACAGACCTGACTGAATGAAGGGCAGTTCTCTGGAGAAGTCTTCCAATGTTCACTTTCCAACCCTCTTCCCTCTATTTTTCTAAAGATAGGCATGACCCCATGAATGGAAGATACCTGGCCAGGTTGCCCAGGGTCAGTGTCACCTCAAACCTATGACAACTCTTGGGGTACTTGCCCTTTTTCTTCTCACCCGGAAAATCTGATGGTGTTTAACAATCTGCTGTTAAGGAACAGTCTCTGCCTCTTGATTCCCACTGACAACACCAGGTGCTATTTGAAGAAAGTGGCAACTGGTTTAGAACACAATGTTCACATCTCTGTGGGGCCTGGAAGATATCCATGTGTTCTTTTATTGTCCAAGTTAGCACTGCACTTTTGCCAGATTCAGATTTATGCTTTACTTCAGCTCTTTCAAATCCTTGCTGAATGTCTTGATTTATTAGTTCAACCTTTCTTCTGCAAGCACGATTCTCCTTGCAGTATCAGCCTATAGAAATTGTTACAATATTATGGAAAAAAATGCAGGAAAAATACTACCAGGCTCATTTGTAGTATGTACACACTAAATATTTTCTGGAAACTTCAAAATGAAAAGCAAATACTTTGTGCCAACAAAGCAATTATAATAAGGAACTGACATGAATGCTTTGCAACAGTGCACCCTGTGCCATCGATAAAGTGTTTTGTTCTTCATTTGAGTGCAAAACTCACCCATCCCCAACATAAAATACATAATTTTGTCCCAGACTGACACATGCAGTTTCCATCACTGCACGTCTGCTGCACACATTTCTATTGTGCATGAACTGATAACTCCCAAGTGAACTAAAATACTGCTTGCATTCTTCATGCAGACCAGTCAAAATTCCTACTTAGAAACATAAGTCTTTCTTCACATATAAGCTTTCTTTTTTGTAAACACCATAAAAAAGAACTCTAGAATGGTTTATTTTGATGCTAACGAGCAAATTAGAATCCCATGATTCTTGAACTCTTTTGCTGTCTTCGATACTGAGTGTACAATACAGCTCTGTTTTGCTGACATTTTTTCCCCTGCCCCCTTCCCAAGGTAGGTCATTTTTCATGGTAGTCTGAAAACTATAAAAACCCCCAACAAATAGCAAGTAGTCACCAAGGACACACAAACCTCAACTTAAAAAAGGCCTATTTTCCCCTCAAACCCACAAAACATAAATTAAAAAAAAAAAAAATCACTTTGTAGCCTTGTAAGGCTTTTCAGTATTCTGACTACTGTTCTTTTCTATCTCATTTTTTATTATGGACTCCTAATTTTTACCTATGCAGTAGAAGGTAGGAAATGCAAATGTAACAAAAGGTCTTTAAAATGCCACTATGCCATTTTGTATCTAGGCACTCAAATTTTCATTTAAAAATTATTGACTCTAAAGCAGCAAATGTATGATGCAAAATTCTTTTGTGATAATATAAAATATCTCTAGATTATACTTGACATGAGAATTAGGACCTTTGTTCCAAAATAGTTTGAGTTTCAAAGTGTAAGAGTTGTATTTTCATTATATTTTCATACAATGTATTTTCCATTCAATGTATTTTCATTGCACACTTAACTTGAAACACAATATTAAACAATTTTTTGGAGAAAATCCTCCCTCCAGGGAATTTGTAGTCATGCATTGATGCATTGGAATCTGATCTTTCTCTGCAAAGCCAACAAGGCAACTGATGCTGGAACTGAACACATCATCCATATACATGGTGCAGAGATTTTTTTTCTTTTGACTGGAAACAAACTATTAGCTACCATAATTTTATGGGTCTCTAATTCCTTTCTCTCTTTGTATTCTATTAAGCTCTTGGCCAGAATATCTGAGGAAGTGCTAATGAAAGGGATTGACAGCACGCAATGACACATAATCTGTAATTTATGTTGATACTTTCTTCTTTTTTTTTACCCTGTAAATTCACAGTTCTTTTATCCAGGACCCACTAGACTGTGAGAATGATGAACTTCATCAGGCTCTCCACTTTCTATAATATTCTTTAAGAGTATTGTTTAAACTGTCTGGATACTGCAAACAGAGATTAGAAATTTATCAACTGTTAAGCTGTATTTGTATCTGCTCAGTCAACATCTAAATCACATTCTCAGCAAGAGATGGCCAAATGGCTTCTTTAGCCAAATATTAAGGTCAAGAAAACATCCCATGGTTCCTCCATCTACTCCAAACAGCTCATAATCACACACATCACCTAAATTTCTATTCCAGAAGAAAGACTAAGATGCACCAGCTAACTCAGCAACCTCAGCTAGAGGGTCTTCACAGCCCTTGCTTCTTTTTAAGTCATTGTACAGTCTGCTCTTCCTCCTGTTGCCAAAATCTTCATGGAGATTCTGTTCTTCCTTGCATCAAAACTGACTTCTGTGTTGTCAACTGTTCATTTTAAGCCTTTTCCCCTATTTGGTGGGCACCTGGGAATTCTGCTGCAGGCTGAACATCTTAGCATGGTTAAATGGAAGATTTTCAGTTCTTTTACTGCAGAAGCAGAAATAAGCTCTATTTTTAAACAGAAGCTATGTATAGAGAATGTCATCTGTCCCTATGCATCCTACAGTTTGTCACCTATTGAACAACTATGCAGCTCATGTTTTTCTAGCTGAGCTGTATAAACTTGTACCTTTTTAGCATGCATTGCATTAGTCTAAAGAAAGGCCAATCCACTCCATCGTCACCAAGAGGCAGGTGATGTTATTACACTGTCAGCTTCCATAAAGACTTCAGACAACCTCTTGTGACAGCTTTGAAACTGCATTTACTTCTCTTTTCCTGCGTACAGGACTCAGAGATTTCAGGACTCAGATGTCCTGAGTCTCCTGCAGACAACCTTGGAAGTTTTGGCAATGCACTTTTTTTTCTCTGATAATTCTGAGCAGGTCATTATAATGAGAGAACATAAATTGTTGTGGGTGATCTGAAATCCTCTATATTTCTGTTCACTTAGGACAAGTTTGGAGGCAGGTAGTTCTGCTTTGAATAAATAACCATGGAGAAAATGGCAATTGACACTAGAGTCAACCAGACTAAAAATAAATGAGAAAAAAATTTGAAAGTTTTGTCACCAGAGAGAGCTTCAGAAACAGCACTGGAAGCTTTATTTATGTCCGGCATGTGCTTGTATACATGAGGATTTGATGCAATGATCTGTTCACATACCTCTGGCATAGACCCTTTTATAAATGTTTTGTGGTCAGTTATTCTTACATGATATATAATCTTGAATATTTTTAAATGCTTACTGCAGTGCTAAAAGCCAAGAATGTAAAACTCAAACTTATAATTTTATAATTAAATAAATTTTAATAATAATTTTAATAATAATTTTATAATTAAATAAATTTAATTTTATAATTAAATAAAATTATAAGTCTTATAATTTTGCTAGATGACAACTAATGATGTAACACCTGTCCATAACGTAGGAGTTAGCAAGGAAAAAAAGCAAGAAATTATTGAAATTATTTAATAAAGCAAAGTATTAATTTTTAATTGAAGATTTTATTCTAGCATTGCAAAAATTATCAGCTTGACTTTTATTTATTGCAAAAAGAGCCTCTGAAATATACCTGAAGACTCTTGACCAGCCTGTAGAAAACCAATCCTACACTGAAGGCCACGGACAGATAAAAGTGCCATAATTTATACTGTACTGTAATTCATATCACTCTGCATTATTATCTCTGCAGATTCAGCTAATACTGTCATAATTAGCAAGCCTCTAGCTTTGATTCAGACAAACTCAAAAAAAAAGTACTACTGTATTTCATAAAGCATACCTTGTATCACAGAAAATCTGTTGGATAAACTTGGTCTCAGCTAGTAAAAATCAGAAAGCTTAGAATTAGAAACAGCTTATAGAGGTAGTTTATGATTTACAAGAAAGAAAAAATCCTTTTCTGTTGCAAATTATTACAACAAAGAAAACTTCTATCATGTTCATAGACAGAACATCCTGCAGACCTTGTAATCCCTGTGCCTCAGTTATATCATATAGTAGATGTCTAGAACTACAAAATACTCAAAACATTTGAAATCCCCACACTCACTGCCCAAAATTGCTGCTAAATAAACACCCTCTTTCCCCAAAGCCTCTATATTTAACATGGTATAGGTCCCCTGAAGTCACTATAGCAAGAAAAATTCATGTCTATAGCCAAACTGGCCTTAAACAGACCTTTTTAACTGCCCCTAATACCAAGCAAACTTTAGAAAGATGGCAAAGAAAGCCAAACAGCTCAGATACTTATGCTAAGTTCAACCACACTTTGCAGAAATATAACAGCAACACATCAGAATATAGCTCTGAAGTAACAACATGTCAGAATATAGCTCTGAAATAACTTCCCAGCATAACTCTTCCTGTGACATTCAGGTTAGCAGTCAGTGGCAATGTCACAACATTCAAGCAAAGAAAAACCCCTTGAATCAACTGAACAGGATGCTGATTTCTGAGAAGTCAGCCAGCTACCTCTGCTGAGGGCCTTATTGCCTACGGCCCTGTGCGTGGGTCGGTGGGATTTGTTAGGAGCAGAAGCAATGAAGCACTTGTCAAAGGCATGTGATGAAACAGGTGTACGTGTTCTTCCACCTGAATTAATGGCAAAACTCTGCCACATGGGAGCACATCATCCTAAAGGAAAAAGTCTTAATAGCCTTAATAATTTGAAATAGTAAGATGTCATTACTACTGGGTCTTGCCTCTTTGGTTTAAGCTTTGCTTTTCAAATTCAAAAGAAATTGAAAAACCTGAGCATATGGAGTTTGAAAAAAAATAAGAAAATTCCTGAGGTACTGGCATCCTAAGGATTCACTTGCTTCATTTCATTACTGAAACATATTTTTAATCAGAAAACTAGGAAATGCTTATGCTGTTTCTGATAGTTTAAAAAAAATTACTCCCTGACTAATGTAAAAATGAAAGTAAGTGTTTGCACTGGAACTCTCAGTGGAATCTAGTGTTGTTATTGAACTATTAATTTCTCTTCATTTTGCAGCTATGAGACATACCTTTCTTTCTTTCTTTACTGTGAGAATCCTTAAACAGAAACAAACATTTTGTAAGCCAAATTTCTGTAAGACTTTTGGGGAGAAAAAAAAAAAAAAAACCAAAAAAAAACCCAACACAGACAAACCCACTCCTAAAACCCCATCTCTTCCTATACAAGTGACAATTTATAATAACAAAATTAATATATTTATATATATATTTGAGTCCTGAACACACATACACAAATCCTAAAGCTCTTACCTGATACTATTTTGCTCTTCTTTAAAGGTTTTGCTTACCTATATTGTTAATAGAGTTTTCCTGTGGTAAAATGTCAACATTTCCTCTGGCTGCATCCCTTTGCAAACAAATTGCATATGTAAGTTTTCCATGCCTTGTCAGTTATTAAAGTGGAAATAGCTTAACCATGGAGACAGAAAATCCTCTCTTGATGGGTTTTTAAGACCACCTGGGAGTGCTCTGATCTGAAGCATAGAGCTCCATTGCAATTTCAGTGCAAGCACTCGCCCTGGTCACAATTCACTTATTGATTCAGAGATTTCTGGGACACTCAAAGCATTTTCTCCCCTTTCCATCTTCTGAATACCCATGGCTTCCAGCTTCAAAGGGAATTTTTCCAGTAGAAGGAAAAATTTAGCTAATTTGCAGAACTACTATTGCTCCTAGAATACTCTTTATCTTACCTCTATAGTTCCTAAGTGCTCTAAGAGTTGCCAAGTCTTCCTTCTTGGGGTCACATGCTGGAGGCGACTGGGAAATTGTGTGGACAAATAAACTAAATACTTAAAGTGTAAAAGAGAAAACCTTTCATTCCTTATGAAAGTTATCCTAAAGAGGGGCAGAAAAGTTTTTGAAACCAGCAAGACTTGGAATAGAAGATAATGAAATACACACTGCATGTTTTTTGTTCCTACAGGGCTTTAGTCAAAGTTTGTTGAAATCAAAAGAAAGTTAATTTTTCTGTTGAGAGCTGTTTTAAGGGTGTCCAGAATACTGAATCATCACTTCCTCTCCTCTTCTGATGGATAAATCATCATAAAAATCTTCAGGTCATTGAAGAGAATAGTTTTCTGTGATGAAAGGCATGGTTTTCCTTAGTTGAAACCAAACAACTTTGAAGCCCTACAATAACAACATTTTAATGGAAGGAGAAAGAGAAAGCAGAGAAGATAAAATATTGTGGGAGTGAAATGACTGCAGTTCCTTTAAAAGTGATTGCTTTTGATCCTTGCTCAGTTCAGTAGCAATATAAAGCATAGAAATAAGAATTTCTGTGACTAGTTACTGTGTAATAAAATGCTAAGATGGTGATCAGATGGTTTTCCTATGAAGAGATGAACCCAAAGGCAAAGAACTGTTATACATCATCTTTCCCAAGGGTACTGTATTCTCACCTGCTCTAATAGGAATTAATTCCCCAAAATTCTTTGGCACTTTTAAAAGGCATTATTTCCAGGCATTAAAATTCCAAATGGTCTGAGCATATTGTGATAGAAAATCTTCAGAATGTTGAAGAAAATTAGTATATTGAAGCATTTCCTTCTACCACCAGTTCAGCTCAGGAATTGTATGGGAAACCATAGCTATATACTACTTTTTTGGTTAATAGCCAAAGGCTTAAATGTTATATTTGAAAGTAGACTAGCTCAGCTTAGAGTTATATTGGTGAGAAGCACTCTTGTCTGTCTCCATGCTGACTCTAGAGATCTTTCATTAGCAGTCTTCAGTTTCCTTTATGAAATAGTCTTCAGTTCTATTCAAGCCATTAGTATGTCATAAAAATTTACATAAACCTCAATTACTGCCAGACAAAATTAAATTTTATAGAGAGGTTATGGCTATGAAATTTCTAATTAAACAAGAAGAAGAAATAAATAGAGGAAGAAATTCCATGAAGTCACTCAGCTGCAGTCACTGAAAATGTGCCCATGGGTCTAGGATTGAGGGGCCAAACACATTTTTCTACCCACTCTCAAGTTACTGACACCATTTTAGAAAGGTAATTTCTTTCATGGACTTAGATTGTCAGGGGAAACTAGAGACTTGTCACTGATGGAAGATGAGTGTCCCGCTCAGTCCAAAGGCAAAGTTCTAAATCTCTGCTGCACAAACAGCATCATAACCACCCTGCTGTGGTCAAAAAGGATAATGACAAGGTCTTGGAGCTCTCTGGGACAGGTGGCTCAGGAGCACTAATCTGTCCTAGAAGCGAGATTCTGCCAGTCAGCTCATCAGCCATTTCTTGCAGCTGTGGGAGATGTGGATGCAGGGCCAGTTTGGTTAAGGTTGCTTCAAGAATATAAACAGAGCAGCTTGTTCCCATTCATGCTGGAGAAAATTTGAATGGAGCCCTTTCCTACATTCCCTGGCTAATGTGATTTGGTTCAGCGTGAAACATGAAGCATCCTGACATGAAGCAGCTTGTGATAACACTTCACTGTTTGTTTTATTGACTTAACATAGCACAAATGCTGATTCCTGGTTAATGCTCTGAAAATATATGATAATTTAATGAAAGACTTAAGGTATCTGGAAATATTCTGATAAGGAGACATGCATGACATTTTGGAGATATTTAGACTTGCAAAACAACTCACAACTCCCTTCACAAAAAAAGAAGAGCAGCTCTGTTTTCTTATTGTCTCTATGTAAACATTACACAATCATACATTTAAAAAAAATTAGCCTTTGTAAAATGTTGACAAACAGCTGCAAAGCAGGTTGCAAGTGCTTCAAGCATTTCAAGCTTTGAGTAACTCTGGCAGTTTTGAAAGATAGGCTACTCTGGGCTGTTCAAAATCATTACTGGTATACATGAAACATTTTTGTAACTGCAGTTGTTGGGGATTGTAATGAAGGAGAGTGCAGAAATACTGCAAGTGACTGCAGGGCAGAGAAAGAGTCAAATGATGAAGAAAATGAAGCTTATTTTTTAAAGTGGTACAAGTGAGGCCACATGGATACACACTGGTGTGGTTTCATATGTTAGTCTGTAGGAAGTCAGGAAAGATGATAAGTATCTCTGAAACAGTATTTACACTAGTTCTCCTTGGTTCTTAGATCTGCCAGGTTATTCCCTATTTTTCTCCCTTCTATCAAAATTTATACTCCGACTTTCCTCTGTCTTTCAAGGTCAGTTTCCTGTCGTCAAGTTATAGAAGCAGATTCTGAAAAAGATATTTAACAGGATAGTTAAAACTGCTACAGAAGTGAAAAGTCTCAAAAGGAGTAAGATTGCTTCTACTTTGCATTGATCAGAGTAGTATACCCAAGACACTGTAAAGCAGAAAAGAACCCAGCTATTTCCACACTTAATTTAAATGCAGAGATATTTTTTGCACAAGGGATACTTTAGCTGTAGAAGGATGCAATTGCTATGCAAACTCCTATAAGCATTTTTCTAGTCTTCTCAGTCATCATTTGCCCTGTCTGTCATTTACTGATATTTCTTATTAAAATGCACCCATACAACATGTGCAGCATCCATCCTTCTCTTGCAAAACACATTGTTTTGGATTTTAAATATTGGGGATTCAGGCGTGAAAGTATGGAATAACTGACTCTATTCACAGACTTTTCAAAACCCTTGGATTTTTTTTCACAAAATTCACCTGGATTGATAGAGCTAAAAAAGCAACTCCTCAGCCCAAAAGAAAAGTGTTAAAGATTTGCTCTTGAGCTTTCATTCCCCATCTACATTAATCAGCAGATTTTATTTAGCTGATATGCACGATTCACTGATTTGGCTTGTTTGAAGTTTTCTGCTTGTACTCTCCTGTGGTAGTAGGGGGAAAAAAAAACCTAGAACTGCAAATAACTATTGTACGACTTCTGTATATAGTTTGTATCTTGGTTGACATAAACAACCATCAAAAGTGAGAGTTTCATGTTCACAAGAACAGACAAAGAAAAGTGCTGAGACCCTGAAGTGGGTCAGTTCATCGTTACATGAGAATTGTGCATTCACTTGGTTTGTTGTTTCGCAGGAGAATGAAAACAGCAGAAAAACTACAAAAGTATAATGCTGTTTATAGAATCTCTCAAAAAGGACAATGGAGAGTGGCTTTTTTGGGTAATAAACAAAGCTCAGTGGCCTTTTTCCTTCCACTGGAGAAACCCATGAGCCCATATCTGTTGCTTCATACCATGGGAATGTGAAATTTCCAACCAGAGCAGTTTTTTTGGGCCTGAAGTCCTAATCCTCTTTTTCTCCAACTTCTTTGTAAAATAACCATATCCTGATTTTGCTTAATGACAGCTAGAAACACCTGCTCTGAGGCGCTATCTGAACAAGAGAAAACCTCAACTCTTCCTGAGTTTTGCCTCCTGTGGCCAATGGCACACATTAGAGTCTCAAGGTTTGATTGTGTCTGTGGAGAGTTTCTTGTCAATAAGCCATCACAGACATTTCATTGCCACTATAATGCTCTCACTATTACCATTCATAAATCAGCAGCAGACAGAGAAATAGGCATATTTTACTTAGATGAAAAAGAGCTTTAAAGTTTTATGTTGCTTTCTCTCAGTGCATAAAACAGCTACTTTGAAAGCCTTCATGGCAGGAGCTCTTATGGACCCAAAGTATTATTTTCCTTTTTCTGCTTTGCATTGCCCTTCAAGAAAGGGCACATTAGCCGAGGAAAAAGGAATGAAAACTTCTTGAGGAAGCATAAAGCATACTTTTAGAGTGTAATTGTGCAATGAAAATGGTGTTAATTTTAACCAATATCTTTCATCTACAAGAGTGAGTGATGTAAAGGAAACCATTACAGCTCTATGATAAAGAGCCAAACCAGAAATCTGCACTTCATTTTTCTAGGACATATATATATATATATATATATATATATATATATATATATATATGCACACATTCCCCATTGTCCACACCACTCATTGTCCCAGGAAAAGAAACTGGCAGCACTGTTTTAGCCCATCCTCCAAACAGCAAATATATGAAGTTACAGAGGCACCTCCCATAAAGAATAATCTTAGAGCCATCAAAAATGTATTTACCACAAGTTTGGGGACATCCAGATTCTATTTCACTTTTTGGCACTCCTACAGCTTCCCATTCAGGGTTCTTTAGATATGCATTTTTTATTTGACTGTTGCCATTTACAGATCTGTGAAATAAGACAATGTTTGATCTGTCTACAGTGGAGTTGCTAAGGAAAGCATAAAGACATTAAACTCTTCCTATTTTTTGTCATTCAGTACTATAAAATAATTCTAACAAGTTGAATGTGCTAGATCCTAATGAATAAAGCATGTGCATTATGCAAGGTCTGTCCTTCTGTGCAGATTTTCAGTTTTTTCACTGTACTTTTCCAGCCTGCGTGTTAAGAATGTAAATTCACTTTTACTAGCCCTTGGTATAAATGTCAGATTGCTCAGAGCCCCATTCAACCTGGCCTTGAACACTTCCAGGGATGGGGTATCTTTCTTCTTTTTCCTTTTTATGTGAATGGCATTTACATGTAGCCTAACATGAACCTGCTGTGATAGTCAAGAGGTCATGGATACTTGTACAATAAAAGCTGAATTCATATTGGGAATGAAAAGGCATAATCACCTTGCAGGTGAAGGAACAAGTCCTGGAAGGGAACACAGTAGAAGTAAGGTGTTAACCTCCAGACCCTGTAGTGAATAGGTACCTTCTGCTGATAAAATCATCTCCTGCCCCACAGAAACAAGATCTTTTCCCTGCCTGATGTTCAGCAATATTACTTCTCTCCTGCTCTGCAGCTTCTCCTTTTGCATTGAGGTGTTAAACATAGATAGCAATGAATCCAAACAGATTATGGTGAACGTCCCTCCATTTCAGTGAGCAGAATTCAGAGCTTTGAAGAAAGTTTCATCTGCCAAGGTAATAGGCATAGGAGCAGTAAAAGTTTTGGAATTTAAAAAATAATTAGCTTGCTGCAAGCCAACAAAATTAACCAAAGCCTTGGTTTGAGTGGGCTTGCTCAGCAAGCTCAGATTTAACCATGAAAGCCTTATCCATATGAGAAAATGCTTAGCATGTTTAGCATTTAAAATTTTTAATAATTGATTTCTCTTGAATGTTGCAATCAATGTTTTTGTAGAAAAAATATTGATTTTCAGTTAAGGAGTTGAAGGGACATCATTTTGTGCTGTTTCAGTTTCTGCCTACACACATACACACTGGTCTCTGTAAGAGATTTTTAATTTTTCGGTAAGTTTTACGTGGTCATCTGGGATCAAATTATTCTTATCAAGCAATTTTGACAGAATGCAGATGGAAACAATCAGAAGAGATTTTAGAAATAGGGCTGATAGTTCATCTTCTCCAACTTACTCCTCATATGCTACGAGGAGTGTAAACACAAGGGAAAAAATAAAATCTCAGTGAAAGATCAAGATCAATAGCAGATTCAAATAGACTTTAAGAAATTTTGAATCATAGATCTGTCTGTAGATTTTTGTCTGGTAATTTACCTTTTGCATTTTATATGACTCATAAATAGTTTTTGAGTCTCAGATCTCAGATGAAAATTTACAGCATGATTGTGCATTCCAAAAAGACAGTACTAAAAATAACTGAAGAATTTCACAACTTTCCCCCTACTTTTAGCTGTTGTAGAATTTTTAATTTAGAAACCTCTTTAAACATAAAAAATTTTGCTTGAGTTCCTGTGATAATGTGAAAATGGTAAGTGAAAAAGAATATAGGATCACTTAAGAAAAATTTCTATGACTAAGCTAAGAATGTATTTAAATGTTCTTTTTATTGAAAAGACAACGTGTCAACAGTAAAAAAATAAAAGTCAAAGCTGCTTTTAAGGACATAGCTGAAGTGAAAACCAGATTTAATTGAATAAATGAAATTCATTAATTTACTATTTCAAGTGAAGGCAAAGCATGTAGGATTCCATCAAGGTTAATCAATTTATCTGTCTGAAGGGACACAACAAAATGGTGTGTACCAGATGATGGTGTTGAAGTTTGTTTCTTACTGGTGAGTCAATAGAAATCAAGGGATTTGTAAATAATTTAATCTCATTTTTGTAATAAAATGACAACATTATTGACATGTGTCAAGACACCCTATCTCCCTAATTTTAGTAGTCTAGGAAAATTGTTAAATATAATAATCACAAATAACTGTTTTATGATTAACAATGTAAATTACAGAATTGCAGCACAGCTCATTATTTGCCTGACCCTGTCTTTTATAGCATTGTTTTCAGTTGATTGTCCTATTAACAATTTTAAAGATGTGCATGCTGGGTGTATCCTCCAGAATGCTTCAATGGCATTTGTTGAGCTTACAGCCCTGATGGAAAACCTGCATAAAAATGGTTTCTTCACTTCTGAGGAAGTTATGTTTAACAATGCTACAAATAAAGCTGATCAATTTTGATTTAAAGCATTTGAGCTTCCCATTTGGGGTACAAACTTTTATAGGGCTTGAACTGGGGGGTAGGCTGGTGCCAGTTTTTCTTCTGTTGTCCTGCAAATAATGGTCCAAATCCAGGCACTGAGGGGCTCTTCCCATGCCAGTAACTTTAACTTGCTAGGAGACATCCTCAAATACTGGAATTCAATCCCTTAAACTCAAAACAAAGCAGTGTCTCCTGTGACTTTGGCCTGTGTCAAGCAGCATGGGTCAGGGACCATGACCAAGGGCATCTTGTTTGCTTCACCCTGCTTTGTGGGCTAACACAATTTAACAGCTTGGACACAAATGCTTCCATTCCAGTCTGGGCTCTGTCCACAATGATCTCCATCAAATTAAAAATGTTTTTAGCCTTTATAAATTACACTTTATGAATGCTTATACAGTTAAGCAGCCAACAAATCAGATCTCACTTGGAAAACTTAAGCTCTTAATGCCTCAAGTAATGAAAAATGTTTATGCATGTGACTGGATTCAAACATTGTCGGGGGTGGATTAGACAAATATTGCAAGCTAAGCATTTGAAAAATAAAGTGCACGTTCAAAACCTTTAGCTACAGTGACTTGCCCAGGAACTATGGTTCCCTTAGGCAGTGTCCTGTCACCCTAATCACAATGTTGTAAGTTTATTTTTCTCTTGTCCTTTCAGAGTTTTTTTTTTTTTCTCATTCCCCATTGAAAGTCTGCAAGAAAGTAGTCAGACATCAGTTTTGCACTGCACATTGACTGTTTTCCAGAGAGCAGCTGTAATTCTATGAGGCAGGGGAAAGAATGGCATGACACAGAGACATTTACTGAAAAAAACAAAAGTTAAATTCTCCTGAGCTGTGCAACTTTTGCCTACAGGACAGCATCTTAAAAAAAAAAAAAATTAATATTATGCATAACAAAAAAGATCACACCCTAAACAAAAACTTCCCCTCTTGGACCACCTTTAACTCACAGCCTTAGGCTATCCCCCTTGATTAGTTCTTCATTTTATATGTTCCTTAGATTTACAAGATTTAAACACATAGAGATTCTAAATTATAAGTGTTAGCATGAGAAATACATGCAACGATTTCTGTGTCTGTGTATGTTTATATGGCACATGTAGTCAGCCGTAAGAAACACATAACATGGAGTTTTTGGAACTGTACCTAAACTTTTATGTTTCTTCCATTGTTTTCCTCCGTACACAATGAACTGAGTGACTCAGTTTTTCCCGAGTTTGGCACTTCAATACTAAGAGAATAAGCAAGTGGTCAAACATATTTTAGAAGGGAGAGATGTAACTGCTTAGTTGTAGCTTGCTGAACACATATGTATGCAAAAAAAAGATAATATTTTTCAGTGATATATAACCTTTTTAAGAAAATGTTTTATTACAGAAATTTCAAGCAAAGTCTGTGGTATTTAAGTGTAAATGGTAGTCACTCCACTTTCCCATCTTCTAGTTCCAATATATGCTTGGGTTTTTTAAACTGTCCCAATTCTCCCTCTGCTGCAGAGAGAAAGGGGGTGGAAAATTTAGACTCAAAGTCAGACACTATTTAGTGCTGATTTACATTGACTGAGTTACTCTTCACGTGAGCAAGATGCTTTTAATTAGTCTTTGCACACAGTTAAATTGCTCCTGTTCTGGACTTACTGCAGTGTACCCGATTGATCAGCATCTTTTATTTTTATGTACTGTGAAAAAAGAAAATAAATAAGATATCAGTAGAGTTCATATGATCTGACTTGAGTTCCTGAGAGTCTGAAACTCAGTGCCAATCCATAGGACCTGTTTGTATGGAATATTTTGTGTTTACTTTCACTCTGGAAATGTCATGTATTTTCATGTAACAGTATTCCTCCTAACAATAATATAAAACACTGGCTGTGCTTGGCATGATAGTAAGTGAGAGAATAAATTAGTTTGCCTTTGGGTATCCTGGGTGTTTTCTGAGCATTTGGATTAAATATATTTTTCTTCAGAACACAGAAATGAACTTACATTTTCTTACTGAAGACTTTTTCTCTTTCAAAGATTTATCTCATGTTTAGGAGTTGTTTCATATGGTCTTATTCAGTTCTCAAGCATAGCTGTATTTTAGTGTAGAGGCTTTGAAATTTCTCGAATGCAAGGCTCTTGATTTACTGGCAGTAAAATTAGCAGAGGGGTAATTTCCTTTAGCTATTAAAAATGTCTGAGATACTATGAAACTAAAGGTGTTTTCACAGATTGTAAACAAACTGCAGCTCAGTCAGACCTACAGTTAAGTTTGCATTCCCTTTTAAGAGAGATTATCAAAATATTTTAAATTAGAAAGGTCAAATCAGGGTGTACTGTGAAATGGATAATGGCTAGACATTTAATGACAATTTGCAAAAAAGATATAAGGGAATGGTCATACAGTTGAAAAGGACCAAGGAACCAGGATAAACTGACAGTAAATGACAGTCAAGCCACATGACTCTGTTATGACTGGAATGTTCACTCCTCACTGACCATCTTGTAATTCTATTTTTTTTTTTTTTAATGCTTGATTTGATATTGCTAGCAACAGCTGCAATATCTGAGCATCAGATCACCAACAAAGCAGTCCTTAGAAGTCTTGATGGAGTCTCTGATATCAGATGTGATAAAATCAAAGGTGTCAGAACTTTGACTAACTGCAAGAAATGCTGAGAAAACTCGGGCAACCTATGAAGGCATTGGTGGCTGTTCACTGAAAGTCTCCTAAGTCTGAACAGCAAGGCAATTTGTGGACTGAACTTGAAAATTATTTATGCTGTGTATTACACTGTGGCAAAACTCAGAGGATCTTTGTACATATCTCTGTTAAAGTTGAACTAGGAAATCCTAGACTTCCATTGTGCACCCTGCAGAAGCATCACTGTGTCTCACTGGCAGAAAGAGAAAGAATTACCATAAATTTTGTGACTGATTACCTGTCTGGAGGCATATAGAAATGGTTGCTTGTCAGCCAGACCCACTGCTTTTTCACCTGACTGTGGGTTTTTGTCTTCTTTCTGCATTAATACTAGTTTAAAGCTCTCTTCACCAGGCTGGCCAGCTGGTTGGCAAAAATGCTTTTCTCCCATGCAGTTGGGTATGAGAGAATGCTGTCTCTCCCTTTTAGGCCTTGATCCACAGGGATCATAAAAATAAATCCCTATTGTTGACACCAAATACACAGCTTAGGTGTTGATCCAAGGGATCTCCCTGTATTGTGAATATTCATGAATGTTTTGTACTTTCCTTTTGCTGATAGGAAATAATAATTGTTCTGAAATAAAGAACTGTGTCTTAAGAGACTTAATCAGCTGCCATGAGTTTTTAAGAAAGTCATTAAGGTGTTACTAAAATTTTGTTTTGTCATTTCTGAGACATGAGAGAGTGTCTGGACTGCATTTAGAAGTTTTCTTAGGCCTCGAAGACTAAATACTTCCAAGATACTTTGAATAATGCAAATTGTAGCACACAGCTTTTGTATCACTGATGTCTTGAGGGAGAAGACAAGGAAACCTCAGTCATAAAGTCTGTCAACCAGCTTTTGATTTGCAGCATGCTACATTTCTATACCAAGAGTAGTGAGCATAAGATTTGTATTTTCCCCCAATTCAAGGGTGTTACAGGGCAAGTTGTTTTCTTGTTGTGAGGACTTTGATGGTTTTGCAGTCAAATAGTTGTGCAGACTGAGGATACTTTCATTGTTGTACCAGGTATTCTGTAAGTTTTAAAGTCTTTATACTGTGGAGTTTTTAAAAACAATTTATTGAGCTGGAGAACGACCACCGTTGGGATCTCCAGTTCCATCACTCTTGTGATAACTAGACATAGGTAAGGTCTATTGACATTGGACTGTGAACTTTTGATCTAAAGTATCCATAAAGTACCCAGTATTTTTACAGGTGTAATACAACTACATCTTGAATGGCAGCTTCACCGAAAGTTCAAAAATTGGAGGACAATAAACATAACCTGTCCAGAGGGTTTTTCCCCACAAAATGTGATACTTACATATGTCGACAGTATGTGCTATTCTGCCTGATGCTAATAATAATAGACATGCATTTCCTTGCAGCAACATACTGAATCTAAAAACATACTGAATCTAGCAAGAAACTTGGCTATTTGGAGTATGTTAAACACCTTATTTGAATTAAAAATAAAATATATTTGCTTATTTTAACTGAGAGAAGCTGGGTGTTAAATTATTAAATTATAATTAATTTAAAATTATATCAATTTGCTCAGAAACAGGTGAAAATAAATCATGGCTTCCTGTTTTAGTCTTTTCTTTTGACATGAGCAGAAAAAAGGGAAATGAAGTGGAAATAATTCTACTACCACAGAATAATCAAATTCTGTCTGAGATCTGAGATGGCCATCTGGTTTTGGATAACAGGGGACAAAGGCAGAAAATTTATGAAGGCAGTAAGAATGAGAGTATATTAAAAAACGGAAAACATCAGTACAAGACATGCGGACAACATAAAATTACAAGATTGCCTGTCCATATCTGAAATTGCTAAAATTTCAGGAAGTTGCTTAAGATTCAAAAAGTACTCTGTCTTTTTATGAAAGAAAATATTTTCCACATAAATCTGTATTTGCCTTGAAAGTTGCTGAAAAGTTAACTTTTCTAGAAGAAAAAATGTTTTCTTTATTTTTCTTTACTATGTTACCTAAAAACAGTGTATAAAATAGTTTGAGATAAAGTGTTAATGATTTTCTAATTAAAAAGGCAGAATATGTCTATATGAGCCATTTAGAGCAGCAATTTTAAATTTTATATTTGTTTTGTGTATCTATAAAAACAAGTCAATGTTTCACATTAGAGGTTTTGCTAGCAATGGAGAATAGCTATTCTTCAAAATAAATGTTTCTTTCTGCTTTCCCAAATTGGTCTATAAGCTAAAATGTACATGATAGGTGCAGAATTGTTTCTTTCAAAATCCTAAGATTATTCTATATTTATCAAAAGGATTGTGCAAGAAAAGTGGCTGTTGATAGATAAATAGCCCAGAACACAATAAAAGATTTGAGGGAAACTATCTCCAGCATTTCAGAAACTGACTCTAATTGCTGGAGGCTGAGAAAACAGAAACTGTTGAATTTTAACAGATAAAGACAAAACAGAGATGAATAAAACAAAATATTCTTTTCTCATCTAATTTTTTTCATTTAAGAGCATGTGACAGCCACAATTTATCTCGTGTAAAATAATTGGCAGCTGGTAACAGCCATGCTAACAGATGGAATTTTGGTGTTATGTGTATTCTTTTTTATGCATGAGAGTTGGGAAGACTGGATGAAGGATTACCAGAATGTGAAGATATTATCTGACTTGCAGCAGAAAAGGGATTATTCTCACCTCCAGTTCCCTTTCTATGTTTGCTTGTGAAAAAGATAGAATTTGAGGTTTGGGAGACATCAAGGCAAGGTGGCATGCTAAATGTCACAGAGAAGGATTAAAAGCAGTAGCTCATAGAATTTCCTAGTGCCCTATCTTCACTCTTACTGATTTTTGTTGATAAAACATACAGCTGGCTGAATGTATTTTTTTTTCTGGTGAAAAAACCATTTAGCTGACCTATGTTGACACTAACTGCATTTTTTTTTAATCTTACATACTTTTCTATACCCCAGAATGTGCTGTATATATAGGCAAAGCAAAATTTGTTCTTGTCTGGACATACATATCCTTTTCACTACAGCAATCTATTGATATTGGAGGAGGAGAACACACTTCAGAGCGCTGCTGCCATTCTCCCTACTCTGTGTTTCTCCTCTCCTCATGACCTGGGGGTTATTAATAACTTTTATAATATAAGAGGATATTCTGTCTCTTTTGCTTTATGACTCCCTTTCTCACTCTCATTTAGGATGGATGTATCTGTTCCTGCCTCAGTGGATCATAATCTCGCAGGCTCTTAAATCCAGCTGTGGTAGGGCAACAGAGGGGCTTGGATGAGGAGCTCAGCTGCCAGGTAGGTCAGTATGAGCTATCTGTGTTTCATTGACAAAACCTGGAAGCTGGGACAAGCAGGAAGTAACTCAAGATTTGCAGTCATCTGAAGGAGCATGTTTGTGTTGGGAAGGCCTATCTGAGGTCACCTATGACTATTAAACAGCAGAGAAGAGAGAGTTCACTTGCCATTCCCCAGCTGAATCTGTTCTAATATTTATTATCAAAGACATCCATTTTACCTTCCAAAAGCTATAAAAACAAGAGAGACAGACAATGAGGGTCATTTTAGACATCTGTAAGCAGAAGTGGCTATTGTCTATGGCTTGTGTTATTGTCTGACTTCTATAAAGAAGCAGGTCTTGGAATTACAGACCTGCATTGTTTTTTAGACTACCTTATAGTAATTTATGCTTTTGTCCCTCAGATTTTTTTTCTCCGTCATAGATAAATTCAAAATGCATAACCAACTGCTACTGACATCCCTGTACTGACATGTACAACTTTTTTATTACAATTAGTGATGAGAAGCTCCATGCAAGTAAGTCCCAATCTTGTCTCAATGGATTCCTGGTAGAAAAGAAAAGCTTGACAGGCTAGGGGCTTTAAAAAAGAAATCCGTGCCTAGATGATGCTGAGGAGATAGTGCAGCAAATGCAAGAGACAGAAAGCTGAAGCAGTAATGGTCAGCATGAAGCTCAGTGGAGAAGTAGACCATGAGACTCCTTTTAGACAACACAGGAAGACTGAAGCTGTTGAGTGCTGTCAGAACAAGAAAATTACTTCAAAAAGCACCATTAGCAGGTTAAAAAGCAAAAGCATAGTAGTATTTGGAAATGTTATGAAAGAAGAAACCTTCAGGCTTAGTCAGACCTGGGGTTGTGAATTCAGAGGCTGAATGGGTTTTCTCTGAGTATAAGGCTGTGTGACTAGCTGGTGGTTTCAATGACTGGGATCAGCAGGAGTGCAAAATCTGAAGCAGAGTGACTACCAATAGCCCCCTGACACACAGTGTACAGAACACTTTTAGCCATTGAAACCAGGTGATTTTTAATTTTTTTCCTTTACTAGATTAACTTATAAGTTTCCTTTACTCTGACCAGCAAGTTGGGTAGTGCAAGAGAAACTGTATTTCTATGCTCCGAGAAGTGAGTGTGTAAAATACCAAAATTAAATAAAATCCTGGGAACTAACTTGAAATTCAACAGAGTTTTACTTTTAGTTTATGCCTAGCATAGCCACAATCTGAAGAGGCACAGTGCCTGACTGTACATAGGACCAATAACATTTTGCATCAAAATGTGAGTGTGCCCAAATGAACCAGAAACTCTGTGGCTTGGAAAGAAAATGCTATCATTGCTTTTTCATAATATATATATATATATAAATCAGCCCCTGTTGTCTTTGAAATAATCTCTATTCTCATTCAAATGGAGTAGTTCTTGATTTGTAGTAGGATAACACACAATATGATAATGGTAGAAAAGCAGTCATGGTGAACAGATCAGTAAATGGCTTTTCCAGATGCTCCACTTGTGATTCATCTAAGAATATGTGTGCTTACTGTGTTAGTCTCAACATTTTAATGCTGTATGTACACACACATCTGGAAAAAGATTGAACTGTGACATAGATCCCAGATTTTCAGTCTGTTCTGGGCATCCTTTTATTTATTGGCACAATATACTGGGCTTCCAGGTGATCTCCTTCAAGTATTTTCAATAAATGGGAAATGGGAATGGAGCGTGATACCTAGGCAGGAACAAATAAACAGAGAATAACATCTGTCACCTGCTGGAAGAGAAGGTGGAACACAGTAGTTCAAGTGAAAGTGACTCCAAAGCTTTCTGGACTGCCATGTTTGGAACATTAACTTCTGGTTATTGTGAGAAGAGGCTATAAGAGCTCACTGAAGTGTCTGAGTAGAAAGCAGGAGAAACCTTGAAGGATTTGTGCACTTTACCTGACTGGAAGAAGCTTGTTCTTTGTCAGAGTCCAGAACATCCCTCTGGCTGCCCTGGCTGTCTCGAGACCCTGGCAGGAGTCTCAGAGACCCTGGCATGAAGTCAAAAACATCTGTGGCTTCGATTTTAGCCTGTGGAAAAAGCTGTCAATTTTGTATGAGGAATTACAAGCTAAAAGGGTTTGAGTAGTGTAATAGGTGAATTGGCACAGGGTGGAAAAATAGAATTTTGGGGTTTTTAGAATGTGATTCAGGGGTACAAGATGGAGGAATTTGGGAGTGTCCTAGCCTTCTTCTCCTTTGTCTTGTCCTCCATGTCTTGGTGTGATGGTGACACTTTTCTATTGGTTTAAGGTAGAGAAACATTGTCTGACACAGGTGACAGTTATTGGCACATTTTTGTAAACATGCTACACATAGTTTTGGGTATATAATGTGGGAGCTGCCTGAGGCTCGAGAGCACAATGCTATGGTGGATTTGCTAGGCAGAGCTTGGCAGGTCAGAGAAAGAATGTTGTAGATAAGAATAAACAACCATGAAAGCACAATCAGAAGCAAGTTAATATGATCGACTACAGACAGGTACCCCCCAAAAAAATAAATGCTTCTTTTCACAATGACTGTGGACAGTCAGAGGTGCAAACACATTTCACATTTTTAGTATTTCTCTGGCTGTCCATAATATAAAGAAGATACTTGTTATTGAGGCATGAAGTTTCAGGCTCTTAAACAAAAGTATTAACGGTCTTGACAACACACTTTTACTTCTAAGTTAGTTAATTTATGATATAGCCCCACATTTTGTTCAAAGGCCTAAAGGAAACTAAAAGTGACCAGTGCCTTTGCAGTAACAGCTTTTCACTATAAAATGCAGACAAGTATAATTCCCCATTAAATTTTAATGCTATGCTTTAGATAGATTTTTCCCCCTTATGTTCTAATTGCACTCATTTGAAAGTACCTTATAGTGGTGTAATAGAATTAATGTGAATGTAAGGTCTAATGCCCTCTCTCAACAACATTAGACAGCTTTACGTGCTTTTGTAGGCAGGCGTGAGATCAGCGCTGCCCCTTCAGGGATGCATGATGGAGCCTGTCCAGCTGTGCTGTACTGGGCCGTTGGCAGCCTGCACCACCTTGGGCAGCATTAGGGGAAAGGCAGCCTCCCCTTAATGACCTTTCTCTTTCCAGTCACTCCTATTAAATCTACCCCTTTCATTGTCATAGGTTTTTAGTAACTCACAGCAAGTGCATTAACAGTGCTTTTTGGGTTACTGGTGAAGGTTATCCCTGCTTTATAGAGGAAGACAAGAGCTTAAGTGATTCCATGAAGGTCACAGTATGTATGATCATGAAAAGTGGTGGTTTTGTTTCTGTATCAGCTTTCTCCCTTGCATTAAGGGTAAAGTTCATGTGAACCTTCTCCTTTCACAGTGCTATGATTGGGGAATAAGTGTGTTACTCAGCGGTGTTGATCTGACATCTTGATAAAGAGCTTGTTGCAGAAAACACCTGTAAGGGTACAAAACAGACTTAAAAGAGCACTTCAATAGACAGTTCAGAAGTCAGCTGAACACCTGCAACTCTCCCTTATAATCATTACTTCAAAACATTTAGTTAGAGGAGATTATGCCTGTAGTTTCTACATTTGTCTTTCCCTTGCCAGCTGCAGAAAGAGGTATGGCTTTTTTTTGCCACCATATAATCTCTGATCAACAATAACTTGGTTTTCTTTCATCATGCCTCTCTGTACTTGGATACTCTGGAAAGAGATACAACCACTGTTTAACTTTCTGTCAAAATTTGGCATAGATGGCAGGAGGAAGGTTGATCTAAGTTTTACCTCTGTTCTCTCTCTTCTTCTTCAGTGATGCGTCTAGTTACAAACTAGGAGAACATGATGAAATTTTTGCTTTGCAGGCCTCTGATTTTTTTGACATAAGGTTGATTTTTCATTGTGTGAAATTACATTTCCAAGGAATGTAATTTAGAAATTGTGAACATTTAGTTCTGCTAAATTTGTTTATAACTAAATCAAACAACGTAAGTAATTGACTTAGAAAAGTTTAATAGTAGAATGCCAAAATACATGCTATTAGGTCTTTGTTATGGTGAAATAAAATTTGACTACTATAGCCTAAGAAACTACATTTCTTTTTTTCTTTTGAAGTCTGTGTCACATGCCTTAAAATAATTTGCAACTGTTTCTAGCCCTTATAAGATAGTTGGTTTATGTGCTTTTAAAGATACTGCTATTGATTACTATTTTTATTAAAAATCTAACAGAAAAGGAGAAAAAAACTAGTTAAAACTTCATTTTTTACCCATAAAAGCCCCTCATCGTTTACAGAATCCCTAAAATGTCTAGAAGAAAATGAATGAATTAAAGATTATATTTATTTTAATGAAGACTATATATTTGATTTCAGTCCTATTACCTTAGAAAATTGGCAGCAAGACAGTTAATAAATGCTTTTATTGATCAATGTACCTCAAGAAGACAGCAAGAGGCAGGAGCTTTATTTACACATATAAAATTATAGGACTTGGATTTAACAATTTAACAAATAAAATGAAGTATCTGGTCTGGGCTAACTTGAAATGTTATCGTGTTTTGTAGAAGTCAACACAAAATTTTTGTTCCGCTAGGAACAAATATTTCCTTACAATGTTTGAAAAAGTTCCTGCTTTTACCCTTAAAACTTCAGTTTTGAAAAATAAAATAAATGCTTGATCATGAAATGAAATGACCAGTTAAGAAATGAAAAGTCAAAATAACCTGAAAACCAATAAAAGTAGTATGCTTTCACTTTGTCATTTCTCATTTTTATATTTTTATTAAATACTTTTTATTATTCTGCATTTTTCCTTTATTCAACAGAACCTGATTTTTTAAACAATTTTAGAAACTCTATTTTAGGTCACATTTTCCAGCTGCCAAAATTGATATTCTGCACGTAAATCTGCTCTCCCCTCTCCTTTGCTTTCCAGTCACGTACTACTTTTTTAGTAGTACTTACAGTACTACTTTTTTTCATATGTTTAGAAACCAGTGGACAAAATGAACAAAGAGAAACTAAAAGGAATTGAGTGCTGACAGGGGGAAACTTGCCATGAGACTCTTGCCATGCATCCCATGGAATGGGACAGATAACTGTGTTTCAAGTTAAGCTACCTCTGAGGGAAAAAGAAATTTAAAAAGTCTGAGGGAACCAACTTCCTTTCAGAAGAAGGCAATTTGATTAAACAAGCATCTGGGACTACAAAATAATAAATCTAGACACTTCAGATCTCAGTAGTGAAGCTGCATTTTTCTTTCAGACATAATGCCAGAATACAGTAGCAGTTGAAAGAGCTGCTGCAGCTTGAAGAAGGGTTCCAAGGAGTGCTCTCAGCACTGTTCTGGTCTGCAAAAGGCAAATATAATCCTCTTCAGTTACATATGTAGTTTACTGAGAACAGCTGCTCCACAGTGCTCTGTGGCTGGTTGGTGACAGCCCTCTTCATAATTTATCTTAAACGGACAATGTTTGCATTGATTTCAGGTAGAGTTTGTCTAGCTTTCATGCTTCTGGATCAAATGATTTTCCAAGAATTCAAAGCCCTTTCCATCAAAGTTCATTTCAACAGAATGATGTTCAAGATTCTGGACACACCCAAGAATACACTCAGACCTACCCAGTCACCTTGCTGTGCTGATGATATATTAGACTCCAAAGCTGAATATTCTACTCCTAATTCTATGCCAGTTTAATGGTAAAAGTTTTCTGTCTGAATAAGTAAAATAAATCACATAGTACATTGCCACTTTGAAATATCAATAAAAGAGATGGAGTACTTAACAACATAATATGTTTACTTTGGTCATTTTCTTCCTCTGAAGAGAACAGATAAAAAATCCATCTTCTGGCCAGGTTCTTGTTCCAATTCTATGAGTTTTACGTTGTTTAAAAATGGAGTTATGTTCTGAATTCCATGAGGGATGCAAGCATTGCTTCAGGTCCTAACATGGTACCAAATAAAAAGGGTGAATAACTGTGAGGAGAGTACCATAAGGAGAAGAAAGTTTAAAAAGTTTGGAGTTTACAACACTTGCAAGTTCCACAGTTTTCCTTCTGTAGATACTGTCAGACACCAAACTGACAATTAAAGAAATGGAACTTTCAAAAAAAAAACCCCAAAAAATAACCCTGCATGAAGGTACCACTTCTATTCCTAAGAAACTATTATATGATTATTGCAGTAAGTTAAAACATTGTCATATTAATACCTTTTTTTGTGTCTTTGGCATATTTTGTATTTTAGTGTAAAACCCTAAAAAGTTAACATCAAATTATGACTGCTTTTGGGCTTCTTTTTTCCTCATTTATCCATTAATTTTTCTCTATGAATGTGCCTACGTAACTTCCACACATGACCAGTGGTGAAGGAGGTCTCTCCCTTCAGAGAGGCATCTGCTGATGAGCAGGAGAATCGTGCCATTGAGTCTGAACAGACCAGCTGACCAGCTGTCTTCTTCCCAAGAACTCTGTTTTCAGCTCTGTGGATTTGTTTTCTGCAGAGAAGCTGTGGCTGAGTGATGTCTCCATGTAGAAACACATCTGGAAGGCTTGTTGTACACTTGTATATAGGGGCTTACACCAGAGACATCTCAAGAAATCTTCATCATGTGGGTTTTACACCTCCTACGGTAAATGAACTTTTTACTGTTTGGTAAGTAGGAGAAGATGATCTTTAATTGGGGGAATCTAGCTGAATGTTATGCAAAGCTAATCTTTTTCCACTTAGTAAGTAGGTTAAAAGCTTGAGTATGTCACTGACTGTATAATAACTCATCAAGATAATTGCTTGAACTGGCCCATGGGAAGAGATACTGCCTCTGGTTACTTAGTCCCCTTTCTGTTACTGGGTTTTTTTTCACATCACCCAACAGCATCTAGCTGCATCTTTTTCTATTAATAGAAAAAATGCCATTCAAGTCACACACAGTCATGCAAGATCAGAGAAATCAAAGCTATAAAACCCACAGAATATACTTAATCTCTAATTTGTTTGAGACACCCCTGAAAAAAGGGTCTCAGAAAGAGGTACTGACAATAATACCTACAGATGAGAGGCCTCTGACCTTTCATTGAACAATGGCACTGGTGTATGTATGTGTAGTGCCATTCTGCTACGTCCACTAACCCTTGTTAGGAAATCCAATGACTAGTGATGCACCCCTATCCATACTCTTGCTTGGCTTTTTAGCTATTGTAAAGACTTTAAAGCTTGGCTGGTTTCATCCGTTCATCCTAATCCATTTCCCATCTGTGCTATGCAATATGCAGAAAACTTCCCTGATATTATGTGGCTTATCTGCTCTGCAGTCATATATCCAGAGTACTGAACAATTACATTCTCTCTAGACAAAGGCGACTTGATATACACTAAGCAGAAGGTTGCACTCTCTGACTTTATTGAGTTTTTTATTAAGATGTGACACCTCATGAAATGTTAGGGAATTTGGCTTTAGAACGCTTTTTTTTAACTGTTAAATTTTTCATTTTTTTTTTATTTTGCATAATGAATATTAATCTTCTAACTTAATTGGCTTTATTGATTTTTACATTACTTATTTAAAACATTTGCATGAGTAAATAACAAGTGTTTTAAATCCTTTGCGCCTGAATAGGAGTTGTAACAAAGAAGCACACAATGAAAAACAGTGCTTAATAAAAGGAAAATAATTCAAGCTCAACAAATTTATGTTTGTGGAAAATTAAAATCTGAGCACTGGTTGTGTATTTCAGCAAGTTGGGATATGATCAGCAGTCATCAGCACTTGTTTAAAGGCAGTCAAAAGGGAATTCTTGTTCTTCTCTAGTCTGACACTTGCTTAAACGTGCTCACTTAATTCCCATCACCATGAATACAAACATTAGTGCTTATTTTTCTTACTGCAGGCTGATATCTTACCCAGCTTTGGCTCCCTTATCACACAGTTCTGAGATCCATGGGAATAAACCTCTGGTTTATTTTTTCCTGTGAACTCAGGAGTTATCCCAGTGTCAACTCAGCAGTATCATATCCCACAACAAATCTCTAGAACTACTCAGAAGGAAACACTCCTGAATTACCTCTCCATAGCTTAAACTTTTTTTTTGAAACTGAGGGAACAATGAGGCTTTGTACATTCTTTTTTCTTAGATGATTTAATATAATTTTCATTCATGGCAGACTATTCAAATTATTTTAATATCTTTTTATTTTCCCTCTAAGCCATTATTTAAAACTTTCAAATGTTCTTCTGCTACTAAAACTGCATACTACATTAATCTGCCCTAAAAATGCTGAAGTTCATTGTATTGCAATTATATAGTTGGGGTAATTAAATATTTTTAATTTCTTACAGTGCATTCATGGCACATGGTTCAGGAAAACAAGAAATAGTACAGAGACTTCAGATAACTTCTTTCATTAACAGGCAAAACCTTCTTGAAAAGGTGCCTTTCTGACTTCCCTGCTGGAATGTTAGCAGGTTATCTTCATAGACAGAAGCAAGCAGGCAGCAGGCACAGGCAGACAAAATTGCTGTTCCTCAGAGAAGGAGCTGTAAGCTGAGCCCTAAGTAAGCTACACAGGGCTCTGTCAAATGTAGGCAGTGGGGATCTGGCCAATTCCAGCCTCTAGAAATACAAGGAATGAGAAGAAGAAAGCCACAGGCACAAAATCATAATGGCCGAGTTTTCACTGCCCTGAATCATGTCTCCACATAAGTTTGTAGTTTTTATCTTGAGAATCCTCAAAACCCACAAAGGTGCATTTGAGAATAAAATTATTTATACCAAAGTAGCAGAGAAATTTACAAATATAAAGATTGTATTATTATTCTTACTAAGCACAAAGAAATGTATTGACAAGCAAATGACAGTATATTTCTTAAGGTATATTGTCTCACATTTCCCTTAGTAAATACTTTGATGGAAAGTATTAAGGAGTACCTAAGAAATTTTTTCAATATTTTCATTTTTATTCTGAAATTAGTAGTAGGATTGTTTACACAAAATTTGTTTTGCAACAAAGTTCATCTCAACAAGCAGACATTTCAAAGGTGTGCAACATTTCCTATTAACAATGCCTGTGTGCTGTTTATTGCTGTATGCTACTCCCCTCATCCTTAATGCAGTTCACTTATTTTACCCCCAGAACTGTCCCTCTAGCTCTGACCTTGCAGGCCACATCTGTGCTGCTCCTGCTAATCTGCCAACAGGGAATTTGAAACACACCTGCTAAATTCTGGGGAAGCTTGGCCATGTGTCCAACAGCAGAAGTGTTTAGAAAAGTTTTTGTAAAATTTCAGAATAGTCTTTCAGTTAAGACACAAATAAAATAATACTCAAATTAGATCCATGTTACCTTTTTAGGATGCTTTTTTGCTAATTTTCTTAACTATGGGACACCTCTTTTTGGTATGATCTCTCAGTTCACATTAGAAATCACTTTCCTGAAACAAATTCATTAAGATTGAAACTAAACCACATGACTTTTTCCTTTAAACAATGCCAAAGTGTTTTTCCCTTATTTCAGTAATGTTTTATCCAGGGTTTTTAAACTTAAACCAAATCTTTCACAGCATAACAAGAATATAGAATATACAAGTCTAATGCTAAGACCATCAATAATTTTAATAATTTCATCAAACCCCATTTGAAAAAAAGTTAGGTTTCCTATTTCATTTACAAGGTATGGAACCTCTTGCAAAAAATATAGAATATTTTCTGTTTCCAAACTGAAAAATTTATAACCAAATATATCTATCTGCTTCAGTCTACAAAATTGCTCTGAACAAAAGCCTAAAAAAGTACCACTGCCATTTTCTATGAATCTAAGCTCAAATTCCATTTTTAAAAAACATCTTACCCTGAATATGAATCCATTCTCTTTGAATATAATGAAAGTTTTTCCAGTGATTTTTTTGGGAGCATCAACCTAGATATAAGATTTTCATTAACAGTAGAAAACAGATTTAATTTCTTTTCTCTCAAACAGAATTCAATCCACAGGAAGTATAAAATTAATTCCTTCTGTCAGCTCTACCATGACAGCCGGTTTCCATTCCTGATCAGAGTGATTGAACTGGATCATGTCCAGAGACCCTTTCCAACCTCAACCCTTCTGTGATTTTGTATCTAAAAGGCTTCATTTGCTGCTGAGCAAATAAAATTGCTGCTGAGTAATCTCCTGTCCAATTCTAAAACCAAGAGAGTAACTAACCAAAAATTAATTCAGAAGGGTTACAAAAGTAACACCAACAGAGTCCGGTCTGAAAGCTCAAACAGTTTCCTCTCCAGAGCAGTTTTATTTTATTCTCTTTTCCTTTCCCTTTTCACTTTATTTGTATTAACCAATTTATCTGCATTTGCATTGACTAATTCAAAGTTCTCATTAATTCTGCCCAAAGAGATTTTAGAATATCTGTCCTGGGAATTATTCAGAACTTGACAGGATATGACCCTGAGGAATGTGGTAAAACTTTGAAGCTGAAATTGACTTTGGGAATGCTTTGGCAAGGGAGTTGGACTCATGGGGATTCCTTCCAACTTGAATTCCTTTAACTTTTTTTTTCCTTTCTGTTTTATACTGAACACTAATATGACATAATGTGACCTTCTTTGGTACATCCCTTTCTCAACCACAATCACTAACAAAAAAGAATCAGATATTTGTCTCCTCAGCAAAACCAATCCTCTCACAATGCTAACAACTTAAAAGAGACACTTATATGTCTAAATTAAGGTATCATACTATTCCTTACTGTTCTACTCTTTATAATCAGTGTAACTACTGATTGTAACTTTATTCAAAGGTGTAAATATGGACTGTTGTTGAGCAATCACTACTTTTTAGGTATGTCCATTTTATTTAAAGTAATTTTTAATTCAAATGAATGGAAAATGTTCTATTTTGTGGTAAGGAAAATCAAGGCCACCTGTGCAATTATTGGTCCAAGTTGTTTTCAAAAACTGTTTCAAAGAGTAAATGATAGAATAATTAGAAACAGATTACATCTTTCTTTTCCTTTACAGGATCATATATGCCGTGTTGGCTCAAAATGGTATGAAATAGCCCTGGGATTTCCCAACTTCAGTTTAGCTGCATAAATCTTAGATTAGCCAGGAGTTCTTGGAGTATGCCTGCTTTCTGCTCTGTTCTTGTCTTTCTCTTATATCCGAATAGTAATAAGGAGGACAGAACAATCCTCAGCTCATACAGCCAGCTGAGAATTCTCCTTCTGCATAGGAAATGGTAGTTGAACAAAGGCAGAAAAACCTTCAAACTCTTTGATGCCCCCTTATATATGAGGATGTTGTTTTACTTCGTTCAATAAAGTAGAGTTTAATAATTAAATACATACACCTTTGCTATTCAGTCACTGAGGTGTGAAAAAATTTCTAGGCAGTCAGTTTATGTCCAGAAAAAAGAACATCCCAAGAAAATATGCAATATGCACACAGATTCACTTTTATGCTTGGTTCTTCACCACAAAATTGTGAGGAAGGTTTCTGACTGAAACATTAATTAAAACATTTTTTGAACCACTCTGAAAGACAACCCTGAATAAATTAGGGCATACACTGACTTTAAAAATACAGTAAAAATTAATTTGTACACTTGTGTGCTCCTGGGAGAGGAAGTGGTCAAACCAATTTGAAATGTGTAGAGCATGAAGTCTAAATTATATAAGCTTTACAATGCATAAAAGCTGTGTAGTCTGCACACACCTGCTGAAAGCAGGTGGAAAAGAGACAAACATGTTGCTTCACTTTTTTTCTTGCAGACTTTTCAATGCTTTTAAAATTCTCCAAGTCCTTTAAGCTATTTCAGTGTTAACAAATGTAGTCTAGAAAAATGGTTGAGGAACTCTAATGCCCTGGAGAAGCAAAACGGATCCTTTTCATATAAATCACAATTTATTGTGTTAGCAGTTCCAGTATTTTTTTTTAAGTTTTAATAATATTCTTATTTTTCTACCAGAAAAATAGTTTTATTGCAATGAGATTTCTAAAAAATGCTATTTCCTTTATACTTCTATTTCAGACACTCTCACAGTTTGCCAATTTTATTTAATGAAATTACCTTTCATCTGCAGTGTGCTGGCAGTTCTTCTGTCCACACTCCCCACACCATGCATGGTGGTTCATGTGTTTTTATTTACAAACACTCATATTGCAAGACTGTCTGGAGAAACAGACTCAGGAGGTCAGGATAAAAAAAGGATAGAACATGTTCTTTTATTTCTCAGTCCGGATTCAGAGCCAAAATAAATCTGACTGCTTTACATGTTTACAATTAAAACATGTCTGATTTCTAAATCCTTTTCTAAGGACCAAATCAATAATAAATGTTTTAAAAGGCTCATAACCAGGAGAAAGTAGGACTGTGCCTCTCCTTCTTCCCAAGGTCTTGTGAAGTGGGGTAAGAAACCATGGGCTAGCTTGTCTTTGTTGCAGCTATATTTTCCAGTTCTGCAACCTACCTCAAGGTGATGTTTCTTTTGGTTTCAATTTGCCTTGATTATGGGATGTGTGAAAGCTCTACAATGATGTCCCCATTACGGATGGGTGCCATCCTACCTGTGGTCCAGGCTGGCTGACTGCCACTCATGAAGCCTTGGACGTGTGCTACACAGTGGCCACACTCACCTACCTGGCCACTCTCAGAACACTCTCAGAAATGGCAGCTCTAAATGGAGTATGCAGTAAGATCAAAGGACTATAGCCCAAATTTTTGTGCTACAAGAGCTTGCCAACATAAAAGCAGGTTTTTCTTGTGCTTTTACTGGCTTTTCATCAGGAAGGACTCTGCAACCTCTGAAAAACCTCCACTGCAGGCACCAGGGTGGGTCCTTCATTAGGCAAGAAACCTGCTCCTGTAGATACATTCCCAAGTATTGATTGCTTGGACATGAAATCATACTGGAGAAACAGCAGATGTCATTGCCTAATGATAAATTGGCCACTGACCTCCAGACACTGTGAAATAAACTTCAGTAAGGAATGATTTTGGTGTGAAATCAGTGAGATATCAGGAACTGAGCATTTCTTCTTTGATGCAAAAGAAATTTGTGTCTTGCCTGCTGAAGATAGAAATTTGTTAGGATGAATTTCTAATCCATCCTAAAAAAAAAAAATCTCTAAGGATGTTCTAACAGGTGACATAAAGGAATTGAAAAATTTCCATAATATTTGACCTCTGTAAAATGTGACTTCTACAAATAACTCGCAGATTCTTTCTCCTCTCTGTTAAATACCATCATATATTTTTCGGTTATATTTAATCCTAGTGTATACATTTATGTTTTGTAGACGGAACTGTACTTACATTTGAAGGTGTATCAGGCATTATGTGTTTTTTAAACCACTACTTTAATGAAAAAATTCCCTGAAGGTGAGAGAGGAAACAATTAACAGAAAGTATAATTTACACTGGAGGAACCAAAACTTAGAGGAAGTAAAATACTCCTGTGGCCATTTCATGAATTTTAGGCTTATGAATTCTGCAGTCTGGTGGATGACATGGTTTCAAATATGGAAAACGTTGGCCATATACTTATTACAAATGTAATAAATTTGATTTTTAAATTATGCATTATTATTTCTTGTTAATATATTTAAGGTATTAATTAGGTAATGTTTAAGTTTTGTTCAAGTATACCTTTTTAGACTGTGACCTGACATATCTTTTCTGCAGCACTGTTAAGATAAGAATTTGAAGACAGGTTTCCTGGTGACATCAAAGGTCCCTTTAGGTAAGTCTGGAAGTGCTTTTACATTCTGCCTGGCAGTGACCATTTGTGGATGCTTAGCAAAAAAAAGAACAAGTACAGGACAATTGATACATTGGCACTTTCCCTCGTGTGTCTTTCCAGCTTTCAGCAATCTACAATCTAGGGACTTCTAAAGCCATCAGTGTAGAGACTTACTAATCTCTAGTGGATGTTTCTTTCATTAATTTGTTTTAAAAAGTACTTTCTGAGCCTACTTATAGTCTGGCCTCTGCAACATGGTGTGGTGATGAGTTACTTAAATTAACTATAATATGCATGGTAATTTCACTGTGTACCCTCAGTTCTTTCATCATGATAAACTAAAAGAAGTCTAAGAAAATTGTTCTGCTAGCAGTCTTTTTAGTATCTTTTCTTTTCCAAGCTGAAGCGTATTAACTTCGTTTTTCCAGGTACATAAACTGCTGTATATCTCTGGTCACCCCTATAGCCTTTATCTACCCATTTTTTTAGTCCTGGGCTAATTTGCAGATGAGATAAGAAAAGCTGGAAGCACTGAGGCTATAGGTAAACAGCATTTATTCCATGAGCTAACAGTAGAAGGAATTATTCTCAATTATTTTCTTAATATATTTTACATTTCATTTCCTTTCTGGATTGGCATTGAGAATTGAGCAGATATTTTCAATCCTCCTGTAAAGACTTCATATTCTGTTACCTACACAGTAATTGTCATTTTAAAATACATCATGGTGTACATGCAGTTCTTTTACTCCAAGTATTTTTCTTTGCACACAAAAATTTCAAGTCTGCCATTTTTGCCATTTTTCTTTTTTTCTTTTCTCTATTTAAACAGTGCTATGAGAACATTTTGCAACACTTCTCAAAACTTTGTTTTCTCCCTTTCGTAATTATTTTTGTGTTGTCTACAAATATTGTGGCCTCTGTAGTCAGTATCTTTTTCAAAAATTTGACTTGTTAATCATACCACAGGTCCTAACACAAATCTCTATAGGGCACCTCTGGTAGTCTTCATTCATTCTTCTCCACACTGCCATGGTCATCATGGTCACAAGCTGGCTAATGTGATACAAATCTTATAGCTGCTTTTTAAGGTTTGTTTGTTCAGCATATAAATAATTACAAAATAATATATCCTTGCAGAATATATTTTAAATGATAGTATAAAATTCCAAGGAACACATGACCACAATTAATTTTAATATATCCTGAATTAGTCTGTGTTGTTGAAGATAAACATCAGATTTGATCACTCATAAAGTAAGTCTGAATTCAGTTTTAAAATGTATCTGCTTTGCTTTGAAACTATGCCTGACAAGCATGAAATATATTTTATTGTTCTCTTTAACTAGACAGAAATCATTACTTGAATCTATAGCATGTAATTTTGTGCAGGAAGCTGAGTTATATTTTGAGATTAATGAGGGAGAAAAGAAGCTGACAGTTTTAGGTCCTAATGTCTAGGGTTTATAAGATATTATGACATGCTTAATTTGGAGAATCACTTTTTTATTTATGTGTGTATGCACACACATTTTATCTCTTTGAAAGGACAAATATTCCTTTCCTATATCCAACTGATGTTTATTATACCTGTTCTTGCAGCTCCAGACAAACAGCATGCCATAATATTCCTACAGAGCCTGGTCTGGGACTGATGTATCAGTCCTTTTGAAAATCCTTTTTATAAATCCAACCTAACACTGATTTTGTGCAAGTAAGCCAATCAGCCATCTTATCTCTAAAAGACTTAAGTGTAACTGATAATATTGTCATTATAAAACCCTTCCCAAAGAGAAATACCTTTTTGTTCCCGTTTCAAGCTTTCCTAATCAAAAAATATCCCTTTTGTTATTCTCTTTACATTGAATTTTCCAATATTCCATCCCTTTCTTAAAACAAACACTGTTCAAATCCAGTGGAAGCTTTTCCTTTTATTTTTTTTTTTAATATCTTCACCAAGATTATTTTACAGGTCTTACACCTGTTTTGCATTCACACATCTTCATATCAGCAGAATACCATTTTGAACATGAGCATGAATACCATACTCTGACCAGGGTTATTAAATGCTCTCTTCACTCTGTGCTATCAATTGACATTCTCATGACAAAAATGAAAGGTGGCATAACACCACATGAAAGTCAAAATACTCATTTATCATCACAAACTGAGTGTAGATCAAGAGCTAATAATGGAAGAACTAAAAGAAATACAGCAGCTGTGCTTTAAAGATTCTTCTCAGTCAGTTCTATATGGAGAAGCAAACCACAGAATTTAATTAACCTTTTCTGTACACCACATTAATACTATTTATGTTATATAAGGCATTTGTTTACTTCCCGTAGTTTGAAGAAAGTACAAAGAGAAACAAAGTACATTCTTTTTAATCATTCTTGGCGACACCAAACTTTGGAAACTTTCTTTTGGGAGAGGAAACATCCTGCTGCTAAAGGATTTAATTCATTTTTTTTTAAATAAGTTGTTCAATTTGATTTCAGAAAATAATGTTGAATAAAACTAGTTACTGAACATGCTGAATCAGATGATCTTCTCAAATCCTTAATTTTATTTCTCAGTGTATATGTTCACTTGCTTTACATTTAAATTCCTTCTGCTTTTTCTTACATTGTTTTTAATAAGCTTAATTGTTGATACAAGTTGTTTTCTATTTTTACAGTTTCTTTTAATGGCTTTGTCTGGCAAACATTGTTCATATATTCTAGACTGATAAAAGATATATGGGTACTGATGGGAAACATTCATAACAGTTATTGTAGGTCATGAAAATAAGTTATGGTTGCAAGCAAGACATTTTTATTATCTTAGCTAAACATTTTTGGATTATCATTAGTGCAGGGAGATTTACGACTTCCTGAACTGAAGTTTAGGATGGCTTTTGAAAGTTATTTCCTCTCCTTTTTTCCTTCCTTCTTATCTTTTAAGTTTTAAATGTTTGAGATAACTTGCAATATATTAGATTGTACAAAATGAATTAATTTCCTTAGCACTGTGAGAGAAGGAAATATACACTAACTATAATTATGAAATGTCATTCATTAATTAGCACAATGTTTGTGGATCCCTTTTTGCGACTCTGCAATCTGTATTTTTCTGTATTTTATGATGAAATCACACCCACATAACTCAATCAGGTGCTAATTCCAATTTATGAGAAAGGGTTGTATCAATTACAAATATTCGTGGGAGAACTGGAGATGCTTTGAACAGTGACACAGCCTTTCATTCTAGGAGATAAATGTGTAGCCCAGTGCAGTAAAGAATCTCCCAATGAAGACTGTACCATTGCCATTTTTCTGTTTCACTTTTGTTAGCTGTCACTGTACTTCATGCATTATCAAAGCTAATAACAAAATAATTATTTTAGAAACAAACACACAAATATTCTCATTCTATTCTATCACTAGAAAAACTGGTAGAGAAAATATATGCCAGTAGAATAACAGAAATTATTAGGGATACATAATTTTTCAGTTCTATTTCAAATCCTAAGACTGATTACTCTTTTCATTCAGGGCAGAATGACCACAGGAAAAATTAATTTGAAATATTATTATATTGAAAGTAAGTTTAAAAAACTGTTTTGAAATATTTGAAACAAGAAGAAAGATGTCAATCTATTTCTGTGTTCCTTTTGAAACTAATATGATAAGAATGGCCAAAACACAGAAGTCCCTTTCATGCATGCACACCATTTCCACTTGTTCAGTCTGTCCAGGACCAATGTTCTGTGACACCTAGGAGCAATCACATACAAAAACAGTCAGTAGACAAAGAATCAATGTCAGTAACAATCTGTAAACTGATCCATTACGTATTACTGTGAAATGCTGATTTCTAAATTTAGCGTTTTTTGCTATTCATATTTTATCTGTCAACAGGCTCTTGTGTCCATTTCAAAATATCCAAAATATCTGTTAATAATCATGTACTCAATTCTATTGCCTCTGAACCTGCTGGGAAAAAAATCAAAATCCTGGACTGATGTGGAGAAGAGGACATAGAGCAAAAGTTTTTCTCCAATTTTGTCAAAAAATATCTCTACCATATTCACAGACACCCTGTAAATATACCTACTGAAACGCGGATGAAAAATCAAAACTCCACAATTCCAATAACAATTTGTAGGGACGGTATGTTTATTGCAGCGCTGGGTGCACATGGGAATTGTTTCCCTTTAAAGGACATGCATGCCCCTGAGAACTCCCGGTCCTTTTTTATTACCCTTACTAATTTACATATGCATAGAATTTCACAATAGGTTCATGCATATTCATTCTGCTGATTTTGGTTACATTTACAGCTAGTTACACTTATACTCAGTTTTTGTCAGAAAGTACAGAAAGAACTCCTGGGCCACTCTGCGCTGTCTGTTTCAAGGTCCGAGGAGTCTTTCTTATCTCTTATCTCTTTAGCTTGGAAATTTGCATTCTTTCTCCTGGGCTGGGGCAGTTTTGCTAGTGCTGCAGTTACCATACTAAAAAGCATATTTTACTTATGTTAGCAAGCTTAAAGTGGCACATTTCACCTAAATCCAAACGGATTTATACCCTGTTAAATTTTCACTCTGTCTCACTACACCTGCCCTTGTCTTAACTGCCTTGCCTCCCAGCAAGCACTGAGGTCTGGCCAAAGAAGTTCAATATAGAAGCCACTCTGTGTCCTCCCATCTAGCTCTTTAAAGCTCATAATTTATAGCATTTCATCATAATTATGATCTAGACTTGTACCATATATTTTAAAGATTTTCAGTTGTACTGTTTTCCTTACACGGGAAATGTTTGGGTTAAAAAGAGTTATAAAAATGTTTTTTTCTTTAGAGAAGGTAATGGTGGTTCTGCATCTATGAAGTATCTATAAGCATAGGTGTCATCATTTTTTTTTGTGTGCATGCATATGATATAGCTGAATGTGATGTGAATTCTCTCCTATACTGTGAAGGGCTTTTCGCTTTTCCTGACTGTATTCATAGACTTCATAGACCTTTGGCAATGCTGAGTTGATGTTTTATGTGTTCTGGTATAACTCCTGGTATCACACACACATGTCTATCAGTAATCATGCCCCCAAATTTCGCAGCCTGGCCATGAAGTTCATCACAAGAAATCCCACTATCACTTTTCCTTGGCAAGAATGCAGCAGTTCTTCCATTGCTGTGGGCTGTCCAAATGCAGAGAGAAGTCAAATTTACCTGACAGGCTCACTTTTTACATGAGAGTGTATAGTTCTGAACAGTACAGAACAGTCTTACTGAGGATTTTGCTTCTTGCCCTGCAATTGTGTCCCAATTCTTGTCCCAGAGTTATCTAGCCATTGCAACAAAAAAACAACATTAAGCTGTCCTGTTAGATTCAGCATGAAGCTGAATCCATCGAATTATGCAGGTTTTCCCATATATGAACCTCTACAACACCCTTGAATATAACTTATAAAAAGAAAGGTCTGAAACATAGGACACATTCTACACACTCCTCACACTGTCACTGAGACTTCTGGTATGTATGGGAAGTGCCTTTAAAATAAATTACCGTTTCCAACTGCTTGTCTTCCTTGTCACAGCAGGATGTCTCACTTCATGGGCTTGAGAAAGCTGAAAGAAAGGTAAGGCAAAGAGGTATAAAAAGAAGTATTTGTTGCAGAAAAAACAATAGTGTACAGCTTATTCCAGCTCTATCAAAAGTTTCTGGAAATTAAAGGAAAAATCTATTGCCTTGAGCTGAGTATACATCACTGAGTTTTATGGCCTCTGTGTTATTTCCTGCCCAGTTGTGTCTAATTAATGTCAAGAGAAAGTGTTTTATCATTATGATGATGCAAAGGTTCTTTGGTTTGCTCAGCCTGGTAATAAAGCTGTGTATGCTGAGAATGGAGAAAATGGATCAAATGACAAATGGTGTCATTCAACATAACCTGAATTTGAACGATTTTGAATTAAACATTTGCAGTTAATGTATTTTAGAAAAGGAATACCTATTGTGCACAAGCTGCAGTATTTACTGGTTTTGTATCTGATCCTGACTACTGCCAGCGCACTAAAAGGTACTCTGAGATGATATTAAATGGGACAACTCAGAAATTTTGTAGAGTTGGGACCCCATGGAGTAGGTTAGGGAGGAAACAGAAACAGAAGATATGGCTGGGGAGTGAGAAGTACTGCTAGACTGCACCGACAAGTTCTGCTTCAGACACCTTGGAGGCTGAGGTAATTAGCTCTTGCAGTGTGTAGCAGTCAAGAGGGGACTAAAATTTGTGACTGAAACTTAAGATATGTGTCCAAAAACTTTTCTTACAATGTCCTTGGAGTAGCTTTAAAGCGCAATCAGCCTCCCTAGAGCACCTGCTCCAGGAAACTCAAGACTGATGCTTTCTTTTTTCTTGCTCAGTTCAGCTTCAGCTGCCTCCAGGGTGCACCATGGCACAGACTGAACAGTATTATCATCACTGGTTGAGTCAGCACCAGACATCCCTGAGGACCATACAGCAGATCTCACACCGCTGCTCTGGCACCGCTTCCCAGCACATCTGTGCTACCAGATGAGGTGTGCTCCTTTGTTGATCAGGGACAAAATTACACAGATTGCAGTACAGAAATTTTTATTCCTGTTGACCCTAGATAGAATAGAGGGAACTTTCCTGGAAATCCTGGACCACAGGGATCTGAAGACAGAGTCCTAACTCCAGTCTTCTGAAAGTGAGATGGCTCTGCATTTTTTTCCATTTGCCCTAGGTGAAAACTTTGCAATAAGTAATTAAATGAATAGGTTTAAACATATTTTAAAGACTATTTCAGCTAGATACTACCTTATTACTTGCTCTGCTTAAATCAGAAAATTATTTTTTATTCTATAGAAGTCTCACTCAAAAAATATTCCATAGTATACTGAAATTTCCAGTGATTAGAGACTAAGATAATGGCAGTCCTCTTTCAAAATAAATATAAAGAATATCCTTAGTTGTTCATAAGGTGAATCAAGGTATTTGATCACTCATCTTCCCAAGAAATGGCATGAGGACATGCCATCATAAGACAAGACATGACAGATAGCCTGTGAAGGAATACGCCAGAGAAACAGTCTCCGCACTTCGGATTTCAGCTGAGATTGTAGTGTTTTAAAGTTAGCAAAAGTAACACAATTTTAGTTATTAGTTCTTCACTTTGGAAGAACAGTTATTGGAGCCTGATGTAAAATTAAAACCTTCATCATCCTCCATTATACAGCCATACATAATTCATAAAAAATTCCATATCACATAAAAAAGCTCAGTGTTTAAGTGTATGGAAAATTATCGTACGTATTTACAGCATTCCAGGCACTAATGAGGTAATCTTGCTTCATATGATAGCACTCAGGGAAAAAAAAGCAGTTAGATCAGAAGTTCATTACCTGAGCCACTTTAGAGACTCATAGTCAGAAGCCTTTGACCAGATTTTAAAATTAACTCAGTGGAAATAGCAGAAACAAGGGCTAGAAGGAGATAAATTAATTTATGAAGAACTGTTTATAATATTCACTAATTAGACCAAGGGTTGGTTCAATGTTCCTCTTTATTAATTACATAAATAAAGATATTTGGAATGTTAGCAACTTTAGATGACCAATTGCTGCTTTGAGTGTTCTATACCAAGCCTGTGATATACTGCTCTGACTTTACATTGTTACAGCAATATTACTGGTGCCAGATCCAGCCATTTCAAAATAAAAGAATAATAACAGCCTTGCTCCCTGGTATTTTTAAATTGATTAAAATTATGCTAGACTATAAAATAAGCACAAGAGTCCATTTTACCTGCCTTACAAACCATATTTGTAAGCTTTGCTCCAAATCTGTGAGCTTTTTCTCCTCCCTGAATATTAATTTATCTAGCAATCTAAAAGCAACAGCTGAATAGCTTTTCTAATGATTAGCACCATTGACATCACTGAGAAAGCTGAGCCTCATCTTAAGACATGCCCTGCATTATATTAAGCACAGCTGTCAATCTACTAGTGACCATTTTTTTTTAATAAATGTTATCCAATATGTTGACTTGTTTAAAATGATCTTACAGGAGATCACTGGTCTCTCAGGGTGGAATTGGACACCCAGATTCCTGCAGTCCTTTCTGAACTTCACAAAACAGGGAAATCTGGCATCAGGGACACCTCATCACTCCCTTGGAAAGGCAGCCACCAGGATGAAAAGCACTGTCTTACTCTAGGCCATTTGGTGAATTCATTTGAAGAGGGTCAGCTGAACACCAGGTTCCAACTAAGCCTCTCAAACAACCCTCTAGGTTGGAAGGCTGCTTTGGCTTTGGAGATCTCCAGAACTGTCATTCCTGAATTTAAATCTTTTCCATCAGTGTACTGCAAACACCTCAATAAACTAAAGGAAAAATTTACCAGGATTTCTCTGTATCAGACCCATGTATCTCAGCTACTTCAAAGAACAAACAGAGGTTCCAGATGTTCACTCAGGGCCCACTACCCCCCACACACATGCAGCAATACCATGCCCAAACTGGGGGTTCAGCAAGGGCTCATACCCTCCTGGGGAAGAAAATGTGAGCTATTGTGCTGAGCCCTGCAGCATGGAGGGCTCAGGCCAGCCTGACCATACTGTGAAGTGCTGCAGGCAGCAATGCCAAGCTTCGCTCTTCCTGAAAGCAGGAGGATGCCTGGAACCCCAGCTATGACTTGGAAGCAGCAGGGACGGAGGACACACACATAGCAATATCCACAAACAGTCTAAGGTCCTTATTGCTGCTATTTCACTACTGATGGAAAGACAAGCTAAATTTTCATCTGACAGTTCATCGTGGTTTATTTGTGACAGAGTTAATTTCTGCCTCTCTGCTCCTAGAAATGCAGCTGCATCCATTTCAAGGTGGATTTCTACACTGAGCCACAAACCAGCTTCCCAGCACTCATGGCTGTTTGCCAGCCTTTTAAATCCAGCCTGTGATCTTGAGAGGTTTGAAATAGGCATTTAGAACCCAGCCAAGGGTGAGACCATGAATGAGGCTTACTAAGCGGAGACCCATTGCTAACTATAATCATGCCAAGCATTGATTAGATAGTTCATGTATTTTTGTCATATCAGACTATACCACAGTTACATCAGAAAAAACAAAGGGCAAAAACTTCACCTCCACTACCTGCAGCCTCATAGCTTGAGTACATATGGAGATGTTGTCCATCCACAGCTTCTACTGTTGGCAGAAGTATCCAAATTCTTGTTAACTTTAAATATCAAACTAAAATTATAAAGGATTTTATATTAAATATGACTGCCATTCCCATGGGATGACATATTAGCCTTTTCAAAGGGGGCATGAGAAATAGTCCCCTCTTTCTACTATGTATAAACTACTTTAGTTATAGTAGAAGTTGCTACAAGAAAGCCTCCTAGGCTAGCATCATGAGATTTATGATGCAGTGTTAGCCATTTGTTCATGGCAAAGATTAAAGTACAAATTTGACTGAAAAATATATAGTTTAAAATATTACTCTTGAAATGTATGGCAGAAGTTTGCTCTTCTCTGCTGGAAACTACACTTATTACTAGACAACTGTAATTGAAATTTGCAAAGATGTACAGCTCACTTGACATCTGATGGTCCTATGTTTGAAGCCACATCTGTGGTACCAAGAAACAAATGACTACATCAGACAAGTCCAAAGTTTCCTCCATGGGCAGTTCTCTTATTAAATATTCAAGCACAGAGAGCTCATGTTTTATCACAATATGAGCATGAACAATTATATTTACAGGAAGGAAGCTGCAGTGACAGCTTTTCACATATAATTATTTTTTTACCTTGCCACTACCCATACCTTTGTCTCCAATGGAGGCAGCACCAGCTATTTTTCTTTTCCAGACCCTGGAGCCTCTATTATGCTGCCTATTTAGGGATTTCAATGATTTTATGTATGAGAGGTGTTATGAGAACAACTGAATTACTGTAACTATGAAATCTTTTTTTCTTTTGAAAAATGGTTTAGGGTCCATTTGCAGGATTAAAAAAAAAAAATTAGATTTTAATTAGTCTGAGTGTTAGCTAACATTGCTAATACCGTGACATAGATGGTGGATTACTGCAAAGTATCTATGATGATGATCTTGCTCCTCATCTTTCTATACATGAGAAAAGGAAAAATGTTCCTTTCATATTCACATCTGAGAGTGGAAGTCTCATCATTCTTTTTCTCTTTTCGGTCTTTGAAGTTTTACTGGTTGTCTGCCTTGAAGTCTTTCAGATGCCACAGAGGATGCAAAAACATACTTTGTTGGAGAGAGTCATAAATAGCACAGCAACTTCATACAAAGATAATGGCACATTTTAGAAGAAAATGTGAAATATTTTCAAAAGGTGCACCACCATAAGAATGAAAATAAAGAGCAGAAGGTGGTTGTTTTACCAATAATACAGCTTTGTATGTTACTTTTGTAAAAATAACGGCATGTAGAAAATACATTCCCATCAGGACATTAGGCAATTGTTCTCCTGCAGTGAGTTGGCTTTTGTAGTCTCAAATACTCTCTATGTATTCACCTACTGATTTTTTATAGTAGTCCAAATTATTCTTGTGTTAATTGCTTTAATCTTTCCTTTAGTAATGGCAAGATATCATATGGGTATAATCTATTGGTTTAGACCTGGCACATTAACCTTACACTTTGTCTCTGTGCATCTCTAAAGCAAAGACATTATTTCTCTGATCACAGGCAACAATCTGTGACTGAACTTCAGAACAACTTTCAGCACTAGTAGGAAAGAAATACAGACTATAGCCTTCCTCTATCCATTCTTGCAGATTCACCTCTCCAGTAAGTATTATGAACAATTTCCAGGTGTTCCCCAGAGACGCGGGCAGGGCTTTCCTAGTTCCCATGGCAACACTAAAAGAAAACTACTAACTCTAGCTAAGTACTGATATTGAAATGCTAATTAGCTAATTGCTCTGTTTGTTTTCTCTAAACTACCTGGGGACAACCGGCCCCCCACCCCTCCACGCTGCCACTCTGAAATTAACATGCTAATAGAAACCCCTTAGGATCATGGGAGTATTTTTAGAAGGAAAAAAAGAATACAAATAAAAAACTGAACACAGTAGAGGAGTCTAGGCAAATACCCTAGCTGAGGAAGAGGGAAACACATCCCCTGATTGACTTTTAACTGTCGCCATCACCTAAGAAGGAACAGACTATATTAGGCTCTGAGAAGCAGGGCGATAGAGGGACAGAAAGCCCTGGTGCTGCCACCACGGAAGGAGGGGGGACAGCTGTTGTTCTGGACTTCAGCAACAGACTCTCCACGCCACGCCTCCTCATCCTCTGGCCACCGGTGTGCCACAAGGAAAGGAGAAAGGACAGCTGCTGCTCGGGACTCTAGTGACTGACTCTGCACGCCTCCTTCCTTTCAGCTGCCTGGGAAAGCTACGACCGCGGGGGCGAGCTCTGTGTCGAGCCCTCTGCCCAGCTGATCTTTTTAATAAAGAGCTGAACATTAATAAAGGCATTAGCCCTGTTCATTTCAGTAAGGACAGCCACCATCACCACTCCTGCCCAGGCTGTCCCTTAGGCTTCTTCCAGGGGAGGATAGATGTAACTAAACTGAAATATTCCCAAAGAGCTAGATTTTGACATTTGTTTGGTACTTTGTTCACTGGAAGTCTTACAGATATCAATAGGGAGATTTAAATATGTGTTGCTTAACATAAACAAAAATAAAGATGCCATGCTTTAGATATCTCAGTATCATCAAAAGGACAGAATGTAAAGTATATAAATGGCCTCTTAGATGTTGGGGGCATGGAGAGGGGTATGGTGGCAAAGTTGCATAGCACGACTCATTACCTATGTGGACTACTTTTTGGCAATCATTCTTTTGAAACTTATTATGGACTGTCCTTTTGATGTTTTGGACATAAAAGTCTGCAGAAATGGAAATAAAACAAACAAACAAAAAAAACAAATAGAAAAAGCCTTTTTCCTCTTCTGGTACATTTTAAGGAATTAATATCTTCTGCTCACAAAGCATTTGAATATGCAAAATGCCTAAGTATTATATGAGAAAAGTGTATGAATTTATATTGACCAGAACAGAACTGAATTCGGTAGACAAATACACTGTTTATTAAAAAATTTGCTGTAATACAGTTAAGAAACACTGTTGGTCATCTACCAATATTACTATTTTACCTTAGTGTAGAAGTTGCTAATATATAGCACAAACAGCACATACTTCTCTTCAAAGAAATTGACACTTGTTTTATTCATAATAGTTTTCAGATTTAAGTGGATTTTTTTAAAAAAATCCCAATCCGTGTTTTCTTGTGTTTAGCATGTACACTGCAATATATTGGTTTTATTTTATCTGTTTTAAAAATAGGTCTTCATTAGTTAGGCTTTTTCAATTTTGCTGAAGCTTATGCTATATGATTCTGACTGGAGAGTAACACAATTTTCCTCAGCATCATGCCAAGTGTGATATCTAACAGCCACAAGAGAATATTTATAGTTTAACAGACATATCTTATCATACAAAGACTATAAAACAAATTGGCCAGGGTTGTTTAAGCCTGTAGTTTCACAGACACACCAATAAACAGCAGGTGACGTTTTGTTGTGTTCCATGCAATTTTAACCACTGAAGACAAGTAGTTAATTAATGAGTCACAGTAAGATTTGACACTGTGGGAAAGGATTAAAAACCGTGCCATATGATGAATAAACCAAACACTAAGAGGCAAAGAAAATAACTCCCATGGTAAAATTACATAAGGTAATGTAAAACTAAGCAAGGGAACTCAGTGACAGGCCTTTTATATTTTAATGTAAAGTAACACAAGAATGAAAAATATCTAAGAATGCTGTTGAAGAGGTCTCTGGAGTTGGACCGAGCCTATTTTACTGCCTTTACTCTTTTAGTAGGGTCTAGGGAAACAACATGGGGAAAATTATGTCCAGCAGTAAAAACAGGGACAGAAAGGCTCCAGGAAACATGACTTCAATTGCTGCAAACAATTTTTAAATTTAAACCTGTAAGTTCTGATCCTTACCGAAGGACAATTTACACCTATCTGTGATGTTTTTAAAATGCTGTATTTGAATACAGCATACTAACTACAGGAGGCAGAGGCAATGCACCCGTGCAATTCTTTCCCAAGTAAAGAAAAGGAGAAAGCATAAGAAGTACATGTGGGTAACTGTTCCCAAGAGGAGCCAGAATACCTGCAGAGACAACTAAAAGGAAAGCATGTGAACCTTACAGTCGCTAGGGGACCAGCACTGCAGAAGCCGCCACATCCCATCTCACAAGGGCAGTGACACTTGTGGAAGTGTAGAGCTCCCCAGACAGCAAGGAGAGAAAATAATGTGCTTTGTTTGTGCTTCTGCCCAGCTTGCTTCCTTTTGGCATTACTTGAGGCAGGCTTGGCATGTCTCAAGGAGGAAAACACATCTGATTCATCATGTCCAGTCCCCTGCTGGGCTTGTGAGTCACTTAAAAACAGCTTTATCACAATCAGCTTGATAAATAAGGTACATTTGAAAGTGTAGAAAAATTGCAAAAACATGATTTTTCCAATCCTTGAATGACCTCCCTGTCCCATGGGCAACAGAGAACCTTTGCTGCATCTTACTGGAGAAAAAGTTTAAGCTGGATAAAAGGTGAATTGTTGTCTGTATCAGTATCCTTAATAAACATGCAATGCAGTTTATGTCAAGTCCTGGTCTTTGACACCAGTAGGATGCTTTGATGAAAATTACTTGATATTCATGTTTGATTATGTTTGTTAAGTTTTAAGTAAGTCTCATGGGATGATGTCAATTGAATTTAGACACCATGGAGATTTAATGGGTAATGGATGTGAAAGACTTTATTATCAAAAGTATAGATTAATCTGCTCAAGAAATATACATTTATTTAATTGTAAAATAAATTTTAACTATAACACAACTGCTACACTGCAATGAATTACATTTTCTACATAGAGCATGGAAGATTAGTTCTCCTATAACTGGTAACACATTGGGATTTTGCTTTAAATATTTACCCATGATGAAAAGATTTCTAATAAGACTGAAGATTTTCATGTTCATTCTTAGCCTTGCAGTGACTTTTGTTTTTTTTTTCAAGAAATAAAGGATAAAACATCTCTAGCCATTCTTTAACACCGGGGGATTTTTTTCCCCATGCTTCAGTATTATTTCTTTGGGGTATTTTTCAAATTTTCTTTTCTTTTTTACATTTGCGAGACATTTGTTCTCAACAGCGAAAGACATACTATAGCCTAACTTTTGGTTGATTATTCTATGTCATTATGCTTGACAACCTCAAACTGTGTGCACATTGTGAGGCTTCTGTTCTACAAGCACACAAACCATGTAAGGCACAAAGATACTCTTGCAGGGAAGCTATTGAACTGAAGAGAGAGGCCCTGAAATAAGAATATTCTACCTCTGTAAGTCTGCATGCTTTCCCCCTGTGCTCAGGTGAGAAATGGGCACCTACCTTTTCCAGGTACCTCTAAAACTTTGTTCTGAAACATAACCAGAACTCAAGCCTAAGAAATCAGGTCTTGTTTTAAGAGGGATTTATTAAACAGCGCTGAAGCTTTCAGTCTACAGGTGAATTACCATTTTACAATTTTTCATCACACTCTCTCTGCCTCTCAAATCTACTAAGCAGAGTTGGTGAAGTCCCTGTCTGATATAATTTGGTTCAGCAGGAAGACTTGCTTTCTAAGGTGCTGGATGAGTGACTCATCATCCATGTTGCTACAAAATTGAAATTAATTATATCAAAATAAGTGATGCATCAGTGCAGCCTAATAATGGTGCACAAGGTACGCCTTGCTCCTTCTCTTTAAAAATATTCTGTTCATAGCTCTTATGATCTAGTAATCTTCCACTTCCTTTCTTTCTTTTCCCAGTCTATAAAGATAATGTTATCTTTGGAGGAGTGGCAGTGCATCTCATTTACTGTGAGATAGGAAAGAACAGAAATACAAAATATTGCAAGGATGAGAATGAAAATTAGCTAAGATTTCATTATTCCCCCCCCCCTTTTTTTTCTTTAATCCTGGTTTATAAATCTAAATAGAAATCTTTGTTTATTTTTGGTTTAATCCTTTGTAGATCCTGAAGCTGTTTTTCATTCAGTTCATGCTCACATGTGTCTGACATTTATAGAAATATTTCCAAGAGCTAACAGTAGTCTCTTCAAAACTGTGCTTGTGTCATTAAATGTTTATTGTTCTCTTCTTTTGTAAAATATCAAGATACCCCTCCTCTGTCCTTCACCAAGATAATGAAGCTGACAATGAGGTCATAAGTTTCATGACTATACCATGACATAGTGACTGTTTTTAATGGTACTTTGCAAGCTGGAGAATGAGAATAATGTTATTCCAAACGGCTAACTATTTCTGAAAAATAGTACATTTTCATTATGGCTAATCTTTTACAAAGCAATGGGCAATTTAGAGTTCAATATAATTAGGAATACATTCTGTATTAGCTTTATAGCTAATTCTCAAAATTATCTTTTTTCTCTGAAATGAATTCTGAGATATTTATTGATAAAAACCAAAGTCATCTGCTATCACACATCATTTAATGGATAAAATACTTAGGTACATCAGAACCTTTATGTTTGATGCAGTCAGCAAGTACTGCTAGGCACTTTGCCCCTTTGTCCTTTTCTTAGCCCCCTATTTGGTATTTTGATATCAACACAGTCTCACATGCCACTGCACAAGAAGGATGAGTGACCAGTAAGAAGGATCACTCCTCTTGTGACTTTAGGAGAACACTCTTCCTTAAATACAGCTTTCCCAACAAAGTGCCCATGATTGTACCTCGAGGGGCCCTTCCAGTGGCACCACTTGATCTGGCACAGGCTTGTCACATCATCTGGGGAGTGAAACATATTGTTGTTCATTCCTTGATACTGAAATAATTCATAAAGATACAGCTACTCCTGCAGAGCTGCAGCAGGAGCCATCCACTCTTTCCACTGAGCCATATCAGTCCACTTGGCTTTCTTTTCATCTCATCTTCCCTGCTTTCCCAATACAATTCTGAGCTCAACACTAACTGCAATTACAGGTACTCATTCCTCTGTCAGATACCAAGTACTGCTCATCACGGAACCTACCCAGTTCTGACCTGCTGTCAGCTCTCACTAGAGTTTATTGAGAATTTTACCTAGCAGAAAATCCACAGGAAATGAAAAAAATTACATAAGATGCAATTGCAAATATCTTTTGAAGAGGAAAAAGACTTTCTAGTCAGAATAAGAAGACCCAATCCCTCATTATCAGATTTTTTCCCATTGCCATGAATTGTTTCAACAATGTAAATTGGCTTCTCCCCTAGCTCCAGCTTTTCAACAGCCCCTCATATTTTCAGTCCTTATTTTGTCTCTGCTTCTCTCTGATTTAATCTATATTTTGCTTTAGAAAAATGTCACCGATGTATCTACTTCAGTATGTCTCTGAAGGCAAATCTGTGACCTTTTTGTGGTACCTGTCTCTGTTCAACATCCAGCTCTGAGCTGCTCCCTTTTCCTCATGCTACTCCTAAGTTTTTTACCTACTGTCAGTGATTATTTCTTTCACGCCTTAAACATTCCTTACATTCATTTATCTGATAGCAAAATTATTTCCTCAAATTTTCTATGTTTTAGGGAAAAAACATCAGTCTAATTCTAGACTATATTATGATGGAAAAGAAAAATCCTCCTTTCCCTGATCCAGAGATTTCCAAAACGGGTTTATTCTGTACAATAGTGAGGTCAAGAAATAGTTTAGAGGCTGCATACAACTATTTTTGGGTAGAATATTGTTTACCAATTTTTTTTTTTTAAGATTATGCATTTCACAACAGTTTTGAGATGCTTAATGAAAATCAAATTAACACAATGTCATGTGTCTTGTACAAAATAAGTGTTCTTTTTTAAAAAGCCTGAGAATTTTAATGTCAAACAACTCCATAGTATTTTTAAAAATTAACATTTAAGTACTACTTAACACTTATATTTAATAATGTAAATTTTAATTCTATATGCATTGTCTGCAGTGTGTGTCTAAGTTTCCAACAGTTGACGAACCTGTTTTTATATTGTATTAGTGAAGAAAAGATGCAGCTGCATTCCAAAGTCAATATTTTCCTCAAGTGTTTCTTTTTTTGCAACAGTTTTTCTTCTGAATTTTACTGGTCTTCAGCGTTGAGGGAGATCTCTTATATATTTGTAATTCTTTCCCACTGTTAGTTCTATTCTCTATTCTCTATACTTTACCAAATATAAACCTGCTCCTCATTCATGATTAAAAAGCCAGGATTATTATTTTACAAGACATGCACGATGTTACTCTAAAGGTTGTTTTGATATTTTTAACTGGAGAGAGGAATGTTTTTCCTTCCACTCCAGGTTACTATATGAAGAATCATCATCCTGAAATATCACACTTCTGAGGTTAAAAGCATGCCATAAAAAAGAAATGCTGTGGAATACTGAGCATCATGACCACCAGCAATACCAAAACCAATCAAAAAATATAAATAAGTAAATTAAATAAGCCCTAAGCCTCCCCAAAGGATCTCTTTTAGGTTAAATCTATCAGAAAATGCCACATTTTTATTCAATACTACAAGAGGCTTGGGGAGTTGTGGCTTTTACTTGCTACAACCTCAAGCAGTTGAAAAGCCCCGACTAGCGCTGCCTTTTTGAGATCGTAGCCGCCACATGAATGGGCACTCCAGGGTTCTGAGTGTCCCGGCGTGGGTAGCGCAGCTTTGGTACCTTCATGCTGAGAGGAAGCGAAGGGACGAGACAAGGACACTTTGCCTGCTTGCCTGAGAACTTTTATTCCACGTGTGGTTGCAGCAATGGTCGGAGTGACCACTCCCAACGCGGTGCAAGGTGAAATGGCGATGGGACAATAGAAGGCATTAGGTTAAGTAGGGTGTGGGCAGATAGGGGTGGAAACCCCCTTGCCCAATAGGGACAGACAGCAGGGGAGTGATATAGAACATAACAACCTATGGCAACATAACAGAGGTGGGTACAGCATTCTGGGACAAATAGCATTACAAAGGTGGGGTGACTGATGCAGAACTTTCATGAAGAATCAGGGAGTGGCTACAAGACTGACACCCCAACAAGGAGTGAGCACCCCTGACTGACAGAACCTTGTAAGGAGAAAGCTGTGTGAGGTGAGAAGATTGACATGTCTGAGTGACAAGAGTTCCCATGGTAAGTAACTTGGAGCAAACCATTGTGAGGGGAAAATAGGGGTGCAGAGAACCAACCTAACTAACATTAAGAAAATCCCTAACTAAACCAACCCAACCTACAACAGGGAGTGTCTACCTTCTTTATTCTCTCCCGCTGGTTTCCTTTTGATTTTCTTTTACTTGGGGTTCAACTGCAAAATCTCTTTCATTTCTATTACCAAAAAAAAGTGGATGCCATTTGCTCATCTGCTCTTCTGTTTGTTCCGAATACAGGACTGTAAGCCTAGTCTTTGTCTTCTTCCAGCCCTTCTCCGCTTGCCCACATCCAGCACTTCACCACTCCCCCAGGGACTCCTGCTGGCCCCAGTGACTACAGCTTTGGGTTTCACTGCCCAACAGATCCTTGACTCTGCACCTCACACTGACTCTTTCATCTCACCTTGCGTTTCTCCTCTCTACATTCTACTTTGTTGAAATCAGAAAAGCAGAAAATAATATAATTTTCTCTTTTGTTCTTTGCATGTGCTTTTTTTTAAAATTATGTTTGATGGCTAGAGCCTCTTTCTCACCTCACTGACACTTATCTGATTTTTGCTTTCCTATACTGCTTGCTGCCATTTCAATCTTCAGCTCTGAGAAAACTGAGCAACTTTATTATTATTGCCATGCTAAATTTACATGTAACTAAAGATGGGACTATAATAATTTATATTGCATTATGAATTTAAGCCCAGATTAGTGTTTGTATTTGCTTTGTGTCCATGGTATCCATATATAAATCCATTGAAGCTACAGTTTGTAGGTAAATCTCTAAGTGAATGGGATAGAAATTGGACATGTAGCAAAGATCAATGTGTACCTCATTGAAGGTAGACTGATTTGAGCCATGCAGCTAGTCACTGTGATGGGTGTCTTTTCAGGGATCTTGTGAAACCCTCACAAAGACCATTGGGATGCTTTCTAGAGAATATTAAAATTACAGGTGATATTTAATTTGTCAGTCTTGAATATGAAGCAAATTTCTGACACCACAAAAAACTGCTGAGTTGTTCTGCAGTACTTTTGTATACAACAGCCAGGAGAGGTAAGAGAATTCCTGCCAGCTTTCATCCAGGAGTGCCTCCACCACAGAACCAGGGGGAAAGCTAAAAGCACATGACCAGGGAACAGTGATATGCCCACAACATACTGTGCTTTTTGTTTCAGGGACTTTTTGCATGAGAGTAATAACTTCATATTTAGCAGTCCTCAGTGGACTTTGCTTCCCTGATTGTGCTCTGTTGTTTATGAGCCCATGTACATTTACTGTAGAAAATGTCCCATGGAGGTTTCATGGCTAGCATTACACTGTATGAGGAAATACATCCTTTGCTTTGAAGCTGCCTCTTGCTGGTTTATTTGATGGCCATTAAGTTGTGTATTGGAAGAGACAGTGAGTGGGTTCCTACTCATCTTCTCAATGCCTGTAATGATTCTGTGACGCATTGCTGCATTCCCCTCCAGCTGCTCTTTTTAGTCTGAAGTGTTCTGGTCTTAATAAATTCAGTGGCTTCTTATGCATAGTCATTCCATACCTTTAGACATACCTATTTCTTTTTCTGCACTTTCCCAGCTCTGCTATGGAAATAAAGCAATATTCAAGATAATGGGCATCCTGGATTTATACAAAGGTATAACTTTTTTTTTTTTTAATTTTGTTTTGTGGTGTGGGTTTTGTTTTTTTTTTTTTTTTTAGTTTTCCAATAGTTGCTAAAATTCCATTTTCTTTTTATGGTACTACCTAGGACTGAAATTGTGTTTTCACAGTTCTGTCTATTATGTCTCAAGGTCTCATTTCTCTTTTTTTTTTTTTTTTTTTTTTCCCCTGGGGAATATAACTTCCCTTTTCATGGAATTTCACCACTTTGTTATCTCTTTGTTATTTGTACTCATCTTTTCCACTCTAAAAGTGCCGGTATAATTAGAAAACCTTTTCAGCTAATTTGAAAACTCTGCAATGTACATATTGAATAAACCCTGGTTTTGATTTTGGATTCAGTCAGAAGAAACATGCCTTTAAAATATGTAACTCCAAAAGCTTGGAAGTAACTAGTAAGTCCGCATGTATCATTGTCTTGAAACAGCACTGAATTGTAATGTGAAATAAAATCATGAAAACAGCTTGCCTTTGTGAATTTGATTAAACAAATCAAAGTTCAGTTTTTCTTCTTGATGCTGTTCAAGGAAATGTCATGAAAGGAAAAAAAATTTATCATCCATCAGTGTCCATAAGTAAGTAATAGTTCTGTACTAGTGAAAAAGCTCAGTGAATAATGAAAATTTAAAATCTATTTTTCAGAATAACTTGAGCTCACCAGAAAGAAATAGCAGGAGTACCTTAGCCACTTATCCTCTTGGGATGCAAACATTTTATGTCAAATGCTTTTATAGATTTAGAGACAGATAATCATTCTTATATGAACTGTCAATGAAGAACACAGAAAGTGACCAAGATCTAAGAGTAAGTGACATCATTGCCTAGTTATTTTCACACAGCTATGTGGCTCGTGGTGATGGGAATGACTGGGCTGGTGGCACTCACCAGCAAGTCAAATCCCTTCTGATTTAGAGCAGACCTTGCATTCTCCAGAACTGAGAGAGATGCTTTTGCAAGCATCAGTGAAATACAGAGCTTGCCGTAGCTTTTACATAACTTTTCTTATTTACCTCTTGTATATAAGATGTCACTAATGCTGTTCTTAAACATATTTTTAGAATAGCTTTTTCAAGTAAAACTCCTAAATATTTTTATTTGCAGTCTATTTGAATATAACTGCTACATATGGCTGACAAACAGCAGAAATGTGCCATAATATTACTCTCACTTATTACCTAAGTCACTCAATAATGGTTTTGAACCCTTATCTTTCTGTTCAAAGTTTAAAGAACTGTTCAGAAACAGGAATGATTTGAACTTGGGAAGTACATTCTTTTTTTGACTGATGATGAGATACTAGAGGAGATGCCAGTCTGTACAGTTTAACAGAGGGCAGAAAAGAATGACTGTTTTCTCAAGTCACATTCTGCATGGTACCAGAAGACAGACTATAACTAAATTGTCATTTTCTCTTAAAGATTACACAAGGCGGTTCAGGTTTCTGTATTTATGAAAGAATTTTAGAATTACAGGTTGTATTTTGTTTGACATTCTTGAAGTCATTGCAAGACTGAAGCATTTCTCCACAAGATAATTATTCCTATGTTATGTCAATAAAATTATCTGAAATAGTCTCCTTTACTATTATTGGTTTAATTGATTAGCATAGTGTATATGACATGCTTGAGTCCTTTAAATTTTATATTTTTAAAAGATTTTAAAATTAGGACCATTTTAACCTATAGATACTGATGGTTATGAAAGACATGTACCTTTTATGATAAAGTATAATAAATAATTGATTAAAAAAGATCTGATCATGTGTCACTCTAAAACCACATCCTACACAAAGGAAAACAATTCTAATATACTTAATTCTGTGAAATACCCTCATTTTGATGTCAGAAAGCTAGATTACATTAACCTAATTCACTTATTCTGAAAACTTTAATTCTCTAAGTCTGCTGAGCATTTTAATGAACTGATATTTAACAGAAGATGGAGCATAGTCAAATTTTAGGAGAAATATTGTTCTTTAAGATAAGTGGTAGAGTGTTTATTATTCAGGAATTCTGTATCAAAAAAAGTAATACATTTCTTGGCATTCTCATTCTATACCATTTTAATAGACAAAACAAAACCCAAGCTTGTATAGTTTCTTTCTTTATTTGCATTTAAATGCAGCAGTAGAAAAATATTTTCCTGAGTAAATAAGCTTGGAAGAATTTCAGAAACCTGATAAATATTGATTCTGTTAAGGTAAAGTTCCAAATAAATTCCAGTTCTAACTGTAGACTGGTTTATGAATTGGTTTAAGGAAAAAAGTATCATATTTATTGGAATCATTATTATAATTGAACTATTTTGATGTTTATGACAACTGAAAGCAGTAGAAATGTTTAACTGAGAGAAAAACACAATCAACACCAAGAAAAATAACATGCAGTTCTTTAAAATGCTTCTTAAAAAAATATTCCTTGTATTTTTACAGTCATTTTTACCCCTAAATAAAGAAAAAGAAGGAGAGAAATATTCTATGTCTCTAAAAAATATGTGTATTTGAGATCATTCCTTCATTAGTCTCTGGAGAAATCTGTTCAAATTCCTTTAAGTTATATTCTTTAGAAGCCCTGCTCTTTCCCATCTCCTGTGATGTATAGGCTTTTAGTCAGAGCTTTTAGGCTTAATGATATTGATTTCACTACCTTGATGGAGCCTGCCCAAGTGATATGTTCTCCACCCTGTTGCAAACACATGATTTTGGAGGAGAAATCATAGTTAAATTTTTATAAAGAATTGCCTGAAACAGAAAGAACTGAGTTTAAATTTGAAGCTTTTTTTCTTACATGTTGAGACACCTAAAGCTGCTATCTCCTTTAATCTTTCACCAAAGACTCACAAATAGCTTTTATCTCACGCACCTATGCACACTAGACTATTTCCTCAGATGGACATTATTTCTTCAGTCAAATTGATTTTTTAGTATTTTAACAATAACAATAAGAAAAATTTACTCTGAGATCATGGTGAATTAACTCATTTAGTGTGGTCCAACGGAATTCAAAGAAGTAAAAAAAAAAAGTATTTTTGTTTCAAGAACTATGTTTTCAGAGAGATACTGAGGCTTGAATGTGCAGTTATGAAGCTGGTGTGTGGGGTTGGAAAACGGTATAAATAGCACATATGAGTATGTTACTGGATCAAATCTTTTTACCTCAGATGTTTTCATGTATCTTGGCTCCAACAATGGCCAGATGTGAAAATCCAGGACAGGACATTAAGAAATATTGCCTGTACAAGCTGATGTCTTTGATACACCCCTGCAGAAGTTTAAGGACTCCCTGTGCTGCTGTACCTGCTCTGTTTTTCTGTTTAGCATTCCCTGATGAGTCAATCTTTCAGCAGTTTTCTCCATTTTAACAGACAACATCCTGAAGCAGAGAATTTCAAAGTTTAGTGTGAATTGTGAGAACAGCTTGTGTCACTTTTCAGTCTGGAGCTTGCTCATTTCACTGGGCACCACCAGGCAGTTGTGTCACAAGGAAGGGATGGTTCATATGCCCATTCTCTGTCCAGGCTGAGGAGCTCTGGAGTATTTAGCTTCATCCTAAAGGGGAGACAGGAAGATGTATCATATATTTTATCACATTTCAGTAGACTTCTGCTGCTGCAGCTGTACTGATACTAAACTTCAGGGCTGCTTAACTAAAGCTGGCATGATTTCACTGCAAAGTCAAACCAGATACTGCAATGCAAAGCTTCTCCAATAAAACAGCTTCCTAGTCTTTATGATCATCAGCTACAATGGAGTTCTTGATATTTCTCTCCAAAGAATTTCGTATTTCTAAAAGTAATCATTTATTCATGACAGTTTGAACCTTATTTTTTTCTAGCTATATTAAACCTGAAAAATTAGCTCCTACAAAATGAACTTGAAGCAAAATCTATTCTGCTTCCTAGAACCTACTCTATATGTAGAGTCATATGATTAGTTCCTGATTTAAACCTCAATTCCAATTAAAATCTTGAGGGCAAAATTGCTCCTTCAAGGTAATTGTGCCAGGAATTTTGAATTCTAGTGGTGGGTTGGAATAGTCAGTGTGTATTTCAAGTTGCAGGAATTAATAAAATCTAGTCGTTTTATGTGGTGGCACTGAAGAGGAGACTTCAATCTCTGTAGTAGAAAGATTGCACTGAGTCTAAATATTCTTAATTCATATAAACAGACCACTGTTTTTAGTTTCTGTGTACTAAGTTTAATTAATAGAAATCTTTAGTGGATTTATTTTGAAAGAACATTATAAATGCAAATTTTAAAAGACTAGATTTGCTACACCTGACACCACAATGCAGTTAGACCTGTGAAATTTTACAGTCATAGAGTAAATGTATTAATTTCTGTTCTCCTTGTGTCTCTGGAAACTATTTTGATTTTTAATTTTTAAAATATGCTTTTGAACTCACACTGAATTCTACAAGAGAGCAAAATGTTCCCCAAGTTAAACTGAATAGAATATTGTGAGGGGCATGCTGGGCAAACAGTCAGCTGAATGCTCTTCACAGAGATTCAAAACCCCTCTTTGATTACTTGGGCAATGTTTTGTATTTGGGTATTGGGTAGTGTTTTGCAGATGCAGCAAGCTACCTCCAGAAGAGAGACTCTCTCCTGTGTTGCATGAACTCCAAGGAAAACAGAGGCTTGGTGACCTTCAGAAAGACACTGGGAGCCATAAAACTAACTGCTTAAAACAGCAGAATGTCTGAAGGAATAAAAAGTTGTATGAAACAGATCATAACTTTCTGAAGAACAGAATCCTGTTCAGCAACTGAAAAGTATTTGAAGCCTGACGGGAGGAGACGAATTAACTTCATGGGTTCCTGCTGCTTGAGGGTACATCTTATGAGTTACTGACTATCACAGGGCCTTAACCCACACTCTACTACTCCTCTGTTAAACACTTGTGAGCTGATCTTAGCTCAAGACTAACTTGGATAAAACACATTTCCAAGGAAGTTGTTCCAATCAGACACTGAATCTTGTTTTGTCCCACTGGTTAGGCACTGAGCTTGCATCAGTGATGGGTGCTAGCACAGAGGAGGGAGTGACTTCCAAGTCTTGTGAAGTAAATACACTCTTTCCACTCACTAATAATTGCTGCTTTTCAGGCTCTTAGATAAACAGACTACAGATGCTATCAGGTAAATGGGAAAATAATTCCTGATCTGTAATATGCTTCTTGTTTAGATTTAAGAAATGTTTCACCCATTAACTTGTCAGAACAAAATAAATTTTAAAAATGTGTCTGGAAATGCCTGCCTTTGTTCCCAGACATTGAGGATTCACTATTCCTAAGTGCACTGAGCACATCTGAGTAGCACTGCATGAGTAGTGCTCCACTAGGTTGTTAACAGAAATAAGACTGCTTGCACGAGGCCACCCCCAGAGAAAACTATTTTTTATAAATAAATGTGTTCTGAGGCAAAACTTTCATATTCTTTGTCATCTATTATCTATCCTGCCCAGGATGGTGAGACAAGTAGCATTTTTTGTCATTTAATGATACATTTATAAAGCACACTCCATTTGCAAAGTTGGAATTTGGAAATTATGACATTTATTGTAGGTGCTATAGTAGCAATTTTACTTGCTTTTAAGGAGATAGATTTTCTTTACTTTCAGCTTTCTGAAAAATTGATTGCTGGGAACAAAACTGTCTTTGTTTAGTATCTTGTCAAGCTTCCAAGGAAGTTAAGATTGTTATTGTTCAATAGCAGTAGGACCAGTGATGATTTTACTTTTAAAGTGCCAAAAACTACTTAGATGAAAGGTTGAAGGGAAATGTTTTGTTAAAAAGAATACTTTAAATGCCTCCAAAATATCAAGACACAGGAAAATACACAAGGAGAAACTTTTTGGGAATTGAAAAATGGTCAGTTTTCCCTATATCTCCACTTGTATTATGTTTATAAGATTTTGAAGTAATATGAGAACTTATTTACCCCTGACTTTTGGTGTGTAGTAATCCAGCAGTTCTTTCAGTATATTTAAAAACAAACCCCTTAAAAAAAAAAAAGAGCATAAAAATGAGTAGAAAAGGAAAAAAATGAAACATAAACCACTGCTGGATTTGCAAGATGTAAAGTACGCAATACACTAATTATGCATCTTCTTAGAAAAAGTCGATAATACAATTTCAGAGAAAGCATCTCAAAAAAGGACAGTTGTGTGATATTTGAAATAAAAAAAAAAAAAAGCAGCATTTAAACCTCTGGAAAATGTTCAAAATGCAGGGAACTGAAAAAAAAAAAAAAAAGATGTATAAATGAACGCCATCCTCAGAAATGCAACAGTTGTAGCCTGCCTTTGGTAACAGATAGAACAGCACCACTAAGGTGCAGAGGAAGGCTGAAGGGGTTTTGACACTTATTAGGATATAAACAGGACATGTTTCCTTTGTATAACACATAGAACTTTTGACCTGGAGCTCAATTAAAATGAATACTTTCTCTACAAGAGGCAGAGTAATTCAGACGAGGATTTGTATGTTTGAAGAAATCTCTTTACCACAAGGAGTGATACTGAAAGATAAATAGCATGTTTCTCCATTTCCTTTTGTTTTGTTTTGGTTTTTTTTTTTTTTTTTCCTTCTAGAAGATAATGACCTTAAGACCTCTTTTGTATGGAACTCTGGAATTTTAGGAACTATGTTTTTCAACTACTTTTAAGGAAATAAAAATATACATGATGTGTATCCCAAGCCCAAGGCATTTAAATTATGCTCTGGATAAGATGTTGTGAACAGACCAACAAAACCAGGGTTTTATCTCTGAGGTAAATGGGCTGAAACAGATGAATGGCAATTCATTCACATTTGTATCAGACAAAAAGCAAATATATGGAAATGTATGTTTCTTGAGTCAACTTACTCATTTTTCAAAGCTTTATAATAGATTATAGAAACATGAACAAAACATATTCCTCTTTTACATTTTTTGGTCTTCCTAATTTGAATATTCTGATACAAAATTATAGCAATTATAGCAATTCATCGTGGAAATTTTTTATGCATGCATTAAAATGAAATTTTAAAATGTCTGAATAATATTGTAATAACAAATATTTAAAAGCCAGACTACAGTAAGATCTTGGTACATTTACTGCAAGTCATTAAGATAACCCAAAGTATTTATTAATTCACCACTCTTTGAAACCTGGGATTAACTGAGGAGTAATCAGTGAACACTTTATGTACCTGGGGTTTTTGAGACCAATCACATTGTGGTTTTTATCTCAGACAGATATGCAGCTCAAAAACATGTTAGGAAAAGTAAAGGTCCATGGAAGGGATGACAAATGGGAATGTTTCCTGATTTCATAGTGCTTTCAAATTTCACTGAGCATGGGCACTGCATGTTTTCACTAATAGAACTTAGGTAGTGTATTAATTATGAAACAGCTGTTCATTATGCTAATTAGGAGAGTACTCATGACATCTTTTTAAAAATCAAAATTTTCTTCTCTTGATACAAAAGCCACTGGTAAGGAGCAGTGAAAAGACCTGACTTGACTCATTCTTAGCAAACTGACCATGGATTCAAGACTAAGGAAGCACCTTCAACCTGTTAGAATGCTCTGGCAGTTTTTTTTATTACATGATTTTCTTTAATATGAGGAACTATGTCAGTTTATTTATACTTTCTATTAATCATTAGAAAAGTTCTCAGATATCCCTTTGGCCGAACTTCTTTTGTGAACTGTGGGATGAATGGAGAAGGGAAACACAATTGTATTCCCTGGGATGATTATGACCAAATGAATCCATGTTTAGCATCCTTACCTTATCAGAAAGAGAAATTACATCTCATGTGCTATCTTGCTCAGGTTTCCTTGCCTGTGCAAAGTAGGAGGCATGGAAATGCTGACCATAGACTCGGTATGAGCTTTCCATTACATTCCTCCATTACTGCTTTTCAATCCCATGCTGGAGACTGGGGAAGATTCAGGGTATTTTAAGAATTTGATCCATTTATGAAAAATGTGGAAAGGCAGACCAGTGATTTCAGGTAATTTTCAGACATATACTGGTCTATTTGTATAAGAAATATTTATTGAATAGCAAAACTATTTTAAGCAACTCTCAGGATACTATGAATAATTTTAAATGAAACTAGACTGCTGCATTTACTGCTGCATTTCTGGTACTGGAGTCCTCATGGTGCATCTGAGACCTGCAAGCACTCTATCTTACGTTTTGGTTTTCTTCTGGAGAGAGAAAAGAAAAAAAATAAAATCTATCTGTCTAGACATATATTGCAGGCTGTCAGTCAGTGTAATTTAGAATTTAAACTGCTAGAACATAATATGAGCATATGTTAGGTTGTCCTTGCTCAACAGAAGATTATGCACTGTTCACAACCAGTGAAATTATTTTGGTTGTACACAAGACACATGGTACAACTTATGTGCTCCACCCTACAAAGTCCTCAAAGCAGATTACTAACAATTATTTACATCCTGGCCCCCAATACACTGGAATATTATTTTTGAAGATACAATGAATAAATGACAGTATTATATGAAGCATTCAAAATCACAATATTCATAAATCACATAACAGGAAATGACAATTTTTCTTCATTCACTTTCTCTGCTAATTTGTGCTAAACAGCAAATGGATGGCTTTTTCCACTAGATTGCATCCAGGACACAGAAAAAATAAAGCTGTGAGCAGTTTTTTTTTGTTGTGATTGTTAATTATTTTTTGAAATCTGTTTCCAGGGATCACTGCTTTCTAAGAGCTGTAACTCTAACAAATTTGCTGATAGCATTAATATGTTATTTGGGTTCATAAAACCAGGAAATTCTAATTGTTTCATGTTAATGAAGAGACAGTAAAATTCCAGACAAGCTTCCTATAAATAAAAGAACAACCCATATTTTTTTTTCATGGTTTCATTTTCTACATGCAGAAACCTATATTTATCTAGTTAAAAGCACATTTTTTCTTTTAGAGTGAGATACTCAGCTCACATTCTGGCTCTTAGAAATGATCAATAAATCTGTGGTGAGTTTGCATAAGTATTTTTCTCAAATGAATCAAGTCCTTGCCTGAGATATTTTAATTGCTATAATTTGAATAACTAATTCCAAGTTCAGAAAATTAGGTGAAGGTAGTATGTGATTAACTGCTGGTAATGAAGCCATTACCTGATCAAGTAACATTTCATTCTTGGAACTGATTAACTCTAAATGCAAATGAAATTGATCTGAATTGTCAATTTTTTTCTGGATTTATAGTACATCTTTTAAATATTCTGCAACTACTGTCATGCAGCATGCTTTGCCATTTTTATTCCTCTGGAAGTTCTGTAAATTTATATGTCTGACATGAAATCAGAAAAATTCTGCCCCAAACAAGAAAAGTGTCCATTCACATGCAAAATTTTCTTTGCTCAGAACATTAAGCCAAGATGAAATTTAAACTAACTTTTAGTGAAATGGGAGTTAGTAATTATGCTAACAATTACTTACTTCACACAGACTATATCAGAATGCAACAAATTATCTAGTGACAGGATATAAAGTTATTGATGAAGAAAGGTTATGATGCTGTGGTATTCTTTTTTTTAATTTAAACAACTGCTTGTCTATTTTCATCACTTCTAGACTTTTATTTAGTTCTAATGTAAAGAATGTTAAGAAATAAAAGTAATGGAGCTGTGCACAGAACACTGCAAATTTTGGAACTAGAGGGATCTTTACCCAATAAAATATTAAAAATTGTGAATGTTGATTTTCTGTTACCTATGTTTTTATGTATACTGCAATATCCCTCACCCAGGTCATCCTGCTGTCATAATGACCTTTCCACAATCATTTGTATTGACCTACAGGTCTGCCTCAAAAAATTCTTAAATTAAATGGATAAGACAAAAAAAGATTGGGAACAAGAAATGAAAAATGTGTTTGTGGTATTTGGGGTGGGAAGGGCTGCCTGTTGTCATAAGATGCTTAAGGATGTTAAGCAGCAGTGATCATAGAAAAATCTTAAAGCCACTCAATGACTGAAATATGTATTTTCCTCCATTTTCTACCTCTTGGTCTCATCTTCAACTTTAACTTTGCCTTTCATTTTATTCCCCAGAGTTTTCTGCTCCATACCCTTGGTGCCACCACTGGCTTGACTCCTTCCTGCTGTTACTCTGTTCCTGGGAAGGGAAAGAGGGGTTACAGAGGTCAGTCACCATCTCAGAACATCTGTTACCTGATGGGTCCAGATAAGACTTGTTTTCTAAACCACAGTAAGGAAGATCTCATATGCACGATTTTTTCCAGTTATGTTTCCTCCCTGCACTGAGAACCAGCAGATGTAAGGGAAGCCTCTGTAATACAGAGCCTTCCCTTCCCTTCCCTTCCCTTCCCTTCCCTTCCCTTCCCTTCCCTTCCCTTCCCTTCCCTTCCCTTCCCTTCCCTTCCCTTCCCTTCCCTTCCCTTCCCTTCCCTTCCCTTCCCTTCCCTTCCCTTCCCTTCCCTTCCCTTCCCTTCCCTTCCCTTCCCTTCCCTTCCCTTCCCTTCCCTTCCCTTCCCTTCCCTTCCCTTCCCTTCCCTTCCCTTCCCTTCCCTTCCCTTCCCTTCCCTTCCCTTCCCTTCCCTTCCCTTCCCTTGGAATGTAGCAGTTATCATCTGATACATTTAGGTTACTCTAGTTTAAAAAACAATTTTCCTTACACTAATACCTGCTAATAACTTTTGGCTTTAGACACTCATTTAATGACAATGAACTCTGATCCTAAGTGTATCACCTGGTTTAAGGGAAAAAAAATAAAAATAATGCTGCTAATTCAAAAGTAGACAAGCTGTATTTGAAATTAAACAACCAGAATGGTAAAACATTTACATTAGAGTAATTTTAGAAAGTAAAAAAAACCCGATAAAGTACTTTACATTTGTTCTTTTGTAGAGATCCAGATTTGGGGGTTACTTGCAAATTATTGTGCTCTCTTTGTAAAACTCCTTCATACCCACAGCCAGCCACCCACCCATATTTGTAGTCATCACACCTGTGTGCTCACTCACACTCAAATCTTCATTCAGTCTACTACCTGTGAATATTTCTGCTTTCTTTTAGAGTGGGAAATAATATTTTCAGCAATTCAATGTCTATATCCAGATTTCCCCACCAGACAGGTTCATTGCTGAGTCATCCAAAATGTCAAACATCACGGAGTGTTTTAGGGAGGCCTGCACAACTTAAGGTAAAACATTTCAACATCTAAAGTCTGCTCTTGCATTTAGGATTAATTCTGTCTTTAGAAAGCCAAAGTTGCATACATATCTAATAATTTAGTATTTATCACTGATTTCTAACACAAGCAAGAAATCAAAGACCTTAGAATAAAAATAGCAGTTAGAGTCACTTGTACAGTTTGGCACAGAATTTTCCAAATGATGCTCAGTGCTGCTGAATCCAGGCAACTCACAAGAATGTTAAAAAAAATATATTAAGCACTTTACTTCTTGTATTTGTTTTATCTAGTCCACTTCTAAAAGTTAAGAATGTGTTTGAAGATAAAATTGAGGGTACTAAACATGTCACATCTTGAGAATGGTGGAAGAATAGAAAAAATGCACTCTAAAAAGTGATATTAAGAGAACAGAGTAATTTTATATTAAAAAACTCTTAAACAAAAAATATACAAGCATTGCAAAAAGCGTTCTGCATACTGGAAGAGAGGTTTTACTAATCTTACTAGTTTTTAAATGTGATATTCTTAACTGAGAATCATTCATTGGCAATACTTAAATTGATGCAACAGGAATCTTGGGCAAGTAACACTGAAAATATCCTTCATTGTTCAGCTGGATTTAATCTATATACAGAAAAAAGTAACCAAAAAAGCACCTCAAATTCCATTTATCAGAAACATTGGAGAGATTGCATGTTTGTCCACATGAAATGTGTTATTTTTCATTACAAGTCCAAAATTATTCAAAACAGATGTCCTTCCTGAGATAGCTGGGGATGTCTGGCAATAATTTCCCATAATATCATGATTGACCAACCTACAATGATGATTTGCTTAATTTTTGTTTTATAGCTGTGTTTTTATCCATATGCACCAAAAATAAAAATAGAGAAAAGGAAGCCTAGTTTTGAAAAGGAGACTAAATATTTGTGAACACTTGGAACTCAAAACCATCCACAGTAGCAAAATTCATTCTAAGAATATTAATGACAGAAAAAAGTATAAAGTTTCTATCTTCATTATGCAAATAGAATAACAGTACTAGAACTATTGAAACAATATATCACATGAGGATATTTTCATGAGAGGAGAAGAAAGTCATCATGGCATAATGTGGGATTTGCAAATGATCAGCCTACAGAGATTCTGTGACAATAATAGCAAACAGGGACACAGCTAACTGTTCTACATCAGCCTGACAGTAACCATGAAAGATTGCTGCACGAACACAGATAATTATACAGGAGAGACCTGTGCTGTCTGTAAATAAGGTGGGTAAGCCTATCTCAGGTTCTAAGCTGTACAGATATTCTGTTACACACCAAATATTAATTTTAAGAAATGGAATAGAAATCAGAAAATATATCCTGACCATTGTATTTATAAAAAGGACATAATTTCTTCTCCAAAAATAATTTCTAATTATGTAGCTAAACTGTATAAGCATCTGCATCATGCTTCTCTAAATAAGCTATAAATATGCAAGAAATAAATCAATTACCTTTTATTTTAATATACTTGTCATCTCACATTCAATCCAGAGTAGGGTTATCATTAGGATGATAAAGATTTTTGGCAAACTGAAGGAAAAAGAATTTATTCTTCTAATAATTTACAGGAGGCAGTAATGCTGTATGGTCCACAAATTATGTAAATATCTTAGATGAACATGCTGGGTACAAGATACATGCAGTTTTCTTGGGCAATGGTTTTACCACTTACCATTGCCATAATATGGCAAAATGATTAGGTAATGACTCAGATATGCTAAATATCCATCAAGTAAAACAATACAGAATAAGTGATGTTAAATGTGGTTTGGTATTACATCAGCATTTGCTTGACAAATCCATATCGTTATGTTCTTCCTTGCTGTAGAGTCAGACATCCCAGAAATGCAAGAGTTCCCTAATACAGGTTCTCCTTTTGCCACTTATGTTACTACATTCTGGTTTTAAGGGATCTATTTCAAATTTAAGTGTTATGCAATAAGAATAAAGCTGGAAGAGCCTAGGCAATGCCTCCAAATTAATTCTGAAAATTACTGAGCTTCTTCTAACATTAGTAAATTCTCAGAAAATATGTCTTTCCTGGATAATAAGAAATCCCCAGGCTGGCTAAGATTAGCCAACAGCACTGTAGACTCATTTTCATAGGAGGAAATGTACTAGAGACCTTCACAAAGACCACACTGAAAAGAGACAATATAAACTTCTCTGTAAGTCTGTGCTAAACAGGTGTTGATATTTTCTAATTATCTAATGCATGCGATAACAGTTATAGCATAGTATAGTTTCTGGAATTGCAAGCTGCTTTCTTCTTGCAAGGCTTCAATGTGAGCTAATCCTTCTCATATCGATCAAGTAGTCAGTATGACACATAGCTGGCTAATAAATGCAAGAGTAGGACAAGATAAATGTGTTTGTTGAAATTAGCACTATATCAATCACTAATTCTTGACAAGGTGTGAAATAGTTAATACCTTTCCAAAGCAGATTTTAAGTGCAAAAAACAGCATGGCTCTGTAAACCTAGAATTCTCTGGGAACATATCTGGTTCAGCACTAACAATAGATAAAAAATAGAGAGTCCAGCTACAGAAATGGAGGTATTTAAGAGCTGAATCACTGGAATGTGTGTGTATGATGTTGGTTTCTCCCGGTGTGTACAGTCACATTTTTGATGCAAAAACAGAGATGATTGGAAAATGACAGATATTGTACCCGTTTGCCTCATCTGTCCTCTTGGGTCAGCACTGAATTTCTCATTTAGAGTCATTCTAGAAAATCTATCATGTTATAACAGCACTGCTCACCACTGAATTTCTCATTTACAGTCATTCTAGAAAATCTATCATTTTATAACAGCACTGCTCACATGGTGGATACCCTGCAATTGAAGTGTTATAAATACATAAATGCTTTCACAACATAAACCTTTATAGCACTGCACACTGGGTCTTTAAATATCCTTCACTGTCAATGCAAGTATTCTTTAAGTCTCACATGCCCAGCTATGGAATTACACAACAATATTACAATGCAGCAAGAAGTTCAAATTATTCACTAGAGTTTTCAGGAAGTTTTCATAAAATATGCACATTTTTTCTAACTTTAGTCATATTTTCTCCTTTTCCTAGGTCCCATCCTTTTTTGAACACAGAGTCTTGAAATAGTCCTCCATGTTATTCCATTTTTCAGATAGTTGCCAAGTAGGGATGTTAACAGTAGCAGTGACTCAAAACAAAAAAGCTTCAGTGTCACCAGATGACACAAGGAAAAACGACGCACCACAGCTTTGGTCACGGTGAAGAGACTAATTTATTTTCTCTGACTCAAATCTTTTATAGTTCTCAAAAGGTGACAGTGGATTGGAGGGTGAACGTGCCACCTCTCCAATGACACTGGACAAACTACCTGTACATCAAATTTCTCCGCCTCTATGAAAGAATGCAAAACAATAGGTTGCTTACAGAAAGTTGTGTGGGAAAGTTCTCTACAAGAATGTAAACTCAGAAGGCTTTAGAAAACTCTTGATAATCAGGGCGACACTTCAGCAGTGTTAAACATGAAATTGTATTTTGGAACCTATATGCTCTCTGGGTCATGAATCTCAATTAAATTTGCTCCCTTCAGCCTCTGATTTTGGAAATCCAGTGAGAAGTGCTGTAGTTTAATAACTGCAGTATCAAATGTAAGGCATTCCCAGTTCTGCCTTATAGTAAGTTCTGTGAACTAGGATAACTCTGAGAGTAGGTTTTTTCCTTTCCTACTTTTTTTTTTTTGTAAGCACTATTAAAAAAAAAAATATATATATATATATATATATATATATATATATATATACATCTGTGAATTTATTTGAGCTCCTAAACTAGCAAATCTTATGGTTCTTTTCTTAGAGGAAAGCCGATAGAGTGATGTAATAGTTTTTATCAACTTTCACATCTATGAATATATGAATAATTTTGATAATTTTGTACTTTACTGAGGTAACAAGTTTTAGATAATTAACATGTGGGCCCAAATGAGAACACAAGTATAGAGAGGGAACCGGAAATACAATCCAGGATCTCACTCAGTGTAAACTGGTGTTGACTAATTCAGGACATTGGTCTCAGGAACACTGGTGCCCAGTAACACAGAAGTTAGCACAGCCTGGGGATATTTGTGAGATAGAATGTATATAATCAATGAAGTAACTCAAGACTTATGGCAGGAGAAGTGAGAGGAAAGTATGCTCTTTTCTATAAGCAGGAATACAGGTGAATAATTCATAACAAATATTTTATTTGTTTATTATATTTGATCTATTTTCTGTGCAATATTTGTCTGTATACAGGCCTTTATTTTCTCCAATGTATTCATCATTCACTGTATCATTTCTCTGAGAAATTTTTACTCTGAAGATTGTCAGAAGTTTATTGCAAGCATTCATTATTCAAAATCTGTGCTATTCATCATCAAAATATATCATCTAGTATACTTTTGCTTCTTTGCTTGATGATTAGTTAAGCATAATTCTTAGATTTCCAGTGAGAACAATGAATTGGAAACTTGCTTTCCAAGTTTATTATTAAATACCATTTATTTGTTGCTGTGTCAATAAATTTTAAAAATATTGTAAGACACATGAAGATCTCAAACAAATGGGTGTAGCACTTTATGTGATGTGATTTAACACTGAAGCTACATATCTGTGAAGACATTCTATTTGCATTATGGTGAGCTCTATGTTTATCAAATTTACTTATAGAGATGTTTGCCCAATTCTAGTGCTACTTGGTTGGCATTCCTTGGAAGATTGTCAGTAATAAAGGAAATTATATGCATTGGTCATTTGACTTGTTATACCTCTGTTGCTGACCAAAACAGGAATTTTCTCATGGTGAAGAAGGCCTGCATTAGCAACACATCCTTTAAACTCTATCCCATCCTATTCCCTAATACATACTGTTTAGTGCCAAAGCCTAATTTTCCTTACTTATATGAAATTTAAACTGAAATTCTGACCAAAAATTCTGAAGGAAATTCTGAAATTTTTAACAGCTGAGAGAGAAATAGACTGTAAGTCTTCATGGAAGAAAAGTAAATAAAAAAGAAGCATCAGAGCTGGTAGACTTAATAATCACCAGAATTAAATATTCTGCTTTAATTTTGTCTCGTTATATTCTTCTAAAATGCTTCTTGTGAAACAGCTCGATTTCCATGATTTCTGCCATATCCATCAATATTTTGACAGTGCATTTTAGTTGTATCATGTAAGTGATAACCCAAATTGAAGTTAACCCAAAGTTTTCTATTCCAAGTACTTTTCTGAAGTCATACTCCAAAATTTCACATGCCAGGTTCTTCCTTCAGCATTTATTCTGTGCCATCTCCTCAGCACTGTTGGATTTCAACAAGGAGTTGGGAAAAGATTTGCTTTGGTGGCCTTTTTCCTCTCAGTCCTGAATAGTCACTAGGTGAGGGACCGGGCTTGCTGGCAAAGTGTGAAAAATTGCATTGCATTTGTGATAATATGTAATTAGCCTATGTTTGAGGATCAAATTGGGATAACTGCATCTCCTGTGGCATTCCATTTTTATTAACATGCTGCAGGACTGGATATAGACATTGATTTCTTGAATAGTCTAAGGTTATTTTTGGACAAATGATGAACAAAATGGCTTATGGCTTTGACTATGTTTGTGTGGCAAATGCTGCTTGAGGGCATCTCTTTAATCTTTCCTTTAAGACAATTAAAAATACAACTGTATTTTTATATGCCCACACATTGAAAACCTAGGAAGGGAGTGTTGTGAGGAAGAAGCTACCATTAATGGCATTTGCAGATTAGCATTAGGGTTATCATGGCATATTCTATTACAATGTTTATCATCCCCAGCAAAGTAAAGAATTCCTGGTTTGGTGAAAAATCAGTCATCATTTCCCTGGGGCTTGATTTTTAAAGATATTTTTATGAGTTTGAGAGAATGTAGTTTTATATTCAAAGTCACTGAAGTTCCTTATCATATATACTTATCAGCTCAACCCTGAGTAACCTTGATGCAAGCAGTTGCATAAATTATGTACATAGAAGTTTTCCTAGGTAGGTCTAACTGTAGTTATATTATAACAGGAAGAAATAAGTCACACAGTAACATTAACACTCATCCTGGAGCAATGCACCAACTTCAGAAAGTCAGCTCAGCATAAACGTTGTTTCTCTGAGTCATCTCAGTTGTGAACAAGCTGTCAGAAGAAGTGGAAAGAACTGAAAATTTTTCCATCATCTAAAAAATACATTACACATTGAATAAAATATTTTTATTCTACATCCTTTAAATTCTGTATGAAACCTGTGCATTCAATGTAAGTATATTATAGAAGCATGCTAATTCTAATTAGCCTTGTCACATATAATTCATTAAGATTAAAAACCTTGTAATTATAAGTGTTTTTCAGACTACCCAGGAATCCACTTACTGCAAACACTGATGTACCTATCTAAAAAAACTTGAAAAATTGAAGAAATTTGACACACAGAGAACACTGAGAAGGAAAAATACTGGGCTTCTTTTGCTGAGATTGGAAGAAAAACCAAGAGCTGAAAAACTAGAGAGCAGGTTTCGTTTCTTCACGTCCTTTTTTTTTCATCTGTACAAGCTTTCTACCTCTTTGGGACACCATAATCCTCATCTGTACTGCCCTTCTGATCTTAGGTTCTTTTCTTTATTCTGGTGCTCCCTGTGGCCAAGGGCTTGGTCGAGGAGCTGCTGAAATTCCTGTAAGCTGCAGCCAGTCCTGACTGCCTGCTGCTGCTGCGGGAAGCACCCATGGGGTCAACACTGCTGGAATCCCCAGGCTTCCAGAGAGACTGCTGGTGTTGTGCTGGGCAAAGCAAGTGTGTCTCACTGAATTAAGCTTGGTGCTTGATGCTTACTACAGAAAGGGGGCCTTCTGTCCTTTCTGTTGATTCTACGTGGAGTTAGGATTACTCTACAGCATTGAAAATAGCTCTTCATGTGCTGTATTGTGCAATTCTTTTGTGCATTCTTTTGCCCAAGGATTAAAGAAAGCACCTTTAATTGTGTGTTACAAGTCTAAAAGCATTATTACTGTTTTTGTGAGCATCAGTACAAGATTCCAATGAAACAGTTTTAAGTTATGAGTAATACATATACAAAATTACTCTAAAAGCCCAAGTTTTTTAAATGGCTGGTCTGAGCTGCCACAGGATTTTAACAGACAGCAACCTCTTTGATAACCCTGTTATCTGTGTATTCAGATCCTTTTTTTCCTCTTTTCTTCTCAGTTTCAAACACTGTAGCTCTTTAGTCTCCTGCTAAGTCTCCCACATTTCATTTTCAATGATTCCTCACATCACTTATGCAGTTTCTGCCTTTACCATTCCTCTATTGTTGTGCTGCAGTCATTGGGTCTTCCTTTCTTGCTGGTCATCTCTGTGAAGTCTTTGCCTTTCAACTGTCACTTTTGGAACTCTTCTCCACTTGGAGATAGGTTTTTTTCACTCCAGTGTCTGTTTTGCTCTCAGGGAAGACAGTTCTTTCATCTCTGTCATCCGGTCAGCTCCCCACTTGAAAGAGCAGTCTCAGTTCTCACTCCCACAAAGTCTTTTGAAGGAACAAGTTCAAACAATGACCTTCCATGCCCTGCTGTTGGGCCAGTGTCTTTCCCAGACACCTGGATGCTTTTCTTCTCCCTGTACACTGATTTTATCCACAGAATATTTTTCTCTCTTCTTCCACTGACTGATTCAACTGATGCCCAACTCCCAAAACCCTGACTGTTCAACCTGCCCGTCTCAAGGGCACATAACCACAGTTTCACTGAGATAAATTGGTTAAATTTTTATTTAAAAGTCATAGGAACTATTACTTGACCCCTGAAGCTTGCTAAACAACAGAAGACATTTTGTGCCAGATTTTTTAATAATAGAAAATAATACAGATCAACATGTAAAATCATGTCACGATCACACCAGAAAACAGGTGCTTATTTCAAGACCTGTCTCTGACGCAGAGGTATTTTTTGCTTCTAACTAACTCAGTGTGAAAAAAAAACATTTTATGTATCTCTGGGGAATTCATAGAGTATGTTCCCTTAAACTTTTATGAATCACCTAAAATCTAGAATAAAACCTGTGATGATCCTTAATTAGAAATAGCCTGAGAAGTTTTGCTGCAGGAATGCTATAACTCTAGCAAGAGTTTTCAGCTCTGCTTCACAAAAAAAATATTTTGGGGGGGTTACATGTTTACAATATGTCTGTGGAATACATACAATATTTAACCTCTTTCTCTATAACTTCAATATCTCTGTCACTCACAACTAAAAACCAACAGATTTAAAATTTATTAATTTTATATTATTACATATTTTTAAACAATGAACAAAGACTTGTGAAAGAAAATGTGGAATAATAAGTAATCATAATCACACTTCAAAACAATCTAAAAATTTAAAAAAAGGTCCAAATTACAGAATCACAGCATCACAGAATCATTAGGGTTGAAGGATACCTCCAGACATGATCTAACCCCCCTGCCCAGACAGGGTCACCTGGAGCCGGTGACACAGGAATGTGTCCAGGTGGGTTTAGAATGTGACCAGAAAGGGAGAACCCATGACTTCCCTGGAGAACCTGTTCCTGTGCTCTGCCACGCTCAAAGTAAAGAAGTTCTTCCTCACGTTACAGTGAAATTTCTTGTGTTTTAGTTTATGGCCATTACACCTTGTCCTGTTGCTGGGCACCACTGAAGAGTTTCTGTCACCATCCTCTTGGCACCCACCTGTGAGATATTTGTATGCATTAATGAGATCCCCTCTCAACCTCTCCAATAACCAAATCAGTTAACTTGATCTGGAAACTTTTGTTAGTAATCTCACAGCCAAAGATCTTCTATTCCTTCACTGAATAGGACTCAAAATATGAGGCTCTTAACTATGAAAAAATATAGGTGGACATCTGGGGTGTATTTACCTTCTTTCACATTTACAAACCCTATAAAAACCCTTTGCACTGGGATTAATATTGTAAGAGTAAGAAAGTTCTGTTGCATATATAAATGAGAGACTTTGACTTCTGGGCTAATCTGAGTTGAATTGCAAATGAGAAATGTGAAACACTTCAGTAAGAAAGCATCTCTTAAACTAATGATGAGAAAAGTTTTGTTTCAACAGCATTAAATTGTCTAATTCTTTTCTTTTCTTCTACACATTCAAACAAAAACATTTGAATTTGTGAGAGATCTTCTCAAATGTGAAAATAGAGTATCTTGCTTTTTTCAGAAATTAATTCTTGTTTAAAAGTAAATTTTAGCAAAATGTACATGTTTGCACAGCCCTTCCATGGAAAACTCCTTCTAAAAGTGAATGTGTTATGTTTCTCCTTATTTCAATGAGAAAATTCCTCCAGACTTGAAAATGTACTTGGATAGTCCTTCAGACTACTCAGAAAAGGTAATTTAACATTAAAACCAGTAGGGGCAGTCTAACTTCAATTTACTCCATGCTAAATTCAAACATGTAATCCAGGGTTCTGAATATAATGAAGTATATGGCAGGGGTAAACCCTAAAGATTAACCCATGATAGGTGTTGTTCTTGGACAAAAATACCGGTGTTTTCAAGATGCACTTACAAACAAATGACTTTATATTTTATATTCAGAGGTGTATGTGCGCAGAATTATAATACTCTCATGAGTAGGGAGTCCACAAGCATTATATTGAGGGGGAAAAAAGGTAAATTAATACACAAAATCTAAAAGATTTTAAAAGTGCAAGTAAGACTGCAGTTTTTTTTTCTCCAGAAGTACAATTTGTTTTTTCATTTACTCGAAGGCTGTTCATGCTAAACTTTCTCCTGTTAATTCTATCCACATTCAGAACATGTATAGAACATGTATCCACATTCAGAACTTGTTCTGCTATGTAAGAATCAGTTTTCCATTAGATTATAAACAGAACTGAAAGTGCAGAACAATCTCTTTTCAAATTAAAAGCAACTTAAATTCTCAAAACATATTATGATGTTGTATATTTGATAGAAAATAAATGTCAGTTTGTTTTAGTGTATTGTTTGGGAGATTTATTTCCATTAAGTCTGAATATGTGTTTAGGTTGTGAGTCAATTTTTTAGCACAAATCATAAGTAGATGAATGAAGTCAAATAATACTGATTAAAAATTTTTAGAGAGATTATTTGTGTTTTTAAATAAACTTGTTAAAAGAATTAAAAATGTATCCTACTTTTTAATAATGAACATAGTTTTAGGACATACACTAGTGCCTTTGAATCATTTCCTTTCCAGACCGCTACATTTCCAATTTATAAAATTAAAGAGTTCCATCTTTTTGTATTCATGTTGGCAGCCAACTGGGGTGGGGAGGACATGGGGGGGGGGGAATTAATATTTTTACATTGACTTATTATTAAAAATAGTAATTAAATTATATTATTAATTTTAAAATATTGATGTGAAAATTATACAGAAGTTATTAGGCCGTGGGGTTTTCCCTTCTATAAGGTTCTGTCATTAATTTTATCTACCATTTCCTGATGCAATATTCAAGGAAATACTTGGCTAATGGAATGGAGACTGGGGATGGTTATACCATGCATTATACCCATACACTGTTTTATGAAGTCTTGAGGAGAAGTCAGAAGAGTCTTTGTCAGAGATGGGAAGAGTTTCTTGGAGCATAATATGCATATCCAATGACATTGCTGAAGTGAGCTTTTACCTGCTGTGTGACAGTTTAAAAGAGGTGCCTGGAGCCTGAAACCAGGCTATGTGTGAGGGTCTGGGCAGAGAGCACTGGAGAGGAGCAGGGCAGGGGCTGAGCAAGGGCTTTGAGTGGGGACATGAGAGAGGACACTGTCCTGAGAGGAAGGATCTGGGACAAGGAGAAGAGCAGGAGAAGGTGCAAGGGGAAGGAAGAATTAACAGTAGAAGAAGTGGAACAAAGACCAAAGTATCCATCACTGCAGACATTAGGAATATGTCCTGGTCCCTTACTTAGATGAGTTGTGCCAAGGAGCTGATGGAACTGCAAAGGGAAAAGCAAGAAAACCTCTTCTCTTGACTGTAGTCCCTAAGGCCTATCAGTTTCTCAGTCATCACTCACTCACTTGAATGTCACTTTTCTTTAGTCCACTTTCCCACAATGTCAGAGGTGTTCTCTGGGCTCTGGTCAAGTCCATCAGGTAATGATTGAAAGGGAAGAAGCTTTGTCACATGCACCTGCTCATGACATTAACACTGTCCTTTCTGTGTAGCACTCACTACTTAAAAAACCCCTCTGTCAAGGAGATTTATTTTACCCTACAAGTGGTCAATGCAAGACAAACATAGAAGCCAGCTTGATTTTGCTGCTCAGACCCTACATTCACTTCAGGAAATGACACCAATTTATTGCTGAAAGGTATGGTTCAATGTCTTTGTCCTTGTCCTTTTGCTAGGGTACAGCCTTACAACACAACTTTGTATCTGCATCACACCACAAAGATAGCGTGATAGTATACAATGGATTTCTATACCACTATAGAAATGGCAACTGAACTGCCAATACCTTACACTAAAGCTACCAATTCATGATCATTGGGCTGGATTTTCTTTTCTTTCCATCTACTTCATAGGCTCTCAGTAGTGTCTGAATCCTGTGAGTGTCTCAAGAACACCAGGCAACAGCAAGCAACCCAGGGAAGGCATCAAGTGAGGATTGATTCTGAGGCCATCAAGAATAACCCCTCTTATTCCAAACACTAAAAGAAATGACCTGTGGAGATGGAAAGACACCAGGTCTTATTTTTTCAGTCTAAGATGAATGCCTAACTTCGCTGGATGCTTTCAGGAACAGCAGAAAGGAATGAGTAGAGTACTTGTAAGTGCTGTAAGGCGCCATACCTCTTATTGAACAACTATATTAGAAATGATGAGAAAATCATTGGCTCTCTGATTTCCACAGTGGAAGGAGGGAGTGCAAGTTCTATATATTCTGTAACAAAGATTTCTGAGGTAGACATGACCTTGCCTCAAAAAAATGAAGTGTGTTATTAGAGATAACTAATAGGGGAAGGGGGAAGGATAGTTCATATAAACACTCCAAGCCTTTGATCAGAGCCACATATTGCAATGTGCTAGTTACCCGCACAGTATACTCCGGCTGTGTTGGAGGAGAGGCTGCCTCAAATATTCACAATTTTCATCTCATCCACAAATGGTGGTTGTAGTCTCACATGAATGTGCAGTTGGTAGGTGTTTATTATAACACCTGTCTTGGAGTAGCATGCTTGCAGCTAACAAGTCTGAGTCTAATTTTGCTTGTCTCTGAAAAATGTTAAACAGCAATAAAAGCTTGCTCAGATGTGGGAACACAGCAATGAGGTACCCTCACAAAAGAGTGCTATGAACAATATGAAAGAGAATAATAACAATAGAAAAGCAGACATAATTTGTTTTGTGGTTTTTTTTTTCAGGAGTCTGGCACAGAACCTTACCCAGAGGGAAAGCTTTCTATCACCAATAAAATTGGTCATTTCTGTGCCATGAAAATACCTTTGCATTACTTGTGCATTTGAAACAGTCTTTAGTGTGTTTGGATTTATTTGCAGTTTTTTCTTTCTCTGTCATGCTAGTCACTTGAGCACAAAAGTAAGAACTTTTGTAAAGCTTTTAGCTCACTTATTTTGTGGTTCCATCTATTCATGGTTTCTTTTTCCCCTCTGCCCTAAATTTTCTATTAGATTGAA